>NW_004524789.1:3395006-3406230 GCF_000260255.1 Octodon degus
TACTGAGCATCTCCCTGGCCCCTGTGATTGATTCTTGATCCAATGCTGGGATATTAGGCACAAGTGCTACACCTTGGCTCTGGGGTGGGCAATCTGCATTACAATGTGGGGAGGGGAGAGAAGCTAACTGCCTGCCTGAGCTGCTGCTTCTCCCTTTGTTCTTTGATCTTTGTCATCACCTTGAACTGTTGCCCTCTGCCATGTGCCAGGCTGCCTTGGACCCAGCTGAGTATGGACTGAAACCTCCACTAACTGTGAGCTAAATAAGCCTTTCCTTCCTTAATTCTGGGTGTTCGGTATTTTGTCCCAGCAATGAGAAAAAAATAACTGAGACAAGCAATGATCAGATTGCTTAGAACCTCTCTGTATTAATGTAAGCTCATGAAGTAGTGTTACATGCTAAAACGATTCCAACTAGAAAAGATACAATATTTTTCTTTACACAGTTAGATAGTGGCCGGGAGGCTAATCGTTGGAATAAAGGTCCAAGGTTTATTTAATGTGAGGAAACAAAAATTGAGGGTAAGCCTAGAACTATAGGCAATAATGGGAGTATTATTAGAGCAGAGGATGGAACTTAGCCCGAGAACTTGGTCATCTTAAACTTGCACAGGTGAACGACTACGCAAACGGAAGTGGCAGCATTTACTAGAGCATCATCCAGGTGGTGGAATAATGGCACTGGTCTGATGTGGCACTGGCGGAGGACACTGCCCGTAAAGCGACGTTAGCCACTGTGAGGATCCAGGCAGTGAGGCGGGACTTCAGGGTTCAAGTCAGAGGTCCTATGCCAGCCTAGATTTCGAGACTGTCTTGGAACCACCTCTCTTTTTCCTCCTTGGAAGGAAAAGAACACAATCTTGCCTGAGGTTGTTTGTTCTCAGCAGCAGAATTCTCTGGTAAAAGCATAAGCATGAATATAGGAAACTTATACCACCACAGGACGTAGTGACAGGTAAATGGAATTAAAAATATCTAGAGTTGCTGTTATGTGAGGAAATGTGGTGCGTGGTGGGGGCACATGCCTGTGATCCCAGCACCCAGCAGACTGACTAGCTGCGTTGCCAGGAGTGTGAGGCCACTCAGGCTACGCTGAGCTCAAGGACAGCCTGGTCTGCATGGAAGATCCTTTGAAACCAATTCTCTTGTTAAAAAATACCTTAAATGTAAAGCTTGAGCACTTAGCTTAGAATCAGTAAACAAGGCTAGCAGAAGCCTCTATAATCTTTGTATTTATATATGAACAGGTTAAATAAGTAGAACTGTCTTAAACCCCTGAAAGGTTATCTTCTGCCTAAAGAATTTTGTGTTTATAACCAGACATTGATGGAATCTCCGCAAAGAACAGGTTTGTTGTGTCCAGTGACTGGAATAGAAATCCTGGTCCTCTGACAGAGATGCAGCTGCAGAGATGATGGATGTCCGGAGCAGAGAGAACTGTCTATTAAACCAGTCACAGTTGACACCATGTTCCAGCACATAATGTTTGACACTTACTCGCAGGTTCCTAAAATGATGATGTGTTCAAGAGCAAAGCCATGCTGACAAACCAGCCTTTCGCTGTGGCAAGGGACACTGCTATTTTAAACAGTGGTTCAAGCTCAGATTTAGACTTTCAAGTAAATCTAGTTTATATTGATACAATCCAGGGAACATTCAGAGCTGAAATTTAATAAGCACGTGGATAGTAAAATATTTTTGTATGTTTTATTTTGGTTTAAGAAGATTTCAGGAAAAGCTGACAGTGCCATGTAAGACAGCTCATCTAATTGAACCTTGGTTTTCTAATTCAAAAAAATGTTGGAATCCTTGTTCTAATACGGTAACCAGGCATACATTGTGCCATATTATATTTCCTAAGAAAAAATAGCAAACAATTCTTCTTTCCTTGTGGTTATGTACACTTGATTTCTACTTTGTAAGTTATCTTTAATTATTAGCAAAAAAAAGCTTAGGAAAGCAAACAAGGTTCTGCCCTTCTTTCTGGACAAAGAAAGGCCATGTTTCCCGTGGAAAAGGAGTCAGGCAGTAACAGCATTGGTATCTCTGGAGATTTCTGAAAAGGATGGATTCTCACTCAGAGAATCAAGAAGCCAAAAAGACGGCAAGTAGTTCTGATAATTGCCTAAGCCCTGGGGATGACGGGGGAGACAGTGCCCGCCACTGGCACGCTCTGTGCCTGGGACACTGTGTGTGCAATACTCTCCTGGGTTGCTGAAATACATTTCAAAAGGCAAATGCTCAAAGAAGAGGACTTGAGCGTTATAGCATGTTATATGACTGTCCAAATCTGCTGCTTCTTTAATTTATATTTCTCTAACTGACAAAATCAACAAACTTTAATTACCTGAAGAATTGTAACCGCATTGGTGTTGTAATGCAGCACCTCTCAATCCTCAGAATACGGTAAATCACATGGGGACCATGCTAAAAATGCAGATACTCACTCAGAGCCTCTGGGGTGGAGGACACAATTTTCATGTTTGTATCAATCCCCAAGATGAACCTGGTGGTGCTGACACCTCAGCATCAAGGTGCCAGAGCTCGGGTGCTCATTTCAGAACACTAGGGCCCCAGCAACTCAGCTCACCAAGCTGGATCCCCCTTTGAGATCAGGGTGCTGCTTGATTTCTTTCCCTCTTCTGAAGACTTATTTTCTTCAGGTCTTTCTATTCCCTGGCATCTTTCCTCCTATTGGTAACAGCTCTAATATAAATTTCCCAGATAAGACCTGCTCTCCCTCCTCCTCCTCCTCTTCCTCCTCCTCTTTTTTTCAATGTATTTGGTGCAAGGTTTCACTACACAGCTCAGACTCATAATGATCCTCCTGTTTCCGTCTCCCCAGTGCTGGAATTACAGGCATGTGCCACCATACCCAGACTCAGTCACAGGTAAGCATGCCAAGGGGCAGGGCCAGCACAGCATGTGGAGCCAGGGGTTGATTCCTGGTCCCTGTGCTTGTCTAAGTGGGCTCTCAGTCCACTGGGCTATCTCACTTGCCCTCAGATAAGACCCTGTGGTGCTGAGGATCGGACCGTGGTCCCTAAGATTTGCCTAAGCTTGCCTAGGCAGGTGCTTTAGACCACTGAGCCATCTTGCCAGCCTCAGATAAGACCTTCTTAATTGCATTTTCTTTCTTTCTTTCTTTCTTTCTTTCTTTCTTTCTTTCTTTCTTTCTTTCTTTCTTTCTTTCTTTCTTTCTTTCTTTTTTCTTTCTTTCTTTTTTTTTTTTTTTGTTAAGCCAGGGTGGGGGGGATTGAACTCAGGCCCTTGCACTTGCACTTGCTAGGCAAGCACTTATTCTACTGAGCCATGTCCCTAGCCCCAGCATTTTCTAAAAGGGTTTTCTTCATCACTTCTCTGTATCTCTCCATATGTTGTGTGCATTGCATTTGCGATTCTCCAGATTTCCTTAACTTATCTGTCGATTTCTGTGTATGCTCCACGCAGCAGTGCATGACCTGCACTTTGCACCTCTGTGCCTCAACATGCACAACGATGCCTGATCCACAGGTTCACTTCAAACCTAAGTGGCCTGTCTGCTTAGCTGGGTGCTCTGCTGTCACCAGCTAAAAATTCATAATTTTACCTTTGAACCTGAACTTTGCAAATGAAGTCCAACCAGATGGGAGAACATGCTTTCCACAAGCAAATGCATTCAACATGCAGGTCCTCTTTCTGTGGCTGACCTATTCCCAAGTTGCTCTTAATGTGCCAATTGCACAGAATGTCGACGGACCCAGTCCAAGCGCATCCAGGCACCACACTGCAACTGTGACTCAGAAGAATTCTGGTGTCCCCAAGAGGCCAGGGCTTCCCACACAAACCAGAATGTGCTTCAGAGTTATGAAGGAGACAGTGCTTTTCAAAGAAAGAAGGATGACCAAGGAACCCTCTAAGGTCCTTTCCTACACAACTTGCTTCCTCAGCCCAACGTTTATGGAATATGATATACAAGGAAAGTGAAGATGGCAAAAAGCGCCCCTTGGCTTCCAGTCCTTCCTTGTTCAGAGCAAAGGCACTGAGTGTTGGCACGGAGGGCATATATGAACGCAAGGAGTGGCATAAAGCCATTCAGTTCAGGACGGCACGACACTGTGGAAACCCATGTGAAGAGTCCTCGGAAGCTAGGCCTGGAGGTCCTCCCATTTGACCCAGCCATTACCTGGTGGGGTATCTTCCCAGAAGAATTAAAAGCATCCTACCACAGCAATATAGGTGCCTTCATGTCACAGAAGCACAGTTTGTCACAACTAAATCTTGGAAACTACCCAAATACCCATCAACTGAGGAATGGATAAAAAGGATATGGTATTTTTTTATACAAGGGCGTATTCCTCAGCAATAATGAAGGATAAACTGGAGACTCTTACAAAATGGATGCAACTCTGAACTATTCGCATTAGTGAATTAACCAGATGCACACACACAAGCATCACAGTGTCTCCCTAGTGTGAGAAGTTGAGAGAGTAAATAAGACCTCAAAGGTGCAATAGGTGTAAGATGGGGACAAACTGCTTAAACAAAGAGAGAAATGGGGAAGGAGGAAAGGAGGAAAGAAGAAAGGAAAAGGAAAAAAAGCTATATGCATACAAATATTTTTATTTATGTACAAGACAGTTAAGATAGATATACCGTTACTTTCTCTTAGTTCATTAAAAAGAGAAGTTTGTGCTAATATTCTTTGGAACATAAATGCCTACATCTTATTCTCTGAACAACTAATTCAATGATAACAGTACACAACATATGTAATTATTGTTACTCATTTACTAGCCTTTTTGAAACTCTGTTTTATTGTTATAATTTTTTCTCTTTAAAATTAAAAAATACTAATTTTACTAATTATAGTTTAAACTGTCCTTATTTTCCCTTAAAACTGGCATTGCACAAAATAAAAAGGTGAAATAATTCATGCTAATAATTTAAAATTCTATAATTTATTTTATAGAACAACAATAAATTATAGAAAAACAAAGAAAATAGTATTCACAGTGCACAAAAAAGCTGTTGAAAAAGATAAAGCTGTATTGTAAGTGTTGTGATGGTCCCTTTCCTGTCTTTTGAATGAAGGCACCTACATTTTCACTTTTCAGTGACCCTTACCAATTTTCTAGTTTATCCCACTGATCACAGGACTATTTATTGAACGAATAAAATTGTATTAATTAACCATATGGCTGGCCTTTGTTGAGGTCTCCCTGTAAATCTCATTTTATCTTCGCAAGAACCTTTAAAAGTAGCTTTTACTATTTAATGGGAAAGAAAACTGAGGCTTGGAAGACAATATAAGTTAGACTTCAAAATTAAAGATTATCATGCAGACACTGGAGTGCTACATAGCCCTGGATCTACAGAACCGCAAAGCTGGGGCTTTTGATGTCTGTTCTCGGGGGCCAATCTCACCCCCATCCTCCCCTGACTGCGTGGAACATTCCAGAACAAGGCCGGAAAAAACCTACTCTAGAGCAGGATGAACCATTTCTCCATTAACACACAGGACTCTGAAAGGATTTCAGCTCTATGTCTACACCTCGATTGTCACTTGGCTCTAGGTAAACACCAGCTAAGTCCAGAAGCTCCAAGAGGAAGATCTTATTACTTGTGTTCTAGTGACTGGAGAAGCTTTTTGCCTCCTGTTCACGTCCTTCACAGCCCTCCAAGATGAAAACATCTCACTGGTCTGCAGCAGGGCCCTGGAAGTGCTTCTGTCTATATTCTAGAGCATTAAGAAGCGATGTCTGTCCGTAGTTTTAATCTTCTTTGTCAGATCTCACTGGCAAATATGAGTAAATCTTTTATTCATGGTATTAAAATCTCTGCCTGGATATGCATAGTGTTTAAAATATTTTAAATAATGTTCACTATGGTAACCAAATACTTGACCTTTCTGTCATTTGGACCTTAGTATGTTCAATTAGAAGGTGATCTAAGTGGCATACACTGAGCATTTAGTGCTCACCAATGGGAGGAAAATGAACATTCTCATACTTATTGGAAGATATAATCTGTTATTTAACATAGTTTTGATTAAATATATTTTAGCATTATGGATTTAAACGAAATATTTATCTTTAGTATATATTTTTCACTAGAAGTGTTTATTATTATAAATACTTGAGGTCTGATTTCTTGTAACAGATCCGTGCATATAATGGGGCCTAATCACAGGCCCCTGCCTTCAATCTCTTTCAAGGGGCAAAGCCCTCGATAATTACATAGTAACACATACATGCATCATGGGCTGAAAGTGATTTCAAATACTTCTAATTTTGTTGATATTAACATCCTCAAATATCTATATTTATTTTTTCATTACTCAGTATAATATCCATCTGAGATACAAGCTTCAGTGACACAGCTCCTTGCATTTTCTTTCATTTGGACTCAAAATGAAATCACTTGATTTTAAGTACTATTTTAACTGTTAAACTCTACCTCGGTCTGCTTGGAAGCCACTTGACTTTACTCTTAAATTTAATAAAGAAAGAGTAAGAGAAAACTGTGATTCTCTAGACTTCATTACTTTATTTATAAATGATAACAAATTAATTTCAAAGGATCTTTCTTTTTTTTTTTGGTGGAACCGGGGATAGAACTCAGGCCCTTGGGCTTGCCAGGCAAAAGGATCTTTCTTTTCTACAAATCTAGAAAGTTCATTTTTTCTTTTCTTGGACAAATCAAATATTACTTCAATATCCATATTGCTTTTTATCCTTTTTTTCTTAATGTATTTGGTTGTTACAGGATCTTACTACACAGATTGGACTCATAGTGACCCTCTTGTTTCCAGCCTCCCCAGCACTGGGATTACAGATGTGCACCACCACACCTGAACTCTGTGGCTGGCTCAGCCTGCCCTGGTGGCAGGACTGGCAAAGCATGTGGTGCTGGGGATTGAACCACAGTCTCTGAGCTTGCCTAAGCTTATCTAAGCGGGCGCTTTAGTCTACTGAGCTTTCTCACTGACCCTTTTTAGTCCTTTAATTTATTCAACAATATATTACCATCAAAATAATTCAGGTACAAAATTGCTCATGCCCATCATAATCAGAGACATAATTTAGGTGAATATACATGTTTTCATTTTTATATTTACCTTAATTCATTAATTCATTCTTGGCATGTATAACAAATATTTTGGGTGGTACTAATATTAAAATGTGTCAGTCTCCACCCACTTTGTGAAGTTAATGAACACTTTTCTATCTCTTGATTCATGATTTGATACTTCACAAACATTTGGCTTGGAGAAGGAAAGAATAAGAAGGAATAAAATTTTTCAGTTAACCTGAAAAGAATGTAAGACACTTTCATAGATGATATATTCCCAGTAACTATATTTAAAAAAAAATTGCAGTAACACCTCAGAATTGTCTAGCTATGCCTTTGTGTCTGTGTGTGTGTGTGTCTGTGTGTGTGTGTGTGTGTGTGTGTGTGTGTGTGAGTGAGTGAATAAGAACACTCAAGAGTGTGTTCTGGAAAGACATGGAACAACAAAAGAAAACAAACATTAAGAAAGAGACGGAATATGAAATAAGGCACCCACAATCAAATAAGTTTCCAAAATTTTCTGAAGTAAAATTCAAGATGTTAAAAATATGTCATGAAGAAAATACCCTTGCGCAATTTTACAAAAATGTACACAAACATACTTAGAAAAGTAACCAAGTCACCGTCCCTTCTTATTACAACGAAGTCCTTAGACTGGCTGCTCTTGACCCTGGCAATGCTGGGAAGTCATCCTGGAAACTTTTACCTTTTATTCTGGCTCTCTTCCCCGATCAGATGAAATCTGGCACAGGGCAGGGCCGACCATACCTCCTGTATTAAAAGCTCCATGAAGGATTCACCAGGGTTGAGAGCATTGTTTTAGAATAAGCCTTATTATATCATTCATGCACTAAGAAGTATATACTTAAGAGCCAGCCAGATAGCTCAGTGGACTAAAGTGCCTGCTTAGGCAGAGCGCAGGGACTAGGGTTCAATCCAAGCGTGCCATGTTGGCCCCACCCCTGGGGGCACTGAGATGGCGATTGAGACTGGGCATGGTAGTGCATGCCTGTGATCCCAGGGCTTGGGAGGCTGAAAACAGGAGAATCACTTTGAGTCTGATCTATGTAATGAGACCTTATAGGCTCTGTAGACTCTGTACTAAATACATAAAAAAGAGAAATGCATATTTAATTTTAAGGGAGATAGCCATTTTTCTCAGGTTTTGAAGTAATTATACAACTCACTATATGTTCTGTCTATTCTTTAGTTATGACCCAAGCCAGAAATCTGGACTAGAGGCCCTGCTGCACCTGTGGGATTCCGAATCAGTGAATATAGTGGCCTGTCAAGGGGCTGCCCCTTGCCATCTGCTGACCCGCTTGCCAAGGTGGCCCATCCCCCAGATAAGCACCAGGGCACCAAACCACTGGCCCTGACATACACTCTTCCTTCAGCTTTCTTACCTCTGCCTCTTGTGAAATACTTAAGTTGAGGGAAAAATGTAACATTCAAGTGATGCATTGAAGCTCCTTAAAGTGGAGATTTTTTATTTCTTTGCCAAAGGAAGCAAGGACATTTTACAGGCCAAAATAGTAAATGAAAATTGCCTACATTTTAAAATTCCTCTTTCATTTGGCTTCTTACCAGAGCAAAGTGAAATGTGACCTGCAGTTTGGAGGTCCCTCCCAGAAATCATAATCTCCAGGCGAAACCATTAACTGCCCCTGAAGGGAGCAATAGGAGGCTTCCTGGAATCCTGTCATTTGCAGGAGAGACACGGAGCGTAGTGCTGGCTGCTTCAGTGAGTTCCTATGGCCAAGGAATTCATGTTGTGCTTCAACTATGAAGCCTGAAAGAAATAACTTGGGCAGAGAACTTGGATGCACCGCGGCCTTGTAAAGAAGGCGGTTTGAATCACATGTGTGTTAAGCAGTTTCAAAAGAACTATTTCCACTCTAGGTTTTTGCTCAATAAAACCCAAATTGCACTTTTGACTACTGAGCTGAGTCTTTTAACTCGCTTTTTTTCAAAAATAATAAATCGGCCTAATGATGACTGCAGCAGTGTCACACACTGACACAGTCTATTTCTCCAATCCCTATGTCATTAAAAGATGCGACTTACTTATTTATGATGATTAATAATGATGAAATATGTATGAAGAAATAAATTATACAAATTCTGCACTGCATGTAGAGGGAGAGATACAAATTCCCAGTCCCTGATTACCTACACCCCACTACAAACAAGGGATGCTGGAACATTTCTCTCCTGCTGATTTTCCTTGGGGATCATAACTTAGGAAGCAGGAGATGAGAAAGTTTGAAAGGTGTTTTGACAGACTCAAATTCCTTTTTAATTGTGAATTTGTAAAACTCTACTTCTTCCCCAACCCCACCATCAGCTTTTACTGTTTCCTTCATGGCCTATTATTGAAGGCAGCCTGGAGTACCTGAGTCGATGGCATCTGACAGAATGTGTCAAATGCTTTTGTCTCAGCTGACAGAAACACCAGATACCCTCCTGGAGCTTTTCCTGAGTACCTATAAGTTGGCAGGTGGGCTTTGTGTGCTGAGGGGGTTGCGCACTAGAGTACCTCTCACTGTAGACATGGTGGCTGAGTGTGAAGTGAGTTGGGATGGTTATAAGCCAATCAGCCCAGAAACTGGTGTGCATAGTAATTCCTTTATATTTTTTATATTTGGTACAGAGTCTCACTACACAGTTCAGACTCTTGGTGATCCTCCTGTCTTAGCCTCTTGAGCCTTGGGATTACAGGCATGTGCCACCACACCCCAACTCAGTGGGGAACTCAGTATGCCAGGGGGTGAAGCCATGCGGCATCTTGTGCCAGGGATGGAACTGTGGTCCCTGTGTTTGCCTAAGCAGGCACATAGTCCACGGAGCTATCTCACCGGCCCATGCATAGTAATTCTCAATGGCTCTTCATACATGTGCTTCTCTGGTTAGTGTGTTTCGTTATTTGAGAAAGATATTAACAATAAGTAAGCTCAAGTCCCTTATTTTTTTTTTATATTTGAACAACAAATGGGTACTGTGCTTAGAAATATGTCATTACATCTGTGAAATGTAAGTAAGTTAACACAACTGCTAAAGCCAAAAGCACATAGGCTCGTAGGCTTGTGAGTGGTGCTTGCACAGAGCTGTGGTCTTTTTTTTTAACCAACTTTTCTCAGGTCATCAGACACAAAAAATGGCTCATAAAAATTTTTCATCATCTTTTTTTTTCAGAAGACTGGTTTAAAAGGACTGAGGAGATTTGCCACTTGAGAAAGGGAGTAGAGTCTTGGAAATATCTGAAGCAGAAATGAAGCTACTCCTAAGGTCTTCATTAGAGTCACACGCTGAACACAGAAGAAGCGAAGGGCACCCGCCATTCCAGCCAAACCACTAGATGTTCATGCCCTCCAGGCTCCTGGCTGCTTTTAGCTGTCCCCAAAGCCTTTTGTCACATTAATCTTTTCATAGACGTTACACATACACTCAACAGATGTTCTTACAAATAAATTATGTGGCAGAGTGAGAAATTCGACACTTTTAGGAGATAAATATTGAACGAAGTCAAAACAAAATATGAAGCTGACAATTTTTATACTCATTTGCTGTTGTCATAGAAGGTCCTGATTATTTAGGATTCAATTTTGTCAGATGAAGATTACCATACCTTTGGAAATGGAGCTGTATGTGATGTGAGCTGTAGGCTTAGTTGGGATTATTGGGAGACTCTCTTCGTTAGAATGTAAGTTCTTGGAGAACCTGGCCAACTCTGCCATCACGCATTGGGATTATCTTGTGTCTATCATATAAGCATTTCTCAGAAAATTGCAGTAAACCAAAATATCTCATTTTAAAGGAAAAAGACGTATGAATCTTCTCTTTTCCATTACTGAGGACTCATTTGAGAATTAGATTTATCAGAGTAGGTATGTTTAACACTTACCCTTTCATCTGTCATCTCAAAGTAAAAGGTGGACATGTTTTAGAAACACCCGGGGTTGGTGAGATAGCTCAGTGGATTAAATGCCTGCTAAGGCAAATGCAGGAACTGGTTTCAGTCCCAGGTGCCACATGCCACGCTGGCCCTACCCTGAGATGTGCTGAGCTGGACAGAGACTGGGTGTGTTGGTGCCTGCCTGTAATCCCAGTGCTGGGCAGGTAGAGACAGAAGGTTCACTACAAGCCCAAGCTTCATAGTGAGACCCTGTAC
>NW_004524789.1:3407790-3409106 GCF_000260255.1 Octodon degus
CGGGGCTGGCTGGCATGTGGTGCTGGGGATTGAACCGCGGTCTCTGTGCTTTGCTAAGCTTGTTCTAAGTAGGTGCTTTAGACCACTGAGCCATCTCAACAGCCCTACTTGATCTTTCTTTGCTTCTTTTAATATAAAAAATACCATAAAAAACAGGACACATAAGTACCTTTTACAGGTGCACATTATACACATGTGTGAATTCTGACCGGGGGTGCAGCTTAGTGGTATAATGCTGAGCTCATCATGACCAAGGTAGAGTTCAATCCCAGAACCACCCCATCCCCTGCCATTTCAGTAATTCACATAATATTTTTTTAAAAGTAAGAGATTTATACAATCTGAAGAGAAATCAGAGTATAATATTTTAAAATTCTCTAAGAGATAAACTTTAGACTTGACTGTGTGAAAGAGTCAAGGAATTAGAAGATAGCACTGGAAATTTCACTCCTAAAATATGTAATCATTATTGCTGTTGTTGTCATTATCACTACTTTTCCATTGTTTTTCCCTGTTCTTGATATATGACTAACCAAGACAGTCAGGTTTTATGATTTGTGCTATTTATATGTAAATGTGGATATAAACCATCAAGTAAAAAGATCTACAAATATGCATATTTTGCAACAGAGTTAGTGCTCTGGAGAAAATCAGAGTGAGTAATATGATAGTTTACCTGGAAACAAAAATAGACTTTATTTAAGGTGGCAATGAAGAATTTTCCAAAATGAAGGAAAAAAGTCCTCAGGGTATCCATAGACCCCATGCCTTCCCTGAGTTCTCTCCTCTTGACCCTACCTATAACCCATTTTTTAATTACTTGTAGGCTCTTTTCATTATGAACTTACCCTTGTTAATTTAAAAACATTCATGGTAATTTTTTTTAAACCGTGAATTAAATAACAAACCCTTGCACAGGCTGTACTCCATTTTGATACAGGCCCTCCAAGCTCTAGTTAGCTTCAGGTCCTGCCCCCATGGCCCCAGGAAGTCTAAATGAGAGGGTCGCCACCTAGCAAAGCCCCTCTGCTTGTAGGTACTGCCCGTAACTTCTTGTCTGTTCTACATCACAGACTCCCAAAAAGTACTTGCTACTTTGCAGATTTCTGTTCAGCTACTCAGGCTCTTGACACGTGAAGCTTCAGAATTTCACAAATGTCTTTGGGAAAAATTCATGATATGTTAAACTCTTCTGTGTTTCTAGTTTATTCCAGTTTATTAGAGTTCTGGCCTCAAGTCTTGAAGAAAGTTACTGTAAGACCACCAAACCTTATTTTCTCTTTCTTTCATGCTCTCTGTCTGTCTTTCTGTCTGTC
>NW_004524789.1:3409206-3428732 GCF_000260255.1 Octodon degus
TTCTTTCATGCTCTCTGTCTGTCTTTCTCTCAGAATCTCTCTCTCTCTCTCTCTCTCTCTCTCTCTCTCTCTCTCTCTTTCTCTCTCTCTTTTTCTCTGTCTCTCTCTGTCGCTCCTTCCTTTCTTTCCTTCCATCTATGTGTCTGGTTTTTTTCTCTTTCTTATTTCTTTTCTGGCTCTATATAGAGAAAGTCAGTTTCTCAGACATTTGCTGAGTATCAGAGTGAGCAAATCCCTGCAGGGAAGAGTGGCTGAATCGTGTTGGATGCGCTTGCTCCCACCCCTGGCATCCCGGCATTTCTAGCTATGGTCGTCTTAGTAGTTCTTCAACGCCTTTATACAGATGTCTTTGGTATTAATTAGCCTTGTTTTTGAATATGTCTTAGTGAACTGGGAAGTCCCACTATATACTAAAAGAGACTCCTGACACATGACTTTTTTTTTTTTATTAGTTTTCTACTGTCTTCTAACAAATTACATCCAAACTTACTAACTTCAAACAATGCATTTTTATTATCATCTCAGTTTCTATGCTCCACAATTGTACGGGTTGGGAAAGGAGCAACATCGCTGAGGGTCTCGCTTGAGGGTACAGTAAGACACTGCCTACCCTTGCGAGTGGATTTCTGAGAGTCTTGTCTCGGTGCCTGGCGGTGGTGACTGTGGCCAGGAGGGCCCTGGCCCTTCCTCGCTGAGTGTCCTCAGAACACAGCTGCTGGCTTCTGCAGCTACAAGTGCAGAAGAATGAGAGCAGATCCTGAAGTTCTGTTTCTTTCCATTTAATGTGTCTGTCAGACCTTTCAGGTTTTATTTCTCCTTTTGAGTTCTTATACCAGGGAGACAGTATGGTATTTCCCCGTGTGGATCTGGTTTATTTCACTCTTGAGTATCACCTCAAGTTGCATCCACTTACCTACAAAGGCTTTGCATTTGTTTTTCTTTATAGCTGAGTAATACTCCATTGTATAAAAATACCACATCTCTTTCATCCATTCCTCAGGTGAAAACCAAAAAACCGAAAAACAACTTTACAAAAAAAGAGACAACAAAAATGTAAGGTTTCTTGAAAGCAAGTGGTAATATCCAACCATATGTCCAATCTTACATAATTATAGGTATTAATCTGAGCAACAGATTTGATAATGAAGTAGATAACATCAACTATTCTTGGTTTGAAAATTTGTAACATATGTACTGTTGTGTGCTGCCTCATTTCTTTCTTTGTTTCTGATTTTGATTCTTGCTTTGCTTTTACTTTTCAAAATAAAATTAATGTAAAATATATATATATAATAAAAATAAAAATAAATACTAAATAAGAATAAAAGCAAATGAAAAAAGCAGCATTTTCACTGACTAAATCTTGAAAACCACGTCCCTCCTTTCTCAAGCCATATTCCACGGGCTATAAAGGTGATCCTTGGTAAGTAAGAGCAGAAGGGAACACACACAGCAAACAGAGACTCATAGACCAGAATCTTCTCTAATGAAAACTGTCTTGAAGCTTGGTTCAACAATGAAAATTAATCAAGTAATACTCTAAAAAGTGTAAGTAGAGAAACAATAGAGCATCTATAATGTTTTGAAAAAAATATTTGCAAATGTTACAGTTAATTGTGGGAAATGACCGAGACCAAATTTCATAATATTTTCCTTACTATTTTCCTAATAAATTAACATTACTGACAAATAAGATTGATCATACAGTAATTAATAACTTTGAGGTCTAACTTGTGCAATCTAGCCACGTCTGAGAGAATCTGATAAGGGAATGACTAAGGTTAACACTCTACTCACAAATTTTATTTTTAGAATCCACAATATAGTACTGAGTTTTTTCTATTATTCATGGAGATAATATCATAATCACCCTAGGAACATGAATTTGGATTTAAGTTTGTAACACTATGTTCATATGCTAATATTTTATCTGAAAGAAAATGATTACTTCTTAGGCTTATACAAATAAAAAAATTACTGGTTACTAGTACTCTTTATTTATAGTTCTTTTAAAGCTCTCAGTTAATTAAACTGATTCTGCTGTGATTAAAAATAACTTATGGGGCCAAGGAGATGGCTCAGTAGAATAAGCCCTTGCCTGGCAAGTGCAGGGTCCTGAGGTCAATCCCAGGTACTGCAAATAGATAGATAGATAGATAAATAAATAAATAAATAAATAAATAAATAATTTGTGTTGGTTGTTTGGTTCTAGATTTTATAGTTTTTACAATAAGAATTCTAATTCTTACATACTTACATTCTACATGAGCCAAACTAGCTAATGTATTCTAACTAGAAAAAAATGCTTTTATGTGATACATTACTAAAAGATATTTTAAAATCTGGTATCTCTTTTACTCAGGTAAAAAGTTCATTTTACCATGCAGTATGGCTAGAATGGAGATTTATTAATCACTTCATAAAAAATTTGGCATCACTTTTTTCCAACGTTTGAAAAATATACACCTTTTAATAATGTAAAAAATAACCTGTGTGGACACTGATGATCACAGAAATTTTGACCTGCAGCATTAATCATGCCTGCAAGCACAACCATGAACACGGCACTCGCCCTCTATCATAAATTCTTCAGCAAGTGCTACAATTCTTTCTGTCCCTCATGATGGATTTTAAGTTAGGTGATCATATTTTCTTTTAGTCTATACATGTGATACACAATTTAACTTTCTGTACATCAAAAGTTTCCCATTGCTTCACATTATAATCTTAGGTATAAACATAATTTTAGGTATGATTGAACTTTAATTAGTAACGGTAACTTAAAGTTTTGATTTCTTTGTTCACTAAATCTTAAGAAGAATTGTTTGCTACTAATGCTTGTATATAAGAGGAGAGCTACTATTTAAACCTGTTTAAGAAGGAAAAAAAAACACTTGGAAAATAAGTGGTGGCCCTTTTCATCTCTTTTGTAAGTATAAAACTTCGCATGTTGGCTTTGCCTACAAAAAAGATACCTCTCTCTGTTAGTTTTAAATACATAACAAATGCATGACTTTTTGTAATAACTGCTCTCATTAAACAAAAATAATTTTCTACCATGAAACTATTTAGTGTAAGCCACAAGTAATAAGGGCTGTCCTATAAGAAGAGCACGATAATTAATCTTTTACTTAACAACAGTTAAATTAATAACCATAATTAATATACATCACATTGTGTCGGCATTGTCATCAAATGGACATGAGCACACTGTTGTTGTTTTTGAGGAGTTAAACTAGCGTTCCTCCAGAGGATTAGTGTGCCCAATGTGCTTTTACATGATAAAAAGTGAGAACTACACAGCAGAAAGCACTTTTAAAATATGTATTAGCAATAGTCTCAGAATATTCTGGAAGTCACTATGGGAGCATTTCCTTTAAGTTCCTGTGCATAAATCACTTTACAGGCTCTCCAAATATCAGAGGAAGAGATGTCAGCAGATAGCTTCCCAAATATGACATATTTTTGTAGTTAAATATTTCATTTCTGCATGAATGGCTAGGAACACCTATGGACTCACCAAGCACTTACAGCCTACATGGAAAACTAGCAGGTATGTCAGATTGAATATTATCTCATTCAGATAAAGACAGGAGAGTACTGTGAGAATTATCAACAAGTTTAAAACGTTTTATATTCATTTTTATTACATTCAGAACCACAGAGTAAATGTCTCCAAGATAAATTTCTTGCTCTTCGAGCACATCAAGAAGAGGACACTTATGTTTCATTGCAAGAATCAATAACTACTGAAAAAAGCAGGGGTTTTAAAGAATTATTTGATAACTATATTTTTGGTGAATCGAGATTATATTCAAATCATCCCCTTTTTCCCATGGCACATTGTTTTGGGGTTTTTTGTTTTGTTTTTTACATAGTGCTCAGTATATATTAAGTACTTTGTGGAGGCTAACTCAATCTTCATGGCAATTCTAGTAGGGAGCTGCACGCATTGTCCACTTACAGCACACGAAGCGAGCAGACTAGCTGGACCCTCAGGCAAAGGTCCTGCAGCCAGGGATGTGAGTCCGGCGGCCAGCTCTGAACTCTATGCCTTGGCCACTTGTCCTCTGCTGCCCCTCTGGTGAGGACCACAACACACCTGTGTACCTTACAACTGATGATTTTGCTTCCCACTTAGTGTTGGTCAATGGCTGCACCACAGTACTCATCAAATCTTGAAGACATCTAGCAGAATAGGTTGTCTACAAAATTATCAAATACCTAATCTCCAATTCCAAGAGTAAGTATTCATGCTGCTGGTATCCAGAGAGCCTACAGTTTCCCATAGAGAGAGTAGTAAATCGTGAGCATGTGTAGCATGTAGATACCAAAAGAAAACTCCATCTCTTCTTTGTCTACACAAGAACCTCAAGTTTGCACTAGAAGGAAGCCACAGCTATTAAAAAATACTTTACTTTTACTTAAGAGATTTTTAAAAACATTGATCATCCTATAAATAGAAACACAAAGCTATATTTTCACTTTATAGAGGAAAAATTGAAACAAGGTGAGATCTATTACAGAAAGGTTACTCAGTAAATTGATAAGAGAGATTTTCGGCAACCTATAAAGCTTTCAAATTGAGAAGCCAAATAGCCCTTAGTCCCTGTAGCACTCTGGAAGCACTCACTGCCCAACTTTTTCCTATTTATATTTCTGAATATTAGTATCCACTGAGCAGAAAACTACTTTCTTTCAGGAGTATGATTAGGAGTTAAAAGTAAAAGTTACCTTGTGTGATTTCGAGGTACCAAGGTTATTACTCCAGTCCCTGAAAGCTCCTGTCAGAGCTCTGATATTTACAATTTATTTTTTATCACTAAAAGGCATGCTCATGAAGCATAGGGAAAGCTGTGTGAAGGGAGATGTAATATGGTAATACAAACTGTTATTAATAATTTACATTTGCGTAAATTCTCCCGCAAGGTGGTTTGTGAAGGCAGAGAACTGAGTAGGTTAGAGGTCAACAGCAATGCACTAAGAAGGTTGCTCAAAATGGATAAAACCAAGACAGCTCAGCAACATTTAGCACCTGGGAGGTTGAGGCATAAGAGGGAGGATCCTTGAAAGTTTGAGGCCAGCCTCAATGGACTACAAAATGAGCTCAAGGCCAGCTTGGACTGCATAATGGGATCCAGACTTGAAAAGCCAAAAAAAAAAATTAAATAAAAAAAAA
Organism: Octodon degus; assembly: GCF_000260255.1. Classification (NCBI taxonomy): domain Eukaryota; kingdom Metazoa; phylum Chordata; class Mammalia; order Rodentia; family Octodontidae; genus Octodon; species Octodon degus. Next base: position 3,414,386 of record NW_004524789.1, read on the forward strand.
ATAACACTTAAGGTGCCACAGGGAAACTGCTTCATTTTTGTTCTATATAAAAGAGAATTAAAGTGTGACTAAGCCAAGCCTAATTAATCATTATGAATTGAGAAAAATTTAACTTCATGAACCAACTTATGCAGTATTATATGTAAAAAATACAAGTTCAGCCATTTCAAACAGTAATAAGCTTAAGTGGCTGAACTAAACAATGAATCAAAGGCCAGGCTGGAGACTTCTAAAAGCAACTGCATCACTATTCTGAGCGCTGTTAACGTACAAAGAAAGGCAGGTGCCGTAAGACACAACGTGCGCCACGCAGCGTGTCCATTGCTGATGCCTGAAGTACTCCTGAAAGCCTGCAGTCCCGCAACAACTGACGTGGACAAAAGTCGACGTGTAGGCGGAGATCTTCTACACAGAGTTTTCTCTTGTGGAATTTTGAGGGCAATGACTGAAAGCAGAGGATGAGTCAGGAGTAGACCTCCAGATAAAGCCTCGAGCTTGCAATTCTCTCTGGCAAGGGCAGGCAGTAATTTTCTGGTAAAGCAGCTCCCTGGAAACGCTAACGGTCCAGGAGAACTCAGCAAGTTGCGCTCTTTCATGGGTCCCAAGTAGCCACCGTAGATGCCAGGACAACGTGTTCGGTCTACCTGGAAGGGCCAGATGCTTTGGATCATTGTATGGACAAAGAGGTGCTTTCCACCATCGCAGACTCAGTTATCCACTAAAACTGGCGTTGGCAATGGATATTTGAGTGTGGATCCCCCACACTCCCCTGTACACTACGGCGTTCCTGACGTACAGAGATGCTAATGCATTACTTACATTGAACCAGTTAGGAAAGTGACAGAAACAATGTGCATCACTTCTGGAAAAATGGTGTGTCAGCTTTTGGAATATGTATACGAGGAACTGAGGACTGGTAACAGGGCTTCCCTGTTCAGATTTCAGTCTTGGAAGAAATGTGTTCCCAAGAGTGAAAACCCTAGCAGTTTTGCGAAAACGGGTCTTCAGTAATCAAATTCTAGTGTCAAAGACCTTCAAAGCCTTCCAGATCCAGTATTTTAGGATCATGATTATTTGTTGAATTTACCATTTAAAATAGCTCAATGGACTAAGTGCCTGCTTTGGCAAGCACAGGGATCAGGATTTGATCCCCAGTCCCACATGTCATGCTGGCCCCACCCCTGAGGCACACTTAGCTAGTGTTTGAGCCTTGGTGTGGTGGCACATGCCTGTGATCCCAGTGCTGGGGAGGCTGAAAGCAGGAAGATCCCTGGTATCGCATCCCATGTCGGCTCCATGCCTAGCTGGCCACCAAGACCAGACATGGTGGCACATGCCTGTGATCCCCGTGCTGAGGAGGCAGAAAGAGGGGGATCACTAAGAGTCCAAGCTGTGTAGTAAGACCCTGTACCAAGTACATAACATGGGGGGGAGATATTGCTCTGACAGGTGGTGGGTCTTTACAAGGAGACACTAAATATTTTACAATTATTTCCTTTTAATAGCTGGAAAGACTTAAGTCTTCAAAAGAACAGTTTCTGCCTGCTATAGGGCCTCCGGGACGAAGCTGAGGGGCACAGATCATGCTGTCCAGCTGTTACGGGGTGTCCATGTGTGCCCCCCAAAGTGACACGGACGGTTTGTGTCCATGTGTCCCCTCAAGGTGTCATGGGCTCACAGGCAGGGCTTTTGGGAAGTGCCTGCATTCGAGCTATGTGATACGGGATTACGGGTGTGGGATGCTGGCTTGTCCAAGGCTTGGTTTAGCTTGGTTCTAGGAGCGGTTGATGGAGTTACTGAAGAGGGAAGACCTATCTTGGTGGTGTTTTCCATGGTATCAGCCCATATACTCGTAGCTTTAGCGAAATAAAAAGGGAAAGAAGAAGGAAAGCTTTCTGCTTCAGGCCTGCCTTGTCAAAGCTCCTTCTCCTCTGCCACAGTGCCCTGGGTTGGACTTAGACAACTATGAACTAAAGCTTCTACAGACTGTGAGCCAAAGCGAACCTTTCCTCCTTCAACATGTGTGCATCGGGTAGTTTGTCCCAGCACTGAGAAAGCAGTGAAGGCGGTACCTTCCTGTAATACAATCAGGAGTAAAGGTAAAAGGCAGACAAATGGGGAAGATCAAGTACATTGTCAGAGGAAGTTAGGCAAAGGAGGTAGACCAGAAAGCAGATGGACTCTAGGAGGGCCACCACAAGTCTATCTGTAAGAACAATGAAGCTGTGTGGTAGGGCAAGTAGCCTTTGTCATATTCATGTGTATTTACACTGAGGCCACTTTCAGTATTCTGAACTGCACGTACACAGTTGTCTAGATATTATGCCCATTGTCTAAGGCTTACCTTTTTTTTTTTTCTGTATTTGAGGGAAGGTTCTACGGGGTGTTCAGGGTCTCATTACTAGATCAACTCGTAGTGATTCCTCTGTATGCAGCCCCTCAAGTGCTGGGATTACAGGTGTAATCCTACTATGCTCAGTCTCTATTGCCATCTCAGCAAACCCCCCCCCCCAAGGTCGGGGCAGGCCCAGAGTTTGAACCTCCGGCCCCTGTGCCTGCTTGCAGGTGCTTTAATCCTCTGAGCTATTTGGCCGACCCTTAAGGCTTACCAATTCTAAGAGTGATTTCAAAGGGTGAAATTAATTTTTTTGTCAGTAATTATTCTGATTTTAGAAATGACAAGGCAGTCATTTTCTTCCCATAAGAGTAGTATGTTTTCCTTAGAGACAGGGCTACATTTTGTAAATGTTGCCTAGTAAGGATAATTTATTAAATGCATCAAATAGTTGTTTGCTAAACCACAGTAATTGTCCCTGCCTGTGAATGATCCTTCCAGAGTTGTCAAGCTCTTCCAAAAGCTGATGACTTCTGTTTTTCACTGAATAAAACAACTAGAATGTTATCCTCAGACAGTTGTTTTATGTACTGTGTTCATTCTTCAAAAGCAAAATTGTGAAGGGAACAATTTGGCAGAATCAACTACCACTCTTCATTTTTTTCTTCCCTCCCTGACTGTAACATCCACAATGTAGTGGTTACATTGTGAAGATTCCACTAGATTGCAATTCATTTTCCATCTGTTACCCAGGAGCCTAAAAGCAAATTCCCAACAATACATTAAGAAGCATAAAACAATTCTTGAAAATTGAATTAGATTAGATATGAAGCAATACCAGAAAAGTTGGAGATTGGGAATTAAACTTATCGAGTTGCACGTGAAGAGATGTCATTTGTGAGCTATCCAAGGGACCTGTAGTGACTGTTTGGTACACTGTGCCCAGGATTAGTCAGGTTGCCGCACAGACGCTGCAGTCAGAGAAACAAGCATTCGCTTATCTTGTAAAGCTGGTCCCAACACGGACCGATTTGTCTGCCAGTGTTTATCCTTCTTCGAAGGTAACTTCCTATGTGGACTTTTTTCCTCCAAATAAAAGCTTACACTTATTATTTCTCCTTCCTCGTGTGTTCAGCTAAGTTCTCCTGGTGCATGAATACGCTCCCTCTTTTTGCTGAGCGTTTCCACAAACTTTGGATAAAACTGAATTAAGCCATAGTTAAATTTGTGTTGTCTGGAAAAAGGCAATCCAAATAATTCCGATATTAAAATCTCCTCCGAATTCATCACTGTCCTGCTCTGCCTTTCTTCTCACTCTGTTTCCAGACTGGGCTGAGAGTAGTGCCACTGGTTTCAGCTGATCATTCCTTAAACTTACTTTATATTAAAGCCTCCAGCAAAGAGTAAACTTAAGTAAAAGTCTAAAAGCAGAAGAGAGAATGAAGAGATGCCAGAAATCTTAGAAAGGTGACTTTAAAAAAAGTTTTCTCCAATAGTTTTTCCTATTAGGCAGACTATCATCCTCTATGTGTATATTTGTTTTATTAAATTTGCCCAGAAGTTTTCTGGAGGGTTGGGGGGGACACTCAAGCACTTTGCCAAGCCCTGGGCATTTCCAAACGCTTCCCACTCTAATAACAGAATTGGACAATTACAGTTTTAAGAGTTCTATAACTTTCATTGCTCTGATGGTTTCCCAAATATTTTCATTATGTGATAGAAAATGGCGTTCTGCTCAGTACACCAGATAAATCTGACCTTGAAGCTGCTTGTAGGCTAACTGGAAGGTGTTGGTCTCTGCTTTTATTGCTCTATTTGTAGAATGATGGCTAGACCTAACATTACCTTCTAACCCATGAATCAATTATGTAGTCTTATATTTGATAAAATCTGAATTCTTGACCATGTGAGAAATGAAACTACGCTACAGTTTAGCAGCTTGGTTTTACAGTTATCTCACTTTAAAAAAAAAAAAAAGAAAATGTTATTGTTCAGTGGCTGTACTCTCAGCAGTTAAGGCAGCATTTTGAGAACTGTTTCTATCTGGCAGTAGGTGAGGAAATAGAAATTATAAAAGATGAAAAGTCTCCACCAAGTTCCTAGTTAGATTTCTCATGAGTCTGTGATGACTAAATACCTTCAGAAAGTAGCGATTTATTGATCAGAGATTCTCCAATGGATTCATCAGATTGAAAGCCAAATGTTCTAATTAGAATCATTAAAATGTCCCACTGCTGTGACTTTTGCACTTCGTGATAGCCTATAGTGTGCAATCCATTCTAGTCACATTTGCTTTATAGAACTCTATGGCGTGCTACTCATGTAGGCATTTTCCATCCTGTTCTCTTTGCTTTCTTTTAAAAATTCCAGCCACAATCCATTAATTGCTTTCTCCACTGCTAATTTGCCCCAAGCCACCAGTGGGTTGCAAGCTAGAATTTGAGTAATACTAACCTCTTGTATGAGGAGTAAGTATATTCACCTTCTCCTGTCATGAGCAAAAGGGTACCTGCATTAAATTAGACATGAGCCAAAGAGCTACAATTTCAGTTTGTAACTTACCAATGAAAGTAGATGAATAAGTCATTTGGATTGTCACAGAGCAGTCATAGAACTTCCTGTTGCATTTGGTTTAGTTTTGACTTATTCCAGAGCCCATAGTACCATGTAGAACTTAATGTAGAACCACATGTTAGGATGACTCTCAGGTGTGAACTTTACTATTAGGAATAAAAAAACAACAGTGTATCTGTGTATTGAGGTATTTTTGAGTGTGAAGTTGAGGGTGAGGGTCAGTTTATAAATGTATCATATGAGCACCAAGTCCTTTAGAGGAAATGGAAGGAGTGGGGAAACAGACTGTGCTTTTAGTATAATGTTGATGAAGAGTTCACTCTTTGTTTTATTAGTTTTGCTCCATGTTTTCTGTTGCTTTCCTTCATAAATGGTTTGTCCTAGAATTTGACACTAGAAATGTCCACAGTTCATGATAAATACAAATGCTTTCTTCTGATATAGTCGAGGTGTTCCCTGCTGCTGATGCCATAATAAAGGAAGGAGGCCTGGAAATTGAGCAACTAGGTAGACTTTTGGGTCCCACATGAGTGGGTGGGATTTCTTCTCCATCTCCTTTTTTTTTGTATTTAAGACAGGGCTTATAGGACCTACAGGGCCTACAGGGCCTACAGGGCCTACAGGGCCTACAGGGTCTCCCTGTATAGATCAGACTCACAGTGATCCTCCTGTTTCCAGCCTCCCAAGTGCTGGGATTACAGGCACGTCACCATGCCCAGTCTCAATTGCCATCTCAGCATGCCCAGGGGTGGGACTGGCATGGCATGCTGGGGATTAAACTCCCAGCCCCTGCATCTGCCCAAGCAGGCAATTTAATCCACTGAGCTATTTGGCCAGCCCTCCATCTCCTTTGACTGGCTGTGTAGACAGACATTGGCATTTTCTAGCCTTGCTGGTCCTCTGTGGAAAGAGGATAAAGCACAGTACACAGGGTCTTTCAAATGCTTTTAAGATGTGCCATAGCATTTACCAAACTAAGTTACATCCGAAATTTAGTTCTACACCTTACCAACATGAAAGAACTCAAAACTGTAGTGAATCATTTTTTTCTATGTACTTGGTGATAGAAGGTTTATTTGGACACAAGTGAATTAGTTGCCGTCTACGACCTGGTCAAGCAAAGAGCACTGACCCATTTTGTAGACCTTCCCCTGCATTCATTCACTCGGATACTGTAACTACACTTTCCCAACATTCATTCAAAGAACACCAGATGGAGAGGTACTTTAATCAGTGTACCTGGTCTAGAAAGAAGTGTCCCCTATGTATGCATTTTCTGTGAAATAGAAGAAAACCACTAAAACTGTCAGTAATTAGTGGAAAATCATGTAATAATAATATTCACAGATATCTGGGGTTAAATTTTAATGAGCATAGATAATAATTTCATACAGTGCGGAGTAAATCTAAGTTTTTAATTAAAATAACTTTGATACATAATGAAACTATCAGGAGAATATTAGGTATTTCATTCATTTATGGTGTGCAAATACTATGTGAGGGTGTTTCATTCATTCAGTGTAAGGGAGATTCTGAATCCAAAATTCACGTCAGAGGACAATACTCGATTTCCCTGAGGCGAGGGCCAAAGTTGGGGCTAAGCACTGATGCGTGCTGTGCTGTACCAGGTTTTTGTTCTAGGTACATCTTGTGCATTGAAACCGTTTGCCAAATAATCTTGTTTGAGCTCTATCCTGGAATCAGATATACAGTTAATTTGGAGAGAGGACAGGGAAAACCTGCAAACATTTTTAAATGTTCGCCGCGGGCTACTTCTTAAACGAAAAGAGTGACAAGTACTTTTCTTCATTCAACTATGATGCATATGGGGAATAAGATAATAAAAACATTTTACTTTCGAACACCCTCACTTAACGTTTAGCCAAAATGTACAACCACACTTGAATCCTTTGTGTGTGTCTGTTTCTCTTGCAATTATATGGACATTTTAATAAATTAAATAGATTTCAAATACTCTTTAAACTTTACATACACAAGGGTGCACCACGAGCAGCCCATAGTATTACGTGTCTGTGAAGGTTTCTCTTATGGCAGTTTCTTTTCTCATTGCTGAGACAAAAATACCAGATAACCCAATTCATTTATTGATTTATTTACTTTTTGGTAGTTTAGAGAAGGGTCTACAGGATGTTCAGGATCTCACTACTAGATCAGACTCGAAGTGATCCACCTTATTTACAGCCTCCCAAGTGCTGGGATTACAGGCACGTGCCACCACGCCGAGTCGCAATTGGCAACTCAGCTCACCCTGGGGACAGTGCCAGCTTGGCAGGCCCGGGGACAGACACCCAAATTTAAAGAAGGAAAGCCTTATTCAGCTCACAGTCAAGGTCTCAGCTCATAGTTGGTGGGCTCCAAGACAGGGTGGCATCACCAAGGAGAAATGGTTCACAGGCAGAAGGAAGAAACAGCAAGGCAGCAAGCTGCAAGCCACCTCAGCAGCCCTGAGTGTGTCCGTCACATCCTCTCCAGGCCACCCACGCTTAGGCAGCGCCCATCCCTGGAGAGGACCTCCCTGAGACTCACTTCCAGAACATTGCCATGCCGGTCAATGGCCACCTTCAGTCATCACACATCCTTGGTCCCTGCATGATGTCCCTAGACCCAGCACCACAGTCTAGATCCAGCCATCTCTGAAAGGCCTCGCCTGGAGTGTGAGAGCTCTGAGCACACCACCTGGACAGCTGTCAGCCGGGCTAGATCCAGGGGCAGCTGGCAGCTTAGCGCGGCTCAGGCCTCTGTGAGTGCACGGAGTACGCGAGCACAGCCTTGGGGGTGCGGCTTGGTCCCTGAGCCCCTCCTCCCCGGCGCTGTCCCCATCTCTCCGCTGCCTGGACACCGCGAGGTGTGCAGCTTTCCACCACTGTGCGCCTTCCTTGTGGTGTCCTGTCTCGGGAGAGCCGATGACGAACCATAGCCCAAGTAACCCCCACTTCCGTCACCTTGTAGGTGTCAGACATTAGGCTCCAGCAGGGGAGAGGCTGACCAGCGCAGTGACTCCAACTTCATTAACAGCCTTCTCGTGCATCATTCTACACCGTGTTTTGATGCTTGCTGAGTTTCCAGTATTTGATCTAAGTTGATACATACAATCTTATTTGCACATTAGAATTCACATATGAATTGCCACAAAGCATTGACTGTTGAACATACAGTATTTATGCTATTTTCATATTTTCACTATTAAAGTTAGTATCATGATAAACAATCCAGTATGCAATATAGAAATGTCAAATCTCCCTGCTAATTAGTTTGAGTTATTTCTCCAGATCTTCAACAATGTTAAATAATGGATGGCTTTATTGTTTACCTGTTGAATGTCAAGGTACATTATATAGTATTTAAATTTATATTTACATTTCTTTCTTGCAGAATGGCTGTTTTATTGATTTTTTTTTTTTTTTTGTGGTACTGGGGATTGAATTAAGTACCCTGTGTTTGCCAGGGTACTTATTCTTTGAGTTATCTCTTCGGTCCTTGTTTTATTGATATTTATTGGCTTATCTTTTATTATATGTTACATAATTATTTCAAAAATTGTGATGTACATTTTTCATGTGTGTGTGTGTGTGTGTGTGTGTGTGTGTGTGTGTGTGTAAAATCCCATACTTTAGGTTTACTTTTACATATTTGGGGACATTGAAAATTTGCCTTTTACTGAATCAATTTTATTGATTATTTTCTAAATGACTTGCATTTTGTGTGTGTGATGGAAAAGGTTATTTTCTTCTACAACTTAAATAGTATAGTTTATTTGACTTAAAAATTTCATTGTCGATACAGCAAGTTTTACTTTGCGTATATGGCGAGCTCTTCCCCTCTCTCTTTCTTCCTCCAGCCCTGTCTCCTTCCCTTCCCGGTAGCAGAACACTTTCTATTAAATAAACCAATTCTTCATGATGATACACAATGCTAGCTCTTTCACCCCCAAATTTCCTATTCAGGTCTTTGCCTGAGCTCTTTATGTACACTGACCTGCTTCAGTTTCTGTGAATAGCACTATTCTTTCATAATTGTTATAGAAATATAGTATCTCGGTACTTCTTGATACTTACATAAAAGTAGGTTATCTTGAAAAATTAATTTTTCCATATGATTTTAAGAATCAGTTTTGTAAGCTTTATGACAAGTTAGAGGTTAATTTGGGGAGATTATAATGGATTATAATGATTTATGATATTTTCTATTTTCTTAACTACTTAAATTATTAGGGGAAATTTTTCTTTTTTCAATGTATGGATTTGTTTCCTTGTAAATATCTTTTTACTTTTAATTCATATTTGGTTGTATTTCAATCAAAGTGCATAATCTGTGCATTATCAAGATTCTGAAATATATTTCACATTTTTTGAAAAATAGCTCATTATGCATTTAGTGTATAAAGTCTTAATAATGGATAATTGTTCAAACTCCGAATTTTTGTATTTGTAACCTTAGCGGTTTTTTTCTTCCTCTTTTTTTTTTTTTTTTTCCTTATGGTACTGGGGATTGAACTGAGGAGGTTCTACCTCTGAACTCCAACCCCAAAATAAAATACTGTTTATTTTGAGAAATAAAAATATAGATGTATACGAGCTTCCTTTGTAACTGTGGGTGTCTTAATTTTATTCTTGTAATTTCAATTGTTTTCTTCGCATGATTGAAGAGTATATAATTCAGTGCACTAAGGTTTGTGAGTGTAGTTTTGACAGGCAGTCCCTTTATTAGCATGTACAGTCCTTTACTACTTTGACTTAAATTCCCTTTTGTTCAATATTAACACTTACTTTCTTGGAGTGAATGTTTGACCAGTATATGCTTCCCTCTTTTCACCTTCTTCTCAGATATTTTTCCTAAATGAGTCTCTATTTTCTGTGTTTAACTTACTATTTGTTTTCTTTCTCAGCTGCTTCTTCACTGTTGCACTGAGAGCCTTCGGTTTTTCTCTTTCACTGATTTAGAAGAAATGTACTAAGTTTTTATCCATGATGATAAAATTTAAACAAAAACTGCTTGAATATTAAATCATGTTTATGAATTTTTATAAAACTTCTAGTCACTCAAAACTGGAGTCCTCTTCCCAAAGTTGATGAGCGAGTTAGGCTGTGTTCACGGTGCATCCTTCACTTCCACCTTGGTCCATAATCGAGCTGAGAGCAGCACTTTGGAACAATGGCTGTGCCGGGATGTTATTTTCCAGACAGGAGACTGAGGGAGTGTTTCACCTGGGGCACCTCCTGTTGCAGCCCCAGGTGCGTCCCACAAGAAGCCCAAGCAGGAAGGCAACTGTCTCCTCAGCCTTGTCTCACAAGCACAGGCTCCAGCCCAGCCAACGGCCAGCTAGGCTCAAGCCCCTGGCCCTTGCAGCTTTCAGTCGGTGACTGTCAACACTGCGCTGCCCACCTCAGGTTTGGGGCTCCCCTCTTACTCATTGCTTAGTGGTTCTATCTCATTTCACCACAGTTTATGTGGTTTTGTAGTCTAGCTATGTATTTTAGACTTTGCTACTTTTATTTATTTATCTTCCAAAGTAAAGTGGGTGATTCAGAACATAACAACCAAAATCAATGGGAGAAATTCCAGGAGGGCAGAATCTAAAACGTTATGGAACTCCTAGTTTCAGAACAACCTCTTTATGTAAAACCAGAGTCCAGCCCTAGGTTTGACCTAATGAAGATTTAATTTTGCCATATCTGCCTTTTTAAAAAATTATTTGTGAAGTTTTTTAATTATACAATGATTATGAAGAAGAGAGGCATTAAGTCCAAGCAACAATTAAACCTACAGAACTAAATGAATATTCTGTTACTTGTTGCCAAACATGAAAGGCACTTTATCTCTTCCTGTACTTGTAATGAAAACAACAACACCCTCCTCCTCCTCCTCCTCCTCCTCCTCAACTTTCTTGTTCCTTCAAAAGCTGGTAACCTGTAAATGGTAACCTGTGAAGTCACTGCTTAATGCAATCTCCTTCCACTAAGTAACCTTAGTACATACCTCATCTATTGGGTACATTAATGTTTGGATAACATAATTCTATATTTATACCTATGCTTATAAGGAAAACCCTCACAGTATATGTCATCATTTCCATGAGAACATATTCCTGGGAAAACGTAGATGAATTTTTCCCTAAAAAATACTTCTAAAAATCCTGCAAGATGCATAAATGAGAATAAACATGACAATGACAACAAAGGTACTATTGGAAATATTCTATTTTTGCTTCCTACCAGATATGAATCCATTCATTAATATTCTTGTTATCCTTTGCAATAAGGTCAGTGATTTATTATTAACTCTTCTTCAAGAAGGCTAAGCTTCCTGTTGCAACTAATAAATATGATTTCAGGTGACTGCTTTTTCTGAACAGGTCATTCAGGTAACTTAGTCTACTAACTTACTGGATATTGGAGTCTTCCTTGAAAAATAGATAGGCACATCACCGTGGGACTAAAGAAACCACATTATTTTTACAGTAGAAGAATTGCTAAGCTTTTGCCTCTTTTTTTGATTAATTTCATGCCTGACTCAGTCAGAGATTAGGCCTTGACACAGGTTATAATTAAATATTGAAATCATGAAGTGCAAGAATGTTTAATTTTTAAAATATGAGTTTTAATTTACCTCATACAGAGAATAGCTCTGGTCACCTGCGGAGATGCATTACACACTACATTGCCTAATGTAGGGTGCCTGAGTAAGGCTGAGCATGCAGTTAAAGTAAACTAATGCAATTTACTGAACAGCAGTCAAATATTTATCCAGTTGATGAAGCAGACTTTATGTGAAACTCAGACAATAATTAAAGAGGAGCTTTGCTTAAAACATGCATACTCTAGTTTTCACAAATACGTTATACCCTTTCTGCATCTTCCATTTTCCTAAACCCTGAAAACATACCGATGAATCCTTTCAGGAGTCACATGAAGTGGTTTTCCTGGTTATTTCACAGCCGTTGAGAATCAGGAGGGCAAAAGTGGCCCCTCGCCACTCTTTTTTTCTGTCTTTATACCTACTGCAACGTGCCTTTGCGGTGCCTCCCATCAAAAGCGAAGGCTGTTTGCCCAGAGTTTGAACCTGAGTGGCTTAGGACTTGCTTTGGCCAATAGAATGTGGGCGACATCTTGTTTTCTCTGTTTAGAACCTCTGCTGCAAGAGACGGAATGCTTCTTCCTCTCATGGAATCCATGTGTGGGCATGAGAACAACGCCAAGCTGCCCGCTGGGGACTGAGGTATTACAAGAAGTATTCACATACTCTTCTGCTGGATGGTTAAGACAAGGTAGAGCAGGACCTGTGCAACAAGAGTTGTGGCTTTTGGGTCTGAGAAGGTCAGCGAAATCCCCTCAGGATTTGTCCTGAGATCCTGCACCTCAGATTGCAGAACCTTTGTCAGTAGAAAAGTATGAAGACGAAATATAGGAAGTAAAGCCATGCTGTTATGTTGAGCTGTGGGGGACTCAGGTCAATAATTTCTGACATTGCCAGTTAAACAGAAGACACAATGCTATTATGGGCTACTGGACTCTTTTAGAATATTTTGCTGAGTTTACACACCTATAATATTCAAATAACGGAACTTAGAAAAAATGGGGTATACCGATGAATGTCCAGTTTGTATCTGTGCATTCAAAGTGGTTAGGATAGATATATAGTTGCATTCTCTTAATGAATAGAATGATTTGTTCTAATGGAGTTTGTAAATAGGATCACAAGTCCGCATCTTGTACAGCAATTAACCACTAAGAAGAATATATGCAGTGTGTTATTTGTTGAAAAAAAAAAAAGAAGTATTCACAGCACCTTTCAAATCTCAACCACACTGCTATTTTATCAGAGTGGGTTCAACTGAGATTAGCCAACCCAGCCCTCCGGTGCAGAAACACCCCAGGTTATTTGCGGATGCATTGCAAATCCATTGGTGCTATTTTAAGGCATTATATTTAGGAGTGCTTGTTATTATTAACATAATAGTTAATTGAAGTGGAATTTTTAGATCAAACATGACTTCTCCATTTTATAGATGAAAGTTTTGAGACCCAAAGAGGGTAAATACCTTAATGCGTCCCTTCAAAGGTGAAGTTGATTTCCACAGCTTTCAAATCTGCTTGGTGTAGGACTTGCTTTGACCAATACAGAGTGGCAGCCAGCTTGTCCCTTGCACATTAATTACATTCAAATGATTCCAGAGCAACTTGGGCAAGAGATTATATGTCCCAGAAACTAAGCATCGAAAGCTATCTTATTGCTTAGTGTTACTTTTTAAAAGAAAGCTATCAAAGGATGACTGCCAAAAGGGGTAGCATCTCAGCATAATAAAAGGACAGTTGTGGAGAATGGCAGCTCAGCACTCACAGGTGAAATAAGTCAGGCTCATACGTACAAACATCACACAGTCTCCTTAGGCTCAGAAACTGGAGGATATCCTGAATAGGGAAGAAACTGTTTCGAAAGAAAATCTGTGGTGGGGGAAAGGGCAAAGGCAGGGTGAAGAAGAAAACAAGGTGCCTGTGTACACAAGACAGTTAAGAGGTACACAACTAGCTTCTCTTAGGTCACTGAAAGAAAGTGTTGTACTAATAATTTTAGGATAATACTTTACGCCTATTTTGTACCCTGAACAACTCCTATGAATATAGCAATACATAATATATTAATTATTGTTACTCTCCTAGTAGCTGTTTTGAAATTCTATTTTATGGTTAGCTTTACTATTTTCTGTTTAAAATTTAAAAAAGACTTTCAGGTCATAAGTTTAATTATTATTGTAAGAATATAGACATTAACAGTACTTTCTAAATTATGTGAAGAAAATTATGAATAAAACAATAAAACAACAAACACTGTGTACAGGTGGAATAATCCCGTAATTTTTCATCACTGTAACAGTACCATTAATCTTCATGTTTGGAATGTTTTTAAATGCTACAATGAATAAGGATCTTAAGAGAGCATTGCTTAGCAGAACTGAAATTTTCTCAGAATTTCACTGCGTCCAACTACCGTCTGGAAAATTAGCAATACATACTCTGTGAGGGCACCCTTCTTTTAAGTATACTTAATGAGCTTTTAATAAGTGTTCATATACCTGGATTATGTTGAATGAATGAACCGAAGTTGCTGAATTACTTTTGACGTCGTCCAAGGAGTATTTCTGCTTTTCCTTCAGTGCCCTTCACCTCTTCTGCTCTGTATACTGTGGTGACTCCTCCAAGCCACCGAGATCACTGATGAGCTCACAGTTGCTGGATTGTGTCTGAGTTCTGTGGGCTAAGCCTGGGATGAGAACTAGGAATCTGTGCTACTAGCAAAATTTCAGAAGTTCCTGAAGCTGTTCGTTAGGGGTCTACACTTGGAGAATGTATACTTCATAGTCTCCAAGAACTTTTCAAATAATGTGAAAAGTTTTTAAAATTTTTTTTTAACATTTATTTA
>NW_004524789.1:3430310-3431026 GCF_000260255.1 Octodon degus
AAATGGTATTAGTTTCTCTATAACTGTTTTCTCATTAACTTCAATCTAAGTAATTATTTGATCTTATGCACCCTTGATGTTTATTACTACAACTTTCGTATCTATCAGTTGTGCTCTATTGTGCCACCAACTAACTTTTCATAAACACCCACGAGCACTAGCTACGTGACTGCACTGTGACTGGCTTAGGAGAGAGACTTGCTGGGGACGGGAGGTGTCACTGTGACCTGCGTATGTGGAAACTCACAAGGACGGGACAACTAAGTGTAGGTAGGGCTGATGGAATCAGTCTTCCCTCTTGGGTGTGAGCATGGACAGAATGAGTTGGAATAAACCCCTAACCCTGGAGAAGAATTCTAGGTTAGTGGCGTTTTCTGGAAAGCGAGAGGCAGAGTCAACAATCCTTGAGTGAAAGCTCAAGTAAGAAGGAAAGGCAACTGAACCATAACTCACAATAAACTTTTCTGGTTAAAGAAACAGCATGTTTTAAGAAATGGCAGAAAGGGCCAGTGAGAGAGCTCAGCAGACTAAGTGCCTGCTTTGGCAAGCACAAGGACCAAGGTTCCATCCCTGGTCCCGCATGCTACGCCAGCTCTACCGCTGGAGTGCGCTGAGCCAGCAGCTGAGTCCAGGGGTGGTGACTCATTCCTGCGATCCCAGCACTGGGGAGGCTGAAAACAGGAGGCTCACTATGAGTCCGAGCTGTGTAGTGAGAT
>NW_004524789.1:3431456-3437664 GCF_000260255.1 Octodon degus
AAGGAAGGAAGGAAGGAAGGAAGGAAAGAAGGGCAAATAGAAGACACAATGGAAGCGGTAACTATAGGTGAAGCTGTACCCTCCCACCATCTCAGGGCTTGTACTGAGTTATCTGCCTCTTGCTTCTTAGCTGTATACTGAAGGAACATCCCCCTGCGAAGTGGAACAACTACGGCCCTCGGCAGATGCTGTGGGCAGAAATGCTAACACACAAAGTTCATGCTCTCTCCTGTGCTGAAAGGTCTCTCAAGGACTAACCTAATGCATTGTTAGTAAGGAAACAATGTGCATCTAATTAAGATAAATTGATTTAAGATAATTGAAATAAGTGTAATTGAATGAAGATAATTTTTAAAAAAAATATTTTCATTCTTAAGCTTATTCATGTCTACCTGCCTACTTCTTACTGCTACCCAAGGCTATTGCTACTTGAGATTATCGCGCACGTGTGCTGGAGGCTAAGGTGGGGATCACACGTCTGAATGGGAACGGGACCACGGAGCTCCAAGGGTCAGGTCATCACTAGAACGTAAATGTGCATGACCAGAAATGCTTATGGGCGTCATATTTTATAACTATCTTTTCCTAGTTTAAGTTTGTTTTTGTATGTACTTTTAAAATTATTACATACCCCTGCGTTACGGTAAATAAATGTTCCTATCTTCCGAAGTGATTAGGTATACATTAGAGTAGACATCTGCACAGCACAAGTATGTCGCGAAAAGCTTCAGAGCCCTGAATTAAGAGTCACATTTCTAAGGGAAGCAAATATCAGAATAGAGGTCACCCAAAAGAAGTAGCCAAGAATATGGATAGGACATTTACAGAATCACAGACCAAAAACGTCCTGGTGGTCTGAACAGTTGAGAAACTGCAACCAAGTGTTGTAACTTTCATGGAGGGGAGGCAGGGGAAGGACACAAGGACACAGACAGAGACACAGATAGAGACAGAAAGAGTGCTGCTTTCTCCAAGGTCACCTATGTACAGATACGCTTGTGCACAGGCATGTGAGCACACACGGGCACACAGATGTGAAGAGCTGCGGATCATTCCTAGGGCCCGGAGCAGACTGCAAAGCGTTCTCCACTGAGCTACATCTCCAGCCCCAAGCTTGCCCATGGAATAGTCCTCCGATTCTATCAGGAGTCAGCCCATGTGGCTAGCATGGACAGTACTGACTACCTGCACACTCATCTGATGGAGAGGAGTGTGGCTTCACAGCTGTTCTTTCTACATGAATGCGTATGTCAAGATACATTAGTGAAGTTCTGTATTGTTCATATTTTTTATATCATTTTGTATTACTTGAAAAAGTAATAATACTGTCCCCCTCCTCTGCCAAAAAAGGGAAGAGTACCAGATATGAGAAGAAGCACCTCAGTCAGGGCTGCCGTGTGCACAACTTCAGGGAAGATCGTTTCTACTGTGTGTGTCTCAGCTTCCCCCAGGTGGGTCACAAAGAGCAGTGAAGCTGTACAGGGGAAAGTGGTGCAGGTCCCGGCTTGACCAAAACCACTCAACCACAGTACGAAGTTGACTGCACTATGTCACTACACTGAGCTCTTACTTGAAGGCTTCTTGGTCCATTTCATGAACTGCGGTGTCCTGTACCAATCTACAAAAATCCTAGACGCCTTCTCAGAATGCAATCTCTAAATCCCAACTTAGCTTCTTCCTGACACTGCTTAACTAGAGATGTTACATTTAAAATTTTCCAATGGTTTCCTAGTTGTTGCCTTTAAAACGTTTTTAATTGGCTCTACAGATGAATGGCTTCATTCAGGCAGATTAGCACATACATATAACATACTCTAATATTTTCTCCCTCCATGCCTCCTGCCCCACTGCCCCCAGTGTCATATTTTTTGGGTTTCAAGATGTACCATATATATTAGTCATAACCATCCCTTTATGTTTTCCAATTACATCTCCTTTTCTTACCCCTATATTTTCTTCTTCCTGCCTACTAATGGTCTCCCGTCTGCTTCTTTGTCATGATTTTCAGATTTCATATATCAGGAGAAATATGCAATGCTTATCTTTCTGAGGCAGGCCCATTTCACTTAGCATGGACCTCCAGATCCACTTTTCCATCAGTGACGTATCTCGTTCTTTGTGAATAATGCCCCATGGTGTGTAGAGACGGCATTTCCTTCGTCCACTCATCCATCAGTGGGGGGCTAGGCTTGCTCCACATGTTGGCAGCTGTGAACTGGGACCCCAAAGCACAGGTGTGCAAGTGTCCTCAGAGGAGGCTGGGTTAGTTTCAGTATCTACCAGAAATGGTGAATCAGGATCAAACCGTATCTCTGTGTTCTACTCATGTTCACATCATGCAAGGCTCAGACCCCTCGGGGAGTCAGTACATGCATTTAACACACCGTAACTCTTTTTTTATCCTTTTTCATCTGGTCTCCATCTCTTGATCCCGTTTCCCATTGGAAGAAAACCTGTTTCCCTACTTTCTATATCTATTTTCTATTTTGATCTTTATTTTGTATTTCTCATGTAAGAGAAAGAAAATATTGGGGCTGGGGAGATGGCTCAGTAGGATAAGCAGTTGACCAGCAAACGCAAGGATCTGAGTTCAATCCCCAGTTCCGCAAAAAAAAAAAAAAAAGAAAATATTTAAGCTTGCTTATCTGATTCATTTCACTTTACACTGTGGTCTCAAGGTGCATCCATTTTTCTTCAACTTCTAAAATCTTTCCTTATAGCAGAGTAATACTCCACTGTGTACACACTCCATTTTTAAAAGCAATTATATATTGATGAACATATAGGCGGCTTCCAAGACTTAGCTATTATGAATCATGTTAGAATAAGATTTATAATTGAATACAAGAATATGGAAATTGAAGATCATGGTCATTATTTTTTTATTATTAGGTCCAGGACTGGAGTAGAGCACAATGAATGTATCTTCATCATATTAAATGTCAATATCAAGAGAGAGCTTTCAAGATATAATTTTAAAATAATGATGAATGTGAATATTTAAGGTATTTACAATGTTAATGTGAGATAAAATGTGTCACATTAATTAATATCAAAATGATCTCTACTTAGAGTGGTATTGCTGTTCATCATTTATATTCATTAAAGAAGCAAATGCTAGGGTTCAGGAAATTTTTTGTGATACAACTTTTCTCCCATTCAAGATTAAAGACTCTGAATTTTATCAATGGAGAGAACCATTGTTTCTTTTTCTGATCAGCATGTAAAAGGGGAAACATATCCCCTCCACTACTTGCTTTTCCAGGACCAAATGAGATAAAGGTAAATCAACAGGTATTTAGTGGAGAGCTACAGACCAGTCACTGGGTCATGGCCTAGGGACACACCAGCCCCTGAGACATTTGTTTTAGATCTGATTGACAATGCTGCATAAAGGCTGGCATAATTAATGAGTTAGTATATGGTGAGTGGCATGGGCCAAAAATAAGACTGTGCTCAGGTGGCATTGAAGTGCAGAACTGAAGGAAGGAAGAAAGGAAGGAAGGAAGGAAGGATAGTGGGCCATGGGAACACCTTGGGAAAGATACCTGAAAATAATTCCTTCTAAAGACATGTTGTAAAATAAAATCCACATTCCTAAGCCAGAAAATAAAAATATGAAGACCTCTTACTAGAATTGTGGACTTACTTTCAATATTAATGTTAAATTATTCTATCTATACTTATTTTTTAATTCAGTTTTATTATATATACAATTATCCTACAGCATTTTGTGCCAAACACTATATGTAACATTGTAATTTACTTCTAATAAGAACCCTACAAGTGCATGCACACCGTCACCCCAGCTTACATGTGATGAAATGACAGCACACAGAAGTGACTGTAAGGGACTATAAATTAACTTCTGATACTAAGTAAGTACAAGTATTAGGTCCAGGACTGGAGTAGAGCCAATGTCATGCAGAACCCGAACTTTTCTCTACCATGTGAACCACTGCTTGAAAATTAGTATTGGTCTTTGCCAGAGGATCCATCTTGTGCAGTGTCTATACTTCCAAATTTGCTGAAGTGCTTTAGCATTTCGTGCTAAGCGAGGAAATTGTGTACTCCTTTAGGGAACTGTTTCAAGAACCGAGAGGCAAGCCCTAAAGAATTCAGAAACAAAAATTCCTAATGAGAGGGAGGTCAGCCATTAGAAAATTGTAGAAAACTACAGTCACCTGCAATCTTGCTTTTTTCAGTCTATATTTACTGTTATCAAAACTAATTCATTAATTCGAAACAAACAAAGAATCTGATCAGAGGCGCAAGCGTAACAATGCAAGACATCTGCAGTCCTGGGAGGAGTGACTGCCGCAGCCTGAAGGCAGTGTGTTGAACTGTAGGCTGCATTCTGGAAATCTGAGGTTTCGTACAACCGATGAGAGGAAATGCGTGTGGAGGGCAAGGAACCATCACGCAAGTCAAGCCTAGCAAAGTTTGGCACGAGTCAGTTTAACCAAACAGTTCACATATGATTTGTAATCTGCATTAAATAATTTTTCTTTCCTAACTTGTTTTCCTGATCCTGTATAATTCCTACTTTTTTTTAGTTAAACAGTGCAATAGCTTCAGTGAATGATGAGAAGGCTTGTAGAAATTAAAGGAGGCCTGGGCCAGCCAGATGGCTCAGTGGACTAAAGCACCTGCTTAGGCACAATGCCGCGGCTGGGGTTCGATCCCCGGGATGCACTGAGACAGCGACTGAGACTGGGCATGGTGGTGCATGCCTGTAATCCCAGGGCTTAGGAGACCGAAAACAGGAGAATCATTACTAGTCTGAGCTATATAGTGAAACCCTGTAGACCCTGACTTAAAATATTAAATATATTTTAATATTTAAAATATATGAGGCCCGACTGAGATAACAGAACCAAGGCGCTGAAGACCTTTGCTTTTCATCGTGCATAACGTAACATTGTGACTGCTAGGAAGTGTCTCAAGAAATATTCATATACATGAATAATTCGTTTACGATGAAAGTTTTGTGGTACACGTAAGCACAGAGTGTTGCGGAACAATTTTAAGGCACATGCGTTTGGTGGGGCCATGGCTACCAGGTGATTCAGGGGGGATCTGACGTAGCTGGATGTGACTTTTACCAAGAATTGATCATGAGCTCAGAAATTTGTAGCACCCACCACACCTGTCATTCATGCTTTTGGCTGACCGACAGCGCACGTTTGTGCTCCTGTAGTCATCCCAGCTCAGAAGGTGCTCGTGAAAGCATACATGAGAATTTACAGTTGAGGTACGTGATTCCGTGTCGATTACTCTCTTTCAATTTGTTTTTTATTCTAAACTGAAGACATTATTTTGTCTCTGTTCTTTGACCCACATTGTGCTGGTGAAATCCTTATCACTAGTTGAGGACATTTTTTTCTTTTGGTTTGCTTCAAATCATCCCGTAACAGGAATCAGAGTTCTTCAGTGACAATCGCTGGACTCCAGATAGGGTGATGGTAAAATTTATTATTTAAATAAGGTCCTTTGGGGAATGGAAAAGGATACTATTAATAATTATTCACACTTTATAGGTGTGTCATCTATGAGTTCAGGCAAATGTATAATAATGAAGGAATCCACGTAATTTTATTTTTATTTGTTTATTTATCGTAAGGTATTTGTTTGTTACAGGATCTCCTTACACAGCTTGGACTTTTATAGCTGCAGCTTGGATATAAAAAGAATGAATTTTGAACATCCTGGAAAAGCCAAATTGCACTTTGATGAGTATGATGAGGAAACTGTAATTATTCATTTACTCGTCATGAGGGAGAGCAGCTTTCCTGGTTGAGACTGACTCATGACTAAGAGCATGCACGTGACGCAGCTACCTCCCGAAGCCCACGGCCGTCACATTCATCTCCGTCTCCAATATCCAGCCCATGTTCAGGTCATATGTGGGAAACAGGGTTTGGGCCTTTGTCCATAGAAACGTATCAGCTCCAAGTTAGCTAGCTGATAGCGAAGTCATCACCCAGGGATTAAGAAATCTCATGATACTAGTAAATGCCGTCGCTGCCCCGTGGAAAACAGGCTAATGCAGCACTGTAAGTGGTCACTGGGGAGAGTCAGGGCCCTTCGATGAAAAGCAGGGGCTCTGAAAGGAAGAAATGCAACAGGGCTAACCTGCATGTGTTCTTAAAGCCCAGCTCAGAGTTGACAGCACATGGAAGTAGAGCTTCTCAAACTTCTTCTTCTT
>NW_004524789.1:3438454-3457147 GCF_000260255.1 Octodon degus
AAATACATTAACATAAATAAACAAATAAAAATAAAATTACACAGATTCATGTCATTATTATACATTTGCCTGAACTTAAAGAAGGTGGTACATCTATGGAGTGGGAGCTGTGAGCATAAGTGCTGTGGCAGCCTAGATTCACAGAGTGAGCGAACGTGCTGCTCTCGTGGCGACCCTGAGTGTGCAGGGGCTGTGCGTGTGCACATGCAGAAAGTGTGCTAGAAGGCATTGGTCCATTACTCCCGGTTTCCCTCTGAGCCTAAAAATGCTCTAAAATAAAAGTTACTTAGATAAATCAATGAGAGCAGAAATAATGAACATATAAATAAGTAAAACTAACAGTCCTGGTTTATAGGTCCAGGCGTAGACTGAGAGTCTGTTTCATTTGTTTATTTTTTTCCAATGGTCAGATAAAAATTTATACAAATTTGTAGTTTATAACATGATAGTCTAATAGATGTGTGCACTGTAGAATGGTTCAAGCACCTAAAGAACATACCTGCTACCTTTATCCTTTCGCTTTCCTGTGGTGAGAATGTTTATGCTAACTATAGACACCATATTGCAAAACAGATCTCTTAAAAGTCTAACAGGAATTTTCTATCTTTTGACCACCATCTTCCTTATCTCCAACTCCTTCCTCTCTGATTTCACCTATGGTACCCACCAATCTATTTTGCTCTTATAAAATAGAAGTTTATGTTCTAATACACTTTGCCTTTCTAGGTCCAACTTACTTCATTTTGCAATAATATCCCGCAGGAATGGCAGTGCTCCTGGGTCCTACCTTAGAGTCCTTCAAAGCTGGCATGGTGTTTACTTTCTGCTTTTACTTGTTAACTTTCTCACATCAACAGCCACTTTTTCAACTTTTTAAAGTTTGTCCTTCATTTTGCTGTCCGCAGGCCTTGGTGACCCACCTAGTGTGGCTTTATGGCTATGCCTAGCCCTTGATGACAAGCAATTCGTGTCTCCTGACAGAGCTACCAGCTAATGGTTCATCCTCTCCTCTGCTTTGTCTTGGTGTGCAGCCCGCCTATTCTTCACCATATCCCGTTTCCTTTCAATCCCAATTTCTAATCCAGTTGTACTTTGGGAAAGCTTCTGAGTGGAGTGGTCTTTGTCCCCAGACTCGTGCTAGTAGACACCCCTTGCATAGGGAAGCTGCCTCCACTGGAACTGTCACTTAAGAAAATTCTGCTTTGTCCTTCTCTAAGAACTCAAAGGCAAACTGAATTAGATCTCCATGCCTCCTGTTGGAAAGGCTGCCAAATGTATCGTGTCAACATCAGTCATTGGAAAAAGCCGATTGCAGTCCTTAGCCATATCTGCCAAACACCTTCTGGGCAATATTTAGATCAACAGTTGACTGAGAAATAGGAATCTGGGGTCCAGCCAGTTGGCACAAAAGCAAGCTGACCATTGACAGCTTCTCATGGACCAATGAAGACTGTTTTCCAGGTTCTTTGGTCAGCCAGCCAGTCTGAAGCTTTCTGTATTATTGCTTTGCTTTTTGAGTCTGGATGTATATACTATACTTAAAATGACAATTAGTTGTCAACAACAGGAAAAATAGAAAGACAATCTGGGAAGTTAAACCCCGTGTTCTACCATTTGTCTTGTTAGATCAAGTGAGACGAGACTTGAATCCCAGTTTTAGTCTTTGCAGTCTAAGTGCCCTTCAACAAATACACACTTCAGTGATATAGGAACACCCTTCTCTCTGTCTCTCTCTGTCTCTCTCTGTCTCTGTCTCTCTGTGTCTGTCTGTCTCTCTGGCACATATGCTCACATACTTTGTTGTTCATTTTTGTTTGAAAATACCTTTTCAGTCCCTTAGAACAACTCTACTCTTTTATCTGAAAAGTTCCTGATGGTCTTACAACACCCCTTCCGCACTTCCTCCATCAACACTCTGTGTAAACTGATGCCAGAGGGAGCCTGTGGACTCAGATGTGCGCGAGGCGATTCTGGCTCCTCTAGGTACAGGCTGGAAGCCCTTGCTCCCTGCTTCTGCCGCCACGCCCCACCCTGGGACCTGAATTTCCTCTTCTGTTTGTCACAGCTTCGCACTTCTATTGTCCCTGCCTTCATTCTGTCTCCCTGATCTTTCTCCTGTTTTATTGAACTATTTCTTTGACACTATATTTAAAATGAATCTACCTCGAATATTTTCTTTCCGTTATCATCCAATCTCCAGAATTACCCTTCTGCAGCAAAGTTCTAAATACTCCATTCTCTCTTGAAACTTTAAGTGAAACCATTTATTTCTCAGCTACACCTATGCCTAGCCTCCTTTCCTGACGGAAGCACATTGCCAGATACTCCAGAACTAGCCCTACCCTTTCCCAGTTGCCACCTTGGCTGTGCCGCGTTTTCTCTTGGTTCTTGTATAGCGTCTCTATCGCTGGATATTTCCATGGACAGAATGAATCATTGCATTCCTCAGGCTTCACATTAAGGTTTACACACATCTCTGTTTTCACATAGTGATTCTTTTCCTATCAACCTGGTTCCTTCTGTGCCCTCGAAGTCAAATTTTTTAAGGAAAAGATTTAAATCACATCATTCATGCGTACAATCTAGATCTGATGGGGGAAATCTGCGTAGTACAGAATTTATGTTGATTATTCATTGGATAAATGAATGAGAAAATTAAAAAAATAAATGAGTTAGAGGAGATTGTACTGTACTAGACTGTTCAATTGTCTTCTCATAAGGGCTTTATTTTTAGCTTTCGTATGACCCTAACTTGACTGGCTTCAAAGTTCAAACACCCTAAGAAATGAGCCGTAGGAAAAATGAAAGGATTTGAACTAGGTAACCAGCTATTCAGTGTGAAAAAGAAATTACAAATTTAAATCTTATCTTCTCGCTCTTTCCCAGGCAACATGTTTGCCTCTGGTAGGTGAAGAGTGAGAACAGATATTTAAGAAGCCCACTTTTTAGAGAAGAGAAGCTTTTCTATAAAATCCTTGTGAACTTCTTCTGTTAGTGCTGCGCTGGAACATAAAAGATTCAGTATGCACCGGGAAATGCTGCAAGATGCAGTAAGTTTAGAAGGGCAGAGAAAAAACCCACTCGAAGAAGAGGCTCACACTGCGAGACTTGCAGATTTGCGCTTCGCATTTGGTCTGCAGAGCTGGAAACCACTTGTCAGAGCCTTCCCTAATAAACAAGCATCATGCTAATGACCCACACCATGGGTCAGCAAACACAGGGAAGATTTAAGCCCAGTGTTATTAATAATGTCCTCTCATCCCTGAGAGGGGACTCAGCCCGCTCATACACCTTTTATTTAGATGAACGCAAGGTAAACAGATACAACAAGATGCGGCCAGGAGGTAGGCGGCCTCGGAAGCTTTGCATAAGGATGATGAATGGGAGGTGCAGATGCTAAATGGCATGGGAGGATCCTTGAGGGCGAGCCCAGCAGCTTCGCTTTTCAGTTTACTAATCGCCACTTTGGTGAAGCTTTTTAATATGACACATGAGTCCAGGCTGACCCGATGATTCTTCATGGGAGTCTTCACCCAGCCTGAGGAACCTCTGCTTCCCCACTCAGAAGCTCATTTGCATTCCCATACTCGCTGGGCTCGTCTCCCTTGATTTAACCTGTTTCACCGTGTATTTATCAAGCTCCTGTCTCTGTGTGTGTGTGGGGGGGGAGGGGTGTGTGTGTGGGGGGGTGGGGGGGTGTACGTGTGGGTGGGTGGGTGTACTTCCTAAGCCTTTAGTGTGCAGCAGACCCTTTCAAGGCATGATTTTCTTGCCTCACAACCACTCTTCTAACGGAGTGGTAGCTACCATGGTGGCTTTCCCTTTGCACAAGGGGCGAGCGTGGCGGGCGGGTCTCCGCGGATCACAGTCAGGCGGTGGGGTGGGGCCTGCACCTCCGCCCCACAGCTGGCACGTGGAGTGTAATCTACAGACATGGACCGGATGTGTGGGTCGCCGTCTCGCAGGCTTTGCCCTTCTCCCTCGCATTTTGTCCCTCAGGAAGTTCAGAGGTGTCCTTTAATTCCAAGGCTACAATGATCCGAGCTGACTGGAAGCAGCAGTTTACCACCTAAGCAACTGCCAACGCACGTGAAGGAAAGAAGGCACACCGGCTTCCAGCTGGCTCCTTACAGCTTCTGGTCCTCGCTCCGGGGACATGATCCTGCTGCTGGGGAGCCCTGACGCTCAGGGCACGCCGCCCAAGGGACAGAAGAACAGGGCAGCGTCCTTTGTCCTTTCCAAAATAAAACAAATCCTCCCCTCACACACACACTTGATTCACGTCTTCCATTGTAGAAACATGCATGCTAACACCTGTGAAATTCGTGTGAATACAATGAATCTCTAAAGGTAAACTGTATGTTTTTCTTTTTTTCCATTATTTGCATAATTAGTGAGCTTGGAGGCCAAGGTGATCGGCCGTCCCCTCCTGCTGCACAGACGACAAGCTCTGTGGTCTTGGGCCGGGTGCTTAACCTCTTGGAACCGCACTTCCTGCAGTGTAAAACCGGCTGATGTCGCTAGCCTTGGGGGGCTGTTATGAAAGCAATCCTACTGCACGGTTGAGAGATTTGAATGCAGTTTGTAAGTGCTTGGAAGTGGGCCGATTGTCAGTTTTATGAATCTGGTGAAAAATTCTATAATAAGAGTAAAAATATCTACCTGATAAAATCGTGATGAAGACTTAAAGGATATAGTTGCGGCCAGCAAAACAGCTCAGTGGATTAAAGGGGCCAGGGGTCTGATCTTCAGGCCTGCGTGCCAGCCTCACCCCCAGGGCGCTCTGAGACAGCAATTGAGACGGGGTGTGGTGGTGCACCCTGTAATCCCAGCTCTTGGGAGGCTGTAAACAGGCGGATCACTACAAGTGCAGTCGAGTAGTGAGACCCTGAACACACTGTAGACCCTTCCCTAAAATACAAAAAAAGAA
The DNA here is from genome assembly GCF_000260255.1 of Octodon degus. NCBI lineage: Eukaryota > Metazoa > Chordata > Mammalia > Rodentia > Octodontidae > Octodon > Octodon degus. The sequence goes on from NW_004524789.1 coordinate 3,443,385, forward strand.
TATATTTAGCAAAAATACCTAAGAGCCTAGTGTATAGTATATGCTCACTGTGTGTTTGTCCCACTCTTGCTCCCCTCCCTTCCCTTCAGCTTGGAGAATCAGAGTTCATCTACCTCTCTGTCTTACATAATTCTCTGAGCCATCCTCCTGTCTCTGTGTCCAGTTTCCTACCGTTCTTTTGCTCAGAACCTAATGACCTATAATCTGGCTTGTCTGTCATGGTACTTCCCACGTGCCCTGCCTCCACCTGAGTCACACAACTCAGGGCCATGGTTGAACACCCCTTGCCCCTCAGGACCGGCCCTGTCACTATACTCACAAAGTGAGTGGCAAATCAGGGTCTCCTACCATCTCTAAACCTTCCAGCCTATACGAGCAGGATGCGAAGCAGAGCTCCTTCATCTTCATCAATGTCTGCCATCTTCTCAAAGCAAACATCTTTCTAATCTATCTTATCTTCTTCCAATTTGACCTTGACACTAGAGGGTACTTCTCCCCATCCTAGAGTTGGTATTCTCATTCGAGGAGCTCGGGGCAAGAAGAATGGGAAAAATAGCTCTGATTCGTTGTGAAAGTCTTGTGCTTCTCCCAAGATTGACCAGATTTTCTTCTGCTCCCTTTTCCCACGATGCGAAAGATGGATGTTTTTGAAGAGACTCTGTTTCTCCAGCCTCCAATGTGGATATGATGTGTCTAAGTTTGGAGGTGTTCTGTGCTGTTACAAAATAGGCAGTGGATGGTTGTGATACCACGCTGCAGAAGGGAGGGCTCACTTTAGCAATCTTTGGAGAGATTTTACGTAAAGTAGGGGTAAAGAGGATGCAAAGGTTGCAGACAGTTTGTGTGTTAAAAAATACAAGAATGTGAGCCAGACCTATGTGTTTCTTCTTCTTTGAAAGGAAAGAAAAGTGACTAGAAATTAGTGATTCTTCATAGGCAATGGCCAGCCCTGATGAACTCATCAATGTGGAGGGAGAAATTGAAAGAGCGGGTTCTAAAATGGACTCAGACTTCAACTTGCTTGATTGGCACTGGAGTCACATTGCCCACAGGGACTGCAGAGTTGAAAAGAGAAGAGCACGTTCCGGTAAAAGAAATTAAAATCGTGATCTTTGCAGTGTTAAATGCCAGGTGGTAACCAGCCAGCAGGAGGCTTCTTTGGCAAGCCGGCAGAAAACAGGACTAAGTGGCTGAAGAGCGCGACGCTCTCCGATAAAACTGACTGGCTCATTAGATAATCATGCCTTTCAGTTACACACTGTGGAGCTACACGGTTTAGGAAACCCTAGTATAGACACTATCCAGGTCCTCTCAACCAGGGAGGCAGGTATTATTATGTGCGTCTTCCAGATGAGGGACTGACACGCTTTGACCAATGAAGCCTTGGCAAGTGTTAATGGCTCACGCTAAGGTGCTCTTTCTTGTCAAGTTCTGTGTGCCTTCTGCAGTCCCATGCTGGCATGTAGGAAAGATCCCTTGCTTTTGTCCCTGTGCAGGTAGAATGCCCAAAGATTTTTGGAATCGCGTTCTATTAATCACAGTATATCAAGTATAACTATTTTCCCAGGTGAAGATCACATGGAAAATGACCAGCGGTCATGATCTCTAAGTCAACAATTCTACCAGTAGCTTCTGAAAGACTGGGCAAAGAAGGGGAACGATCTGTTTCTCCATCTTCTTGCTAACAAAGCAGGAACTGATACAGTAAACTGGACTTATTAGAAGACTCTATCCAAATTCTTATTGTTCTAAAGCAATTGGGAAGTCTCATTCTCATTATTTGTCCTTGCCCTGGGAGAGAGCAGAGACTGCGTGGTACAGCCAAGTTCTAGAGGCTCACGTCCATATTTGCACATGATAGAGATTTCTTGTTTCTAAAGTGATCAGGCTTTCACAGAGAGCACATTGGCCAAGCAATGGCCGTGACTCATCCACATGGCTGACACTGATAAAGGATCTACATTCTGAGGTATAGGATCTTAGGATAAATCCTGAGGGGATTTCACTGACCTTATCAGACCCAAAAGCTACAACTCTTGTTGCATAGGTCCTGCTTTACCTTGGTCTTAACCATCCAGCAGAAAAGTATAAAAATGAAATATAAGAAGTAAAGCCATGCTGTTATGTTGAGCTATAGGGGACTCAGGTCAACAATTTCTGACATTACCAGTCAAGCGGAAGACCCAATACTATTATGGGCTACTGGACTCTTTTAGAACATTTTGCTGAGTTTACACACCTATAATATTCAAATGACAGAACTAAACAAAAAAGGGGATACAGATGAATGTCCATTTTGTATCTGTGTATTCAAAGTGGTTAGGATAGATATATAGTTACATTCTCTTAATGAATAGAGGGATTTGTTCTAATGGTGTTTCTAAGTAGGATATCATGTCCGCATCTCGTACAGCAATTAACCACTAGGAAGAATGTATGAAATGTGTTAATTATTGAAACTGTCCTACCAATTTGGTTTGAAACTGTCTCATTGCTATTTGTTTCACAATAAAATTATGGAAAAAAATAAAAATAAAATAAAAAAAATTTTAAACTGAAAAAAAAGAATACTTCTCAGCAAATCTGATCTGGTCTTCTAAAATTTAAAAATAAATAAATAAATGAAGAGATCAAAAAGGTGAACTCTCTTTCTTTCTGAAAGAGGTATCACATCTGGATATGTTGCCAGACCTTCAATAATGTATCCATCAGCATGGACCCATTCTCAGAAGATGTCAGATGCAAGATAAATGGAAAACAAATTTTGAGCACTTGATATTTTGAAACTTCTGCTTGGCAAGTATTCGAACTCTTCACTAGACCATATAACATTTTTTTTTTTTTTGCTTGTTGAAGATAATTTAAGAAGCTGAGATTTCAGACTTTGCAAATGATACCTTCCTATGGGTTTTATTAGCAAGAACATTTCATTTTGCAAAATAATTTCCCAAGTTTTGGTAGATTGAAAGAACTAAGTGTAGGCTCCTTCCCATAAACTATTATTCCAGTTCTAATAGACTTTCCAATGAATCAAATGTACTGTTTTTATCAACAAATGAAACAGGAATGCATACATTAGATAATACAAAAATAGCGCAACAGACAGATATAGTTAGATGACAGATAAATAGACATATAGATACAAGATTCCTATTGTATATAGGAACTTGGCAGAACTGCACACCTTCTGTGTCAATGGTGAAAACATTTTTTTCTCTTACCCAGTGACACAGAATTTCATGCCAAGAGCACCCAATTCTTTCTTATTCATCCCAAACTCTGACTTTGCCTCTGCATTTTTTTTAGAGAAAAAAAATAACATGGAATTTCAAAACAAGATGATAATAACAGCGGTTATTATACTGTGTATTGTTATCTTTCAAGTAGTTGCTCAGAGTACAAGATATAGGCTTGCAAAGTTGATAAACCAACATAAGCACTACCTGTTCCTTTAAATGGACTAATAGAAATTATTAGTACAATTCTCTTAGCATATACATCTTCTCCCCCTTCCTTCTTTTCTCCTTTTCCCCACCCCAGTTCTTTCCTTTTGAAGAGTTTCTTACCCTTTCACAGTATCTACTGTACATTTTGGACCTTATTATTTGTTTCTTGTACTAGGGGACAGTATGATGTCTACACATACAAGTCTGCTTTATTTCCCTTGTGAGTGTGGTCTCTAGTTGCATCTATTTACCTATGTAAGCCCTGAGCTTATCTTTCTTCGTAGCTGAATAATGCTCCATTGCATAAAAGTACCACATTGTTTTTATCCATTCCTCAGTTGATGGGCATTTAGATTGTTCCCAATATTTAGCTATGACAAATTGTGTTGCTATAAACAAAAAATGCACATGTATCGCTGTGGTATGCTGTTTTCAATTCTTCTGGAAAAACATATCCATATCTCTTGAAGACCAGTAATGTTGAAAGTTTTTTCATATGCTTATTTTCTGCTTGTATTTCTTCATCTGATAAGTGTACATTCATCTCAGATGCCCACTTTTTTGCTTGGGTCTTTGAATTTTCGGGGCCTGATTTTTAAAACTTCTTTGTATATTCTAGATAGAAGTCCTTTGTCTGAGGTACAGCTGACTATAACTGTTTCCCACACTATGTGTTGCCTTTTCACTCTATTTGGGATTTCTTTTGTAGTGTAAAAGCATTTTAATAAGCAGTGAGATCCCATTTTTTGTTTCTTTGAAATATTTTCCATGCAGTTAGATTTTGTTCAGGAAGCCCTTTGCCTGTGCCTACATCTTTGAAATTTCTCCTTATTTTCTCTTTCATCAGATTCAGTGTTTCTGTTTTAATATATAGATCTTTGATCTATTCCGACTTTAGTTAGTGCATGATGATGGACCAGGGTCTAGCGTTAGTCTTCAGCATGTGGAAAGCATTTTCCAGCACTCCCTATTACGGAGGCTATCTTTCTTCCAGTGAATGTGCTTGGCTCCTTTGTCAAAGATAAGATGGCTGAGTCTGTTTGGCATTACTATTTCATTTTCTTCAATAAACTATACTGTCTCTGTTTTGACTTGTTATATATCATGGGTTGTCTCTAGATGTCCCACCAAAGCCTAATGAAGACATGAGGCAGGTTTCTAGAGTTGGCGATTGATTCCTGGTCCAGTGGTGAGATTATGGTTACAGGTCTTACACCCACCCTGGGGTGGACAGTCTGCATACAATACACGGGAGGGAAAGAGGCTTGCTCTCACCTCCCTTTTTGCTCTTGTTGCTTTTGATATCCTCTGCTCCCATGAACTATTGCTCTCTGCCATCTTTCTCCCTGCCTTGGAGCCAGCTGTGTATGGACCGAAACCTCCACAAACTGAGAGCTAAATAAAACTTTCCCTTTTTAATTTTAGGCATTTGGTATTTTGTCTCAGCAAGAAAAGTAACCAAGACACTATATAATGTTAAACTATGTTGCTAGAATGACTTATTCCTTGCATTGTCCAAACAAAACTTGGTGAAACCTAAATAACACATGAGGGCTCTTTTTACCAGTTCCTTCATTAAATCTAGTAGTGTGCCAATTTTGTATTGTATAGACTCACTTGTATTAAATGTAAACATTGCGTGTGAGTGATGTTGATTCCTTAGCACAGTGTAGATGACATTCATTCTATAGGAACTGGGAGCTCTGTTCTCAGATGCTTATGATAATGAAAGGTTGTTCTTCTTGAAGTTTTTCCAGCAAATTAACTATTTTACATAAATAAAGTAAAATTTGGATCCCTAGAAGACTTGACAGTAGCTTTCATTCATGGAATTGTTTTCAAGTAAAGCATGGATGTCCAAAGTAGACCCCTGCGCATTGTCTAATCTGAAAGCTATTCCCGTCCTGCTCTTTGGAGAGTTTTTCTCATCACAGCTGTCCAGGATGGACCTTTTATTGGGTAAATTTGAGTGTGAATATCTAGGTCATATCGCTAGGATTTCTCAGCTGCTTGATATCCCTAGTTGGTTTGAAAGAAAAAAAAAACGATTTTATTTCATTTGAAATGTATAAATGATGCTAAATTCCTATTTGAAGTTGTTAGGGTGTGATTACCAGTAGAACTATAACCTTATTTATGCAAATCACTGCAGTTCGTGTTAAGTCTGACATTTACAGAATTAACGAACTAAATAATTAAGTGGTCTAGTAAGCGAATTGGTAAACCAGAACTATTAAACTTTTAATGAATTCTTTACTATCACTTAAATAATAGATTTTTTGCATAATTTTAAAGGCGTATAGTAAAGAAACATTAGAATAAGAAACCCATTATGTGAAGGAACGTTACTTTTATACATTCGTCATTACGTCTCTTTTTATTGAATTCCTTTCTATTCAGGTTTAGAAAAGTGGCAATTCCTATATTGGAGACTAACAGTCCCAGACTTGAAAGGTTTTTCTTTCCTCTCATTGAAATAGAGGGTTGAGGATCACTGACTGCTTCAAAAATAAAACCCCACAACCAGAAATGAATAATTAGCATGCAACTATAATTTTATAAATCTCCTATTTGATGGTGTGAGTCACATGTGTTTCAGGCTTTGCAAGTCCTTATAGGCTAACTAGCACATAAAATAAGTCCTTTGCACTGATTTTTTTCATAGAACAATTTTCTATTCTCAAAAAATAGCTATATTTCACTTTAAGTCCCTTAAATTCCCCTTTGTATACTCTTTAAAAAAATCTCAAATCATAGCTACTGCAATTATTATTCTGGGTGAAGCACAACCAAAATTTAGAGTAATAATGAGAGGAAAGTAGAAAGATTAAGATGGGTCGTCAATATTAATTGCTTGCAAAAGAGTAGTGGAATGACTTTTAAATCATAATTATTGAATATCTTCAGCTAGAAGAAAAACGTGTAAGAGACAGGACATTTGTGGCAAATACGGCAGCTGCAATAGCATTTTCAACATCTAGGAGAAGAAAAACTTATTACTGTCTAAATCAAGGCATCCGTGTTTACTGAGCAACTATTACGTGTTGTCACTGTGTTAAATACAATGAGACCTAAAGACGAGAGAGAAGATACAATGTACAAATTTGAAACAATTTTCATTTAAGTAGCTTTCATTGGTACACATACACACATAAAACACACACACACACATGCATCAAACTACTTGAATTAATAATAGTCAACTATTATCATAAAACCTTATGACATAATTATATCTCTTATCACTTTTGTAAGTTGAGGGGACAAACCCAAGCTAGCATTAGTCAGTAAGTCTCTAAGGATTTGGAAAGCTTATTTCGGATACTATGGCAGACTCAATATTCTACAAACTCTTCCTGGTAGCACCTAAGAAGGCTACATAAAATAAAATAATATCCATTTAAATACAGAGCTGATCTTGTAGTAAACTAAAGGAAACTTATGGGATCCAATGACAGAAGACAATTTCCAATCAGGTAGTAAATGAACTTCAAAGGGTGCCCCTGAGATGGCTCATTCTGGTCACCAACAAGCAAAAGCCAATGACTTGGGTCTTCACAGAGAGCAGAGAGTTGAGACCGAGATCCCCATGCACAGGAAGGACCCTGAATGGGCTAGATACTCACTGAAATTAAGGTTGAGAAAGAAAATTCTCCCACTGGCAACTGAAGGTGAAAAGTCTCATCTCACTCTAAGCCTGGGTTGGGAAAAGCTTGCCCTGAGAATGACTTACCTTGGGATGCTGAAAATCAAATTTAAACTCTCTCATGAATTTGGGGATGCAAGATATCTAGCCAAAGCCATAACAGACTTTTGTGGTATATTTATCTGTAATCCATGTTCTGGAAGAGATCCATGGATGGAATCCGGCTGAACTGGGCTTACGATGGGAGGTACAAAATCCACGAGTAAGTAAAACCCCTCGGATACAGTGAAAACTTAGCCATGGATATGGTAGTGGGAAAGATAACAAGGAAGCTCCAGGGAAGCAAAAGACATGTGTGGATTTCCAGAGTCGGAAGGCCCTGTAGGCCTCGTCTCATACCAGTGGGGAGAGTAGCACGGAATAAACACATGCAGATGTCTTTCCTTTTGCACAACTTGTGGAAAACGTTTCATTTTGAAAAGAACTCGCCAAAACACTTGTGACCTATCCGTATGTCTGAAAAAGGCAGCACCACAACTGATCAACAGAAGTGTTGATATATACGAAATAGCTAGGAGCCGGGGAGTTGGATCAGTGGAATAAGTGCTTCCCCCGCAAGCGCAAGGGCCTGAGTTCAATCCCCGGTTCTGGAAAAAAAAAAAAAAAAAAATGGCTGGTGATTTGGAAAGTGAATTAAAAATATTTGAAACTAATTGTCCTCTGGCTGTGTTTTTAAAATGTGACTTGAATATTTTTTTACTACTTAGGATTGTTAATTTACAGAGTTAGTAGTTAGTTGGACCACAAGGCAAAGGGAAGGCTGGGAAATTCTTTGCTAAAGAAACTGTGAGCCAAGTGAATGCACCGCCCTGAAGACATGGTTCTCAAGCTTATATATCACGGGATGCTTGTTGTTCACCAACTGGCATCCTCAGGCCAGAGTTGAAGACCATGACATGTGTTCTTTCGAGCTTCTTTCTGATCTGTGTATTGAAGAATATGAAAATTACAAGATTTTTATCTTAACCAATTCTCCACTGTAACATAATTAAGAGATGGCCCTTGGGCAGTGATTAGCAGATCAGCTCTCACCTTCATGAGTAGGACTTGTGCCCCTATAAAGCAGGTTGGGTGATCCCCCTCACCCACTCTGTCATGGGAAGGCATCACAGGAAGGGGGCATACTGGAAGCAGAGCTCCTGGCCCCACAGGCACCAAGTAGCTGACACTTTGATTTTGACACACAGAGCCTCTAGAAACATGGGCAATACATTCCTGCTTCTTGTAAACCAATCTAAGGCTATTTATTACAATAGCTTAAATATATACTTCAAATTCTTTATTAATCTGGTGAAAGTATAAGTGGAGGAAAACTCACACTACCTAAACTTAGTGCTTTGCTCACAGAATGTCGTTAATACCCACTATATTAAATGAGTGTGAACTTCTGTGCCTCAAATCCAGCCCATTAGCACAAGGACCCATTAGGGGAAGTTCCTCTGCCATGTAAGGTGAGGGAAGACTGCCGCTGACCTGACAGGAACCATGTTCAAAGTGGATTTTGTTCTGTGTCCAGCATGAAGTAGAGACTCAATAAAGCCCCATCAAATTTAAGGGCACTTTTCTGGAATAGAGTAAATGCATTCCACAGAATACAATTGACTTGACAACATGCTGAAAAGTCGATGTGCACCCTGTTGTTACACTCAGTTTTGGTGGAAGAGCCAACAGCAAACTCAGTTTCAAATTAGGATGGATTTGAGGTTGGGTATAGGCCATCTCCTGGAGATTTTCACCTTCTTCTTCGGCTTTTAAAAGACTTTAAATTCTGAAAGACGGCTGACGATTTCATGCTTGCTCTTCAAGGATTTTCTTCTCACAGTGTTTTACTCAGATTGTGAAACTTTTCTCTTTTCTCATTTATTTCGAGCCCACTGATTACGGGATATTTTCATGTTACAGATGTCATTGTCACCACAGATGTCTTTACACCTGATAACCTTCTGTCGCCAGCCTTGAGCCTTGCAGGGAGCACAGTCCAGTTGCTTTTAATGATGATTGTATCGGTGGGTATGAGGGTCACATGACAGGCCTTCTGGTGCCATACATGAATTCAGGCGAGAACTATCAGCAGGTGAAAGAGGACACTAGATAACTTCTCATCAATGAAAATAAATGTTTTTTCATTTCACTGAGAGCAATGTTGAGCAGGCATCAAAGGGTGAGCTATAAAACATTAACATTAGCAAGTCTACAAATGGAAAAGATATCTTCAGAAGATCATCAATTCCATATATTAAATATACAAGTTTTCAAAACTATATGGAATTTAGAAATGATTAAACAAATTAATTATGTTTATATAAGAGCATACAAATACTTTGGAAGTGTTTATATTTTTAAAAAGTATTTTTTTTCATTTATTTATTTATTTGATACGGGATCTCGTTACGCAGCTTGGACTCATAGTGATCCTCCTGTCTCATCCTCCCCAGCGCTGCAGGATTGCAGGAGTGCGCCACCATGCCTGGACTTGGGGCCAGCTGGGCTTGGGGCCAGCTTGGCATGCAGTACCTGGGATTGAACACTCTGCTGAGCTAGCTCCCCGACCCCTAGGAAGTTTCATACATACAGAAGAGAAAGTAAAATCTGCCACTTGAAAGCTTAAACATTTAGCTCTCATTTTCAGTTTTACACAAACACACATGTCTGTGCACACGCATATATATTTAAAGATCAAATGACTCTTCTACGTGCTATTGTGCACACAATGTTGTTTATGATATGAAGACTCGAATGAAATTACAGCTATGCCAACAAAGGAACAAAAGAGAAACTTATGAAATAGTCTTGTGAAAAAAACCCTTGGCATCACACCATGCCTATACATGGGCACCACACCAGACTGCAGCCTAGAGAACTGTCTTTATGATTAATTCCCGTCTCTGCTACTGAATCGATCATGCAGTGATCTGCATTGATTATTAAGGTGACTGAAATAACTGGATGAGACATGGCTTACCAGTGCAAATTGGCTAATTCATCAGCACATAAAGACTTCAGGAGAGATGTTAGTGATTGTCACGTATCACCAGGAAAGGAATTACCCTGTACTTATCAAATCTGCTGGACCTATTTTCACTGACACATGTTATATCTTAAAAATAAACACATTTTACCCTAGAACTGTAGACTTAATACCTTTCATAAAAGTAAAAATTATGTCTAATCATAAATCATGCAGGCTTAAACCCAAAGACTGGCCTTTTGGTGACTGATCTGTGCCTCAAGAAAATAATTGAGGGTTCTATTCTTTTAATACAACCAATCATTAGATATTAGAAGGTAACAACTTTTGGTTACTCTCAAAAAGACCAAACTCTAATTGCAATGAAATTTTATAATCCATTTTGCAAGACTCTGAACATAATGTAAAGAAAAAATTAACATGTGAAGATCCACTTATGTTTCTATGCAATACAATGCTTAATATCATTGTTCAATTCTCCGATTAGAAATAGTCATTGGAAAACGAACACAATCACTGGAAAGAAAGGTATGAGCCTAAAGGAAGATAACTGTGTTAGCAATCACATGTGTTCATATAATTCTGTACTACTTTGAAGTAACATGCGATTTTAAAAGAAGAAAAAGCATGAAACAGTGTAACAAACTCAACATTAGGAAGAAAGCCACAGCGCTTTCTAACTTAAAAATAGAAAACAATTGGAGTGGAGAGGCCAAGGCCTGGGACTTAGTTCACCCTGGAGGATGGATTCCTGGTGATTCCCAGGAGCGCCAGGCACCAGGCCCGTGTCCTTCTTGTTGCTGGTTCTCTAATTATGTCACATCATAGCAGTCTCAAGGATGTATTTAAAGATGAAAGAAAAATTTTGACATGGTGATATGTTAACAGACCCTAATAAGCGTTGTTTGGAAGAGAGCTACTCACATTTGTTTCACTTGTTTTTCAAAAGCAAATAGAGTATGACTCAAAATTGCTTCCGACAGCAGCCAACTGCCAACGATTTGGATTGCCTCAGCTCAGCATATGCTGGGACTCCCTGTGCTACGTGCATCTTCAAAAAGAAGCTCTTCACATTGGCAGTGAGGGAATATTTCCTTTGAACGTGCAAGTAATATGTAAAGATGCAAAAAGACATAAATGCTGATAATTAAAAAGTAAGTGAATAATATCCAATGTGGTTTACTTAGAAGGCATGGCAGATATTTTCCATTTGCAAAAAGTGGAAGCCGGATGTGTTAAGCCCTTTTAAACATCCTCTGTTTCAGTTCATCTATACCTTTGCCCTTGTGAAGGGCAAAGCTGAAGGTAAATGGAAAAGAAATTCTGGGCACAATCAACTTGCAATATTAATAAGTAAAGAAACTTCTAGAACATTTTTCACTTCCTCATATTAGGCTTCTGGATGGGCATTGTCTGGTTGCCTTCCTCGTTGCTGAGACCTGATGCTCAACACTCACAGTGTAAAGGTGGAGAGGTTCACTTTAGCTCACAGTTGCTCAACCCATAGTTTTATGACTCCACAGGAGGAAACTGGGAAAGATTCTAGCACAGCAATGCAGCCAGGAAACAGAGATTAATGGAAGGAGGAGACGCCTCCCCGCCCAGCCCTCGTGGCCCTCCTCCAGCCAGGCCCTACCTCCATAGATGAATCCGCTGATGTGTACCCTGAGGCTGTGATATAATCACTTCTCTTTGATCCTTTACACTTTTAAAAATACTTTATTTACTTATTTATTTGATACAGGGTCTTGCTAATTAAAAAGACCTTGGCTTGTGTGGCATGCCCTACTGGGGATAGATCTTGGATCCTTGCCTTTGCTAGCCAGGCGCTTAGACTGTCAAGTTCTCTCCCTAGCCCTGTAATCTCTTTTTGAAAGGCAAACCTCTCTACACATGAAACTTGTGGAAGACATTCTAGACTTAAATCATAGCAGAGATTAAAAGAAGAGAGATTTTGAGGGAAAACTGGCAGGAAGGAAGAAGGGAGAGAATCAACATATTTCAAACATGGCACTATATATCATAATTTAGAAAGTTTATAAGTTATGATGTAATGCTTGAGTTATGAATGGGGACTACAGTATCACTTATATTATTCTAAAGATAATTGCAAGAATCAATTTTATTTTCATTGCCCCTTCTTAGCTTCAACATATTTTAAAATCTTTACTTTTGTGTTAGTTTATTGTGAACAGTGATTAGAAATAAACATCACCCTTAGCATGTTCATATTGACTTTTAAATTTTTTTATCCCATTGTTGGAAATGCTGTATGCCTTTAGCCATATACCTAATCCTTAAATGGAAGTCTATACATAATCTGTTTTAAAACAATAAAATCAAATTAAGAACTATAATGTTTAACCTTCAGAACTTCACTAAGTGTGGTAACTACGTGAGATAAGTTTGATTTATGAGCTTTCTGCCATTGTGTCACAGATTCTTAACTGGCAAACCTTGGGATAGCTTCTAAATTAGTCAGCTTCCAGAATGTTCCTGAATGTTCTGTGAACAGGGCCATTCCTATCAATGAAGATTCCTCACCACTAGTTCATTACCTTAATTAACTTTTAATGTCAGCAAGACAACATACGAATGTTCATACCTTATTAAGTCACTCTCCAAATGTAAGGCTTTTAATCTCTTCAGAAGGAGGATGATTCCACTACCATGCAGGCTTATTTAGGGGTAGGTGTACCTTTCATAACCATTTTCCTTTGGTCTTTCGGCTCCCCTGTGAATATCCTAAGGATAAATAGAAGAATAAATTAAGAAAACTGAATCAAGAATGACTGAAAGGGCTTGCTAATATAAATAATTAGAACAAGAGATTTATTAGGAGACCAGCAAGTAAAGTTTTGAAGGTCAAACCCAAAAAACTTCAATATCATTGAAAATGATTTTGAACTGAAGGATGACCATTCAATGTGTCCCAGTTGAAGTCAATAGCTATCCATTCATTCAACTTTGTATTCTAGAAAAATATTTCTATAATGTACAAAAGTACCAGATACTGTTTGTACAAAAGAAACAAGATGGTTTAGCCACATTCACTCACTCACACACTTGTGAGTGACAAGAGTCAAGAAGAAAAGAGAAGATAATAGAGCAGTAAGGAGGCTTAATAAGTAGGCAGAAGAGGGACCTCTGAACTCATCTATGGGTCAGGAGGCCAAACTTGGAAAAACACGGTAGGATTCCTGAAGGTGCGTAAAATCAGGTCAGGAGAGGACAGAGGCAAAGTGGCTTGTGTGTGCACTGGAAAATGTGGAAAGTAGAAGAAACTTGAAGACGCAAGCATCAGTCATTGGGAGGGATATTGGGAATGGCTGTAAATGCTGCCATTGGAAAGACCAAAGATCATGACAGGCGAGTAAGATCTTTGATATAAAAAATAACTTTGTTATGTAGAGGAGGACATGAAAGCAGTCACGGAGGAAAGGAACAGAGGGTGTCTAGCCCAGAACCAAGGGAGTGCATGAGGAGCAAAGGAGTAGCGATCCTGAGACGTGAGGACGACCACGTGCTAATGGCTGGATTATCAGGCCTCTCAGAAGCTTTCACGATGACCCAGGCCTTTCATTACTGTGCTGGGAAGGCTCGCTGCTCTAGCCCAACCCTGTGAGTATTTCACTGTCTGCAG
>NW_004524789.1:3457247-3469709 GCF_000260255.1 Octodon degus
TATTACGGAGGCTATCTTTCTTCCAGTGAATGTGCTTGGCTCCTTTGTCAAAGATAAGATGGCTGAGTCTGTTTGGCATTACTATTTCATTTTCTTCAATAAACTATACTGTCTCTGTTTTGACTTGTTATATATCATGGGTTGTCTCTAGATGTCCCACCAAAGCCTAATGAAGACATGAGGCAGGTTTCTAGAGTTGGCGATTGATTCCTGGTCCAGTGGTGAGATTATGGTTACAGGTCTTACACCCACCCTGGGGTGGACAGTCTGCATACAATACACGGGAGGGAAAGAGGCTTGCTCTCACCTCCCTTTTTGCTCTTGTTGCTTTTGATATCCTCTGCTCCCATGAACTATTGCTCTCTGCCATCTTTCTCCCTGCCTTGGAGCCAGCTGTGTATGGACCGAAACCTCCACAAACTGAGAGCTAAATAAAACTTTCCCTTTTTAATTTTAGGCATTTGGTATTTTGTCTCAGCAAGAAAAGTAACCAAGACACTATATAATGTTAAACTATGTTGCTAGAATGACTTATTCCTTGCATTGTCCAAACAAAACTTGGTGAAACCTAAATAACACATGAGGGCTCTTTTTACCAGTTCCTTCATTAAATCTAGTAGTGTGCCAATTTTGTATTGTATAGACTCACTTGTATTAAATGTAAACATTGCGTGTGAGTGATGTTGATTCCTTAGCACAGTGTAGATGACATTCATTCTATAGGAACTGGGAGCTCTGTTCTCAGATGCTTATGATAATGAAAGGTTGTTCTTCTTGAAGTTTTTCCAGCAAATTAACTATTTTACATAAATAAAGTAAAATTTGGATCCCTAGAAGACTTGACAGTAGCTTTCATTCATGGAATTGTTTTCAAGTAAAGCATGGATGTCCAAAGTAGACCCCTGCGCATTGTCTAATCTGAAAGCTATTCCCGTCCTGCTCTTTGGAGAGTTTTTCTCATCACAGCTGTCCAGGATGGACCTTTTATTGGGTAAATTTGAGTGTGAATATCTAGGTCATATCGCTAGGATTTCTCAGCTGCTTGATATCCCTAGTTGGTTTGAAAGAAAAAAAAAACGATTTTATTTCATTTGAAATGTATAAATGATGCTAAATTCCTATTTGAAGTTGTTAGGGTGTGATTACCAGTAGAACTATAACCTTATTTATGCAAATCACTGCAGTTCGTGTTAAGTCTGACATTTACAGAATTAACGAACTAAATAATTAAGTGGTCTAGTAAGCGAATTGGTAAACCAGAACTATTAAACTTTTAATGAATTCTTTACTATCACTTAAATAATAGATTTTTTGCATAATTTTAAAGGCGTATAGTAAAGAAACATTAGAATAAGAAACCCATTATGTGAAGGAACGTTACTTTTATACATTCGTCATTACGTCTCTTTTTATTGAATTCCTTTCTATTCAGGTTTAGAAAAGTGGCAATTCCTATATTGGAGACTAACAGTCCCAGACTTGAAAGGTTTTTCTTTCCTCTCATTGAAATAGAGGGTTGAGGATCACTGACTGCTTCAAAAATAAAACCCCACAACCAGAAATGAATAATTAGCATGCAACTATAATTTTATAAATCTCCTATTTGATGGTGTGAGTCACATGTGTTTCAGGCTTTGCAAGTCCTTATAGGCTAACTAGCACATAAAATAAGTCCTTTGCACTGATTTTTTTCATAGAACAATTTTCTATTCTCAAAAAATAGCTATATTTCACTTTAAGTCCCTTAAATTCCCCTTTGTATACTCTTTAAAAAAATCTCAAATCATAGCTACTGCAATTATTATTCTGGGTGAAGCACAACCAAAATTTAGAGTAATAATGAGAGGAAAGTAGAAAGATTAAGATGGGTCGTCAATATTAATTGCTTGCAAAAGAGTAGTGGAATGACTTTTAAATCATAATTATTGAATATCTTCAGCTAGAAGAAAAACGTGTAAGAGACAGGACATTTGTGGCAAATACGGCAGCTGCAATAGCATTTTCAACATCTAGGAGAAGAAAAACTTATTACTGTCTAAATCAAGGCATCCGTGTTTACTGAGCAACTATTACGTGTTGTCACTGTGTTAAATACAATGAGACCTAAAGACGAGAGAGAAGATACAATGTACAAATTTGAAACAATTTTCATTTAAGTAGCTTTCATTGGTACACATACACACATAAAACACACACACACACATGCATCAAACTACTTGAATTAATAATAGTCAACTATTATCATAAAACCTTATGACATAATTATATCTCTTATCACTTTTGTAAGTTGAGGGGACAAACCCAAGCTAGCATTAGTCAGTAAGTCTCTAAGGATTTGGAAAGCTTATTTCGGATACTATGGCAGACTCAATATTCTACAAACTCTTCCTGGTAGCACCTAAGAAGGCTACATAAAATAAAATAATATCCATTTAAATACAGAGCTGATCTTGTAGTAAACTAAAGGAAACTTATGGGATCCAATGACAGAAGACAATTTCCAATCAGGTAGTAAATGAACTTCAAAGGGTGCCCCTGAGATGGCTCATTCTGGTCACCAACAAGCAAAAGCCAATGACTTGGGTCTTCACAGAGAGCAGAGAGTTGAGACCGAGATCCCCATGCACAGGAAGGACCCTGAATGGGCTAGATACTCACTGAAATTAAGGTTGAGAAAGAAAATTCTCCCACTGGCAACTGAAGGTGAAAAGTCTCATCTCACTCTAAGCCTGGGTTGGGAAAAGCTTGCCCTGAGAATGACTTACCTTGGGATGCTGAAAATCAAATTTAAACTCTCTCATGAATTTGGGGATGCAAGATATCTAGCCAAAGCCATAACAGACTTTTGTGGTATATTTATCTGTAATCCATGTTCTGGAAGAGATCCATGGATGGAATCCGGCTGAACTGGGCTTACGATGGGAGGTACAAAATCCACGAGTAAGTAAAACCCCTCGGATACAGTGAAAACTTAGCCATGGATATGGTAGTGGGAAAGATAACAAGGAAGCTCCAGGGAAGCAAAAGACATGTGTGGATTTCCAGAGTCGGAAGGCCCTGTAGGCCTCGTCTCATACCAGTGGGGAGAGTAGCACGGAATAAACACATGCAGATGTCTTTCCTTTTGCACAACTTGTGGAAAACGTTTCATTTTGAAAAGAACTCGCCAAAACACTTGTGACCTATCCGTATGTCTGAAAAAGGCAGCACCACAACTGATCAACAGAAGTGTTGATATATACGAAATAGCTAGGAGCCGGGGAGTTGGATCAGTGGAATAAGTGCTTCCCCCGCAAGCGCAAGGGCCTGAGTTCAATCCCCGGTTCTGGAAAAAAAAAAAAAAAAAAATGGCTGGTGATTTGGAAAGTGAATTAAAAATATTTGAAACTAATTGTCCTCTGGCTGTGTTTTTAAAATGTGACTTGAATATTTTTTTACTACTTAGGATTGTTAATTTACAGAGTTAGTAGTTAGTTGGACCACAAGGCAAAGGGAAGGCTGGGAAATTCTTTGCTAAAGAAACTGTGAGCCAAGTGAATGCACCGCCCTGAAGACATGGTTCTCAAGCTTATATATCACGGGATGCTTGTTGTTCACCAACTGGCATCCTCAGGCCAGAGTTGAAGACCATGACATGTGTTCTTTCGAGCTTCTTTCTGATCTGTGTATTGAAGAATATGAAAATTACAAGATTTTTATCTTAACCAATTCTCCACTGTAACATAATTAAGAGATGGCCCTTGGGCAGTGATTAGCAGATCAGCTCTCACCTTCATGAGTAGGACTTGTGCCCCTATAAAGCAGGTTGGGTGATCCCCCTCACCCACTCTGTCATGGGAAGGCATCACAGGAAGGGGGCATACTGGAAGCAGAGCTCCTGGCCCCACAGGCACCAAGTAGCTGACACTTTGATTTTGACACACAGAGCCTCTAGAAACATGGGCAATACATTCCTGCTTCTTGTAAACCAATCTAAGGCTATTTATTACAATAGCTTAAATATATACTTCAAATTCTTTATTAATCTGGTGAAAGTATAAGTGGAGGAAAACTCACACTACCTAAACTTAGTGCTTTGCTCACAGAATGTCGTTAATACCCACTATATTAAATGAGTGTGAACTTCTGTGCCTCAAATCCAGCCCATTAGCACAAGGACCCATTAGGGGAAGTTCCTCTGCCATGTAAGGTGAGGGAAGACTGCCGCTGACCTGACAGGAACCATGTTCAAAGTGGATTTTGTTCTGTGTCCAGCATGAAGTAGAGACTCAATAAAGCCCCATCAAATTTAAGGGCACTTTTCTGGAATAGAGTAAATGCATTCCACAGAATACAATTGACTTGACAACATGCTGAAAAGTCGATGTGCACCCTGTTGTTACACTCAGTTTTGGTGGAAGAGCCAACAGCAAACTCAGTTTCAAATTAGGATGGATTTGAGGTTGGGTATAGGCCATCTCCTGGAGATTTTCACCTTCTTCTTCGGCTTTTAAAAGACTTTAAATTCTGAAAGACGGCTGACGATTTCATGCTTGCTCTTCAAGGATTTTCTTCTCACAGTGTTTTACTCAGATTGTGAAACTTTTCTCTTTTCTCATTTATTTCGAGCCCACTGATTACGGGATATTTTCATGTTACAGATGTCATTGTCACCACAGATGTCTTTACACCTGATAACCTTCTGTCGCCAGCCTTGAGCCTTGCAGGGAGCACAGTCCAGTTGCTTTTAATGATGATTGTATCGGTGGGTATGAGGGTCACATGACAGGCCTTCTGGTGCCATACATGAATTCAGGCGAGAACTATCAGCAGGTGAAAGAGGACACTAGATAACTTCTCATCAATGAAAATAAATGTTTTTTCATTTCACTGAGAGCAATGTTGAGCAGGCATCAAAGGGTGAGCTATAAAACATTAACATTAGCAAGTCTACAAATGGAAAAGATATCTTCAGAAGATCATCAATTCCATATATTAAATATACAAGTTTTCAAAACTATATGGAATTTAGAAATGATTAAACAAATTAATTATGTTTATATAAGAGCATACAAATACTTTGGAAGTGTTTATATTTTTAAAAAGTATTTTTTTTCATTTATTTATTTATTTGATACGGGATCTCGTTACGCAGCTTGGACTCATAGTGATCCTCCTGTCTCATCCTCCCCAGCGCTGCAGGATTGCAGGAGTGCGCCACCATGCCTGGACTTGGGGCCAGCTGGGCTTGGGGCCAGCTTGGCATGCAGTACCTGGGATTGAACACTCTGCTGAGCTAGCTCCCCGACCCCTAGGAAGTTTCATACATACAGAAGAGAAAGTAAAATCTGCCACTTGAAAGCTTAAACATTTAGCTCTCATTTTCAGTTTTACACAAACACACATGTCTGTGCACACGCATATATATTTAAAGATCAAATGACTCTTCTACGTGCTATTGTGCACACAATGTTGTTTATGATATGAAGACTCGAATGAAATTACAGCTATGCCAACAAAGGAACAAAAGAGAAACTTATGAAATAGTCTTGTGAAAAAAACCCTTGGCATCACACCATGCCTATACATGGGCACCACACCAGACTGCAGCCTAGAGAACTGTCTTTATGATTAATTCCCGTCTCTGCTACTGAATCGATCATGCAGTGATCTGCATTGATTATTAAGGTGACTGAAATAACTGGATGAGACATGGCTTACCAGTGCAAATTGGCTAATTCATCAGCACATAAAGACTTCAGGAGAGATGTTAGTGATTGTCACGTATCACCAGGAAAGGAATTACCCTGTACTTATCAAATCTGCTGGACCTATTTTCACTGACACATGTTATATCTTAAAAATAAACACATTTTACCCTAGAACTGTAGACTTAATACCTTTCATAAAAGTAAAAATTATGTCTAATCATAAATCATGCAGGCTTAAACCCAAAGACTGGCCTTTTGGTGACTGATCTGTGCCTCAAGAAAATAATTGAGGGTTCTATTCTTTTAATACAACCAATCATTAGATATTAGAAGGTAACAACTTTTGGTTACTCTCAAAAAGACCAAACTCTAATTGCAATGAAATTTTATAATCCATTTTGCAAGACTCTGAACATAATGTAAAGAAAAAATTAACATGTGAAGATCCACTTATGTTTCTATGCAATACAATGCTTAATATCATTGTTCAATTCTCCGATTAGAAATAGTCATTGGAAAACGAACACAATCACTGGAAAGAAAGGTATGAGCCTAAAGGAAGATAACTGTGTTAGCAATCACATGTGTTCATATAATTCTGTACTACTTTGAAGTAACATGCGATTTTAAAAGAAGAAAAAGCATGAAACAGTGTAACAAACTCAACATTAGGAAGAAAGCCACAGCGCTTTCTAACTTAAAAATAGAAAACAATTGGAGTGGAGAGGCCAAGGCCTGGGACTTAGTTCACCCTGGAGGATGGATTCCTGGTGATTCCCAGGAGCGCCAGGCACCAGGCCCGTGTCCTTCTTGTTGCTGGTTCTCTAATTATGTCACATCATAGCAGTCTCAAGGATGTATTTAAAGATGAAAGAAAAATTTTGACATGGTGATATGTTAACAGACCCTAATAAGCGTTGTTTGGAAGAGAGCTACTCACATTTGTTTCACTTGTTTTTCAAAAGCAAATAGAGTATGACTCAAAATTGCTTCCGACAGCAGCCAACTGCCAACGATTTGGATTGCCTCAGCTCAGCATATGCTGGGACTCCCTGTGCTACGTGCATCTTCAAAAAGAAGCTCTTCACATTGGCAGTGAGGGAATATTTCCTTTGAACGTGCAAGTAATATGTAAAGATGCAAAAAGACATAAATGCTGATAATTAAAAAGTAAGTGAATAATATCCAATGTGGTTTACTTAGAAGGCATGGCAGATATTTTCCATTTGCAAAAAGTGGAAGCCGGATGTGTTAAGCCCTTTTAAACATCCTCTGTTTCAGTTCATCTATACCTTTGCCCTTGTGAAGGGCAAAGCTGAAGGTAAATGGAAAAGAAATTCTGGGCACAATCAACTTGCAATATTAATAAGTAAAGAAACTTCTAGAACATTTTTCACTTCCTCATATTAGGCTTCTGGATGGGCATTGTCTGGTTGCCTTCCTCGTTGCTGAGACCTGATGCTCAACACTCACAGTGTAAAGGTGGAGAGGTTCACTTTAGCTCACAGTTGCTCAACCCATAGTTTTATGACTCCACAGGAGGAAACTGGGAAAGATTCTAGCACAGCAATGCAGCCAGGAAACAGAGATTAATGGAAGGAGGAGACGCCTCCCCGCCCAGCCCTCGTGGCCCTCCTCCAGCCAGGCCCTACCTCCATAGATGAATCCGCTGATGTGTACCCTGAGGCTGTGATATAATCACTTCTCTTTGATCCTTTACACTTTTAAAAATACTTTATTTACTTATTTATTTGATACAGGGTCTTGCTAATTAAAAAGACCTTGGCTTGTGTGGCATGCCCTACTGGGGATAGATCTTGGATCCTTGCCTTTGCTAGCCAGGCGCTTAGACTGTCAAGTTCTCTCCCTAGCCCTGTAATCTCTTTTTGAAAGGCAAACCTCTCTACACATGAAACTTGTGGAAGACATTCTAGACTTAAATCATAGCAGAGATTAAAAGAAGAGAGATTTTGAGGGAAAACTGGCAGGAAGGAAGAAGGGAGAGAATCAACATATTTCAAACATGGCACTATATATCATAATTTAGAAAGTTTATAAGTTATGATGTAATGCTTGAGTTATGAATGGGGACTACAGTATCACTTATATTATTCTAAAGATAATTGCAAGAATCAATTTTATTTTCATTGCCCCTTCTTAGCTTCAACATATTTTAAAATCTTTACTTTTGTGTTAGTTTATTGTGAACAGTGATTAGAAATAAACATCACCCTTAGCATGTTCATATTGACTTTTAAATTTTTTTATCCCATTGTTGGAAATGCTGTATGCCTTTAGCCATATACCTAATCCTTAAATGGAAGTCTATACATAATCTGTTTTAAAACAATAAAATCAAATTAAGAACTATAATGTTTAACCTTCAGAACTTCACTAAGTGTGGTAACTACGTGAGATAAGTTTGATTTATGAGCTTTCTGCCATTGTGTCACAGATTCTTAACTGGCAAACCTTGGGATAGCTTCTAAATTAGTCAGCTTCCAGAATGTTCCTGAATGTTCTGTGAACAGGGCCATTCCTATCAATGAAGATTCCTCACCACTAGTTCATTACCTTAATTAACTTTTAATGTCAGCAAGACAACATACGAATGTTCATACCTTATTAAGTCACTCTCCAAATGTAAGGCTTTTAATCTCTTCAGAAGGAGGATGATTCCACTACCATGCAGGCTTATTTAGGGGTATGTGTACCTTTCATAACCATTTTCCTTTGGTCTTTCGGCTCCCCTGTGAATATCCTAAGGATAAATAGAAGAATAAATTAAGAAAACTGAATCAAGAATGACTGAAAGGGCTTGCTAATATAAATAATTAGAACAAGAGATTTATTAGGAGACCAGCAAGTAAAGTTTTGAAGGTCAAACCCAAAAAACTTCAATATCATTGAAAATGATTTTGAACTGAAGGATGACCATTCAATGTGTCCCAGTTGAAGTCAATAGCTATCCATTCATTCAACTTTGTATTCTAGAAAAATATTTCTATAATGTACAAAAGTACCAGATACTGTTTGTACAAAAGAAACAAGATGGTTTAGCCACATTCACTCACTCACACACTTGTGAGTGACAAGAGTCAAGAAGAAAAGAGAAGATAATAGAGCAGTAAGGAGGCTTAATAAGTAGGCAGAAGAGGGACCTCTGAACTCATCTATGGGTCAGGAGGCCAAACTTGGAAAAACACGGTAGGATTCCTGAAGGTGCGTAAAATCAGGTCAGGAGAGGACAGAGGCAAAGTGGCTTGTGTGTGCACTGGAAAATGTGGAAAGTAGAAGAAACTTGAAGACGCAAGCATCAGTCATTGGGAGGGATATTGGGAATGGCTGTAAATGCTGCCATTGGAAAGACCAAAGATCATGACAGGCGAGTAAGATCTTTGATATAAAAAATAACTTTGTTATGTAGAGGAGGACATGAAAGCAGTCATGGAGGAAAGGAACAGAGGGTGTCTAGCCCAGAACCAAGGGAGTGCATGAGGAGCAAAGGAGTAGCGATCCTGAGATGTGAGGACGACCACGTGCTAATGGCTGGATTATCAGGCCTCTCAGAAGCTTTCACGATGACCCAGGCCTTTCATTACTGTGCTGGGAAGGCTCGCTGCTCTAGCCCAACCCTGTGAGTATTTCACTGTCTGCAGTGCCAGTGTCGTGGGGCTCTGATCACCTTTCCAGTGTCATCTGGCTAGTCCTGGACTGGGCACACTTTCACTATTTTTTTTTAAAAAATATATTTGGTACAGGGTCTCACTACACAGCTCAGACTCGTAGTGGTCCTGCTGTTTTCAGCCTTTCCAGTGCTAGGACTACAGGCATGCGCCACCGCGCCTGGAGTTGGTGGCTATCTCAGTGTACCTGGGGTCAAGGCCAGCATAACATGTTGTGCCAGGGATTGAACCCTGGACCCTGAGCTTGCCTAAGCAGGTGCTCAGTCCACTGAGCTATCTCTCTGGCCCTGGGCACACTTTCTTTTCAACTGAAGAACACACATCCTTGTCTTGGCAGGAAAAGTTCTTCATTTCTCCCCCACCAGATACAAATCTCGTGCTGTAGGATAACTTTCTCACCCTTCCCTTTCCTCTCACCTTGGCTTCCTCTTTACAACATTTTAAGAAAAAAATCTGGAGGGAAATCTTCTTTTCCAAACTCTCTGATGACACTGTAATTTCCCAAACAAGAATCTTTATTCAGAAATAATTCTACATGGAAGTTCTAGGACCTATCTGGTACTATGACTCTGTTCCCTTTGTTGTTCTTCTTTGAAAAAATGTCTCTGCTCTGCATATGAAACCATACTTGACAAACAGCAGCCATCAAAGTCATCAGACTTCTCACAACACAGTATTCTCCATCTTGGTCCCAATCCCAATCTCCTACCTAGTCACCAGGTTAATTAAAAGTTAAGCTCATCTTGTCTAAGGTTTAATGATAGATTATAACATGTCAAGCAGTATACTAAATAATTTTTCTTTTCTTTTCACAGTTTTGTGAGGTATGTTCTACTGAGGCTCAGAAAGGTTAAGTTACTCCTCTAAAATAAGACAAGTTTACTTATTTTTGTACTATTTCTTCTTTACCTCGTGAAATTGGTTTTTATTCTTTATTGAAAAAATATTTAATCCAACATATTCATGCCTTCTACCATCCCAAAGAGATGTTAATTGTATTTATGTGGCCATTCATTAAGTCAAATACAAACCAAATTTTAGTTTTCTTTCCCCTTATTCCACAAAATCTAACTGGGCATTTTTCACTTTGGCAGAGGTATTAGAACTCAAGGACCAATACACCTTGCTATAGAGAAGCTCCTCGCGTTGATGCCCCACCAGAGAAAGGAATTATAATTTCCCAAGCTCAGCAACAAATGAGGTGACTTCCATACACAGGGTGCCTCTGTTACTTTTCTCTCATTGCCAGGACAAAATACCTGACACCCCAAATGAAGGAAAGAAAGGTTTATCTAGTTCACAGTTAGTGCAGGTTTCAGTCCATACTCGGCTGGCTCCAAGGCAGAGCGGCACCTGGCAGAAGGCAGCAGTTCATGGTGGTGGAAAACAGCAAGAGCCAAAAGCGAGGAGCAGCATCTGAGGCAGCTAGCACACTCCCTTCCTTCTTTGTACTGCATCCAGGCTGTCCGCCCCAGGGCAGGCAGAGCACTCACACTCATAATCCCAGGATTGGATCATGAATTACTCAAAAACTTTAGAAGCTGCCCCATGACTGCATGAGACTTTTGGGGGACAGACAAGTGGACACAAATCATAACCCAGGGCGAAATGGAACCTGGAACATTGACACCTCAGGTTCGCTTTTCTCTGACTTTTCAAATACACCCTTCCTATATACTTCATCTCTTCATCTGCTATCTCACATTGCCAACATGTCTGTCACTCTGGTTATATTAATAGCTTAACAATCACCAGGGACACTCTATGAGTTTGACTAAATATTTGACTTGATAAACATGTCTGACCCTTTGGAAAACATTCAAGAACCCACACAAAACTCCAGAAGAGCACAATTCCATTGGCTGCACACATTACAGCCAGTAATTGAGGTTTCTGTAAAGGAATTATTATTTTCCCTTGGGATTTTGAAGTTACCTTTGTCCATTTATTTCAGAGGAAAGCCCCAGCCTACAGAACTGCGACATGGGAAGATCTTAAAAAGTGCTATTATTGTTAATATTAATGATATGGATGAAAATGACAAATAGTTATAACTGTCCATGCTGCCTGAGAAGAGATTATGCTGAATATCAGACAGTAATTATAAGATTAGCACTTACTTTAAATGCATGGATTCGTGTTGTCATATATTTGCCTTCCTTGCGTTTGCTCACTGCAGCAAGCTGTAGTCCCGACGTCCAGTATTAACAATAAAAATAAAATAAAATTTAACTCAGCCTTTTAGGAATTAGATAAGATGAAAGAAATTACTGGGAGAACCACAGATGGCAAACTAGCACAATGGAAATAAAAATTATTTCCAGGCCATGAAATATGCCTGAAGGACTCCCACATTGGCACAAGCTCACTCTTCTTCCAAGCAAAGACAGTGTTGTTTCATCCTAAGGATTCTCAGATGCTCAGGTGTTCAGATTTGTCTTTCAGTCCCAGCGCATTTCCAGGGCCACCCACAATCCTCTGTTTTCAAATACCTCCATAGAACACTCACACCTTTCCTTCCAAGGGAAGGGAGGTAAATTTAATTTTCTTTTAAAAAAAAATATTAGTACATGTTTTCAGTACATAACGATAACATTTATCATAGGAAGCTGGTACGTGTGTATAAAACATCTGCATCCTTATTTTGGCTCACAGTTTGTCGTCAGCCAGCTACAGGCCAGAAAAGGAGCAGAACCAGGCAGTGGAAGATGGCTACTCATGTCACGGTGGCCAGGAGGCAGAGAGTGACGGAAGAACCGTGGAGGACACACGCCCTCCCAGTAGCCCACTTCTCTAAGCCGAAGCCCACCTCTGAACAGCTCACTCAGATACTGAACTGAATGGATGAGCAGCATTCTGAGCACCTTTGGTCAGACCTGGTCTGCAGCACAAGGAGCTCGGGGCCGTTGTGGTTCTAAACCTTACTGGTTGTTGAGGGAGAAAAATAAAACTTCATTTAAGCCATTATTATTGGTTTCTGTTATATGCTGCTGAAACCTAGGAGATGGACAGGATGAAATCAAACAGCAGTGTGTCTTTGTGCCCACAAGAAAACTGCCTCCAGTGTCAGATGTGCTTCACGCAAC
>NW_004524789.1:3470239-3473067 GCF_000260255.1 Octodon degus
CTAAAGAAGAAGGCATAAGCACCCGAAGCTTTCTCTCAAGGAGGAATTGCTTACTCTACAGTTTGTGCACGACGGTGCAGCTGCACACCTGAAGGATGTGCAGTAAGTGCCCTCCTGGAATGCTACACAGAAGTTCTTCCACAAGCACTTCTCTGACTCATGTCACCAAAAGCACCCTTTAGAAAAGCTTGAGCTGGCTTTCTAAGCCTGTAATGACTTATTGGCAATAAAGGCTTCAATAATGGTAGCTGAAATTGGTGACATTCTGTAGGTTTCTGCTGCAAAGAGCAGCACATCAAAAACCTCCATAAGTGTCCCGAAGACAGTGTTGTGGGGTAGGCCATTTGTAAGAAACCAAAGAAGAGCTAACACTATGTTGCTCTAAGCCCAGGATCATGTGCTTGTCTTCCTGATAGGTGCAATTATAGCATAATCTGCCTCCTAAGGAAAGGCTGCCCAGGGTATCAGCGCTACAGAGGTTCCTGCAGTGCCTGACAGAGAGGCCTATGATGATGCTTCAAGGTGCTGTGCTGGTTAACACAGGGCTGCCACACTCAGGGTAGATGTTCTCCCCACAGCCAGCCAATCATGTCCTTAAACTAAGTTGTACCTTCAATCTGTTTTTCTGTCCCATTTTTATTAGGGTCTGTCTCAGTTACTCTGCTCTCATTACCAGGACAAATACCTAACACCCAAAGTGAAGGAAGAAAGGTTTACTTAGCTCACAGTTACTGGAGGTTTCAGTCCACACTCCACTGGCTCCAAGACAGACCAGCACATGGCAGAGGGCAGCAGTTCATGGCGGTGGCAAGGGACAAGAGTAAACGGAGGTGTAGCAACAACAGTGGCAACAGAGAGGAAGTCTGTCTCTCTGTCTCTCCTGTGTTGCATTCAGGCTATCCGCCCCAGTCTGGGTGTAGCACTCACACCCATAATCCCAGCAGTACTCAGACCCATAATCCCAGTGGATCATGAATTAGCCACAGATTCTAGCAGTCTGCCCCATGACTGCATGAGGTTTTGGGGGGACACCTAGAGACAAACCATAGCGGGGTCTTAGGTTAAAAAATTTTGTTTTCACACTGAATGAATAATGATAATACAAATGAGATGACAAGTTTGAATTAATCTAGTACCCCGTGACAAGATAGTATAAAAGGGTGGGAGAGCTGGGAGTGCTCTGTTCAAACCCACCTAAAATCTGCAGCCACCTCACCGCTCGGAGGATCTATCCAGGGCAAGCTCACTAGCATAGAATATCCTGGTTCTTTTGCGAAAGCCAAAATTGCTTGAACTCTCCAAATATTTGAATTTATTTCTGGTCAGAAGAAACACGCTTACATGCTGAATCCAACACATGGAGTGCCAACTGAAGATTCCATATTTTAAAATCAAGATGCACTGAAAACTGTGATAAGTGCCTATTATAGACAACGTTTATTTTTATAACTGGTTCTTGCTTCTTCCTTTCTTTCTTCCTCCTGAAAGATACCATCTTTGCTTCCTCTCAACTATCTTATGTCTACCAGTGGTGCCGAAAAGCTGTCCTTTCCAGAGTTATCTACACATAGAAGCTTTTGCAATGAAAATGTACCGAGAATCAGTGGACTCCATAAGCGGAAGTGCAGAGCAGAGATGGGGAACGTGGTTCACTGAGAGCCTCTCACAACACACAACATACGTTCAGCAATACTCACTAGTGTTTTACTGTGTGGGTACACACGTCTTGGTCCCCATATAAACACACACACACACCCCTTTATGGACACCTGCAATAACTGTGATTACCTAAATGACAACCCAAAGGATAAACAAGTCACCCCCTCACCCCAGGAAAGGCAGCTAAGGCTCTGTGAATACAAACTAGTGGGCACATTTTATACTTGTTTCCTGGGTTGGGTTCCTGTCCAGTTTGAGTCTAAAGGCAATGTCTTGGTGGAAAGTTCCATCCCCGGCCTACAATTTACATCCCAACTTGGACCCAAGAACTAATTTCAGAAAATTAAACTGGAATTAAAACATAGTATTTGACTTCATTCAAAAATAAAAATAATATGCTCTAATAATGTATTTTTTTAAGTTTGTGAACATTTTCAAATTAGTTTCATTTGATCATCCAACTAATTGACACACATTAAGAATTTAGGAGTGTAAACAATTCCCTAATACAATTTCCTACGTAAAGGCATAATTTTTTTTTAAGACACAACTTTTAAAAGTTTGTTATTTGTAAAATTTGCCAGAAGAAATGCACATTAGTTAGAATGGCTATCTCAAGCTGTACAAGACTAAGTTTATGATAAAGATGTCATCTCAAGTAAGTGTAGCACCTTAATCTGCTGTGTTGCTACAACCAAATGCCTGAGACTATGTCCTTCATAATGAAAAAAAGTTTGTGTAGCTCACAGTTCCGGAGGTTTGGGAGCACACTGCCAGCACCTGCCCATCTTTAGCAAGGGCTTCACGGTGGTGACATCACAGTGCCAGCAGGCCACGTGGGTGAGATGAGCCACCCGTGGGCAGGAGGGATGGCAGGAAGGCGCCTGGCTTCCCATGGGAACTAATTCCAGCCATCCATGCTTTCTTTCTCTTTTTATTTAACTTGTTTAATTTATTTTATTTTTACATGAATTTTATTGAGAAAGAAGTAGCAATGAGATAGTTTCAAAACAGGTTAGTAAGACAGTTACAATAATTAACACGTTGCATATTGTTGTCTTCGTAGTAGTTATTCACAGCACAAGATGCAGACATCATATCTTGTCTAAACATTATTAGTTCAAAACATGTTTCTCACTGAACAAAGAGAAAGTAGCTGTATACCTATG
>NW_004524789.1:3473167-3474713 GCF_000260255.1 Octodon degus
TGGGTTATCTGCAGGACTGGCAATGTCAGAAGTTGTTGGCTTGAGCCTTTTACAGCTCAGCATATTAATATGGCTTTACTTTTTATACTTCATTTTTATACTTTTCTGCTGGATAGTTAAGACCAAGATAAAGCAAGACCTATGTAAGAAGAAATGTAACTTTTGCATTTGACAAATTCAGTCAAATCCCCTCAGGATTTACTCTGAAACCCTGAACTGCAGTTTGTAGCTCCTTTGTCAGC
Source organism: Octodon degus (assembly GCF_000260255.1). NCBI lineage: Eukaryota > Metazoa > Chordata > Mammalia > Rodentia > Octodontidae > Octodon > Octodon degus. Next base: position 3,473,410 of record NW_004524789.1, read on the forward strand.
ATCAGCCATGTGGATGAGTCACGGCCATTGCTTGACCAATTTGCTCTCTGTGAAAGCCTTTCTAAGGTAAGTGTCTCCATGACTGAAATGTCTTTCATTAGGTTCCATTTCTTAGAAGTCCTACTACCTTAGTAACCCCACTGTGGGGTCCAACTTGTAGTGGATGGCTCCTGGGGGACAGGTTCAAACCACACCTATACCATATCATGTGGTAGGAGGGCTTTATGAACATGTTCACAACTTCTTTGATATTTCCCCTTTCAAGAGACAGGGCTGAATTTTTTATCTATCTATCTATCTATCTATTTATTTATTTATTTATTTATTATTTATTTATTTGGTACAGGGTCTCACTACACAGCTCGGACTTACAGTGATTCTCATCTCTCAGCCTTCCCAGCACTGGGATCACAGGCATGCACCACCACACTCGGTCTCCTTGGCCGACTCAGCAAAGCCAGCAGGCAGACCAGCAGGGCATGTGGTGCTGGGGATTCAATCGCGGTCCCTGCACTTGCCTAAGAGGGTGCTTAGTCTGCTGAGCTATCTCACCAGCCCCAGAGCTGAATTCTTGAGTGAAAGCTGGATTTCATAACCTAACTGGGATTTAATAATCCAATTCTAAAGAATAAAATATGGCAGGTGAGATAGTATGTCACTTTTGAGATGATGCTATTTAAAAACAAAATAATATTTAAAAAAATCATAATCTTCCTTTAATTCTGTCTTGAAAGCTCTCCTCTTGGCTTGGCACCTTTGCCCTGGGCAAAAGCAGAGTTCTGTCCTGGGGACGCACAGGACCGATGCATTGCCGAAGTGGGGAGGAACGGAGGCTGCTGGGTGACAGCCAGCGAGCAGCTCAGCTCGCCAGCAACCTTGGTGATGCATCGGCCAGCACGTCTTGGAGCCCATGAGGGCTGCCTTCTAGGTCAGCAACTCAGCAGCAGCTTTATGCGTGGCTCAGCCCAGGGACTCAGATCAGCCACTCGCTGATTTCTGAGTATCAGAAACCACGTGACCTCATAAATATTTGCATTTTAAGATGCTAAGATTTGGGGCGATTTCATTATACAGAAATAGATCATAATATGGGCCGAGGAGATAGCTCAGTAGAATAAGTGCTTGCCTGGTGAGCGCAAGGGCCTGAGTTCAATCCCTGGTTGCACAAGAAAGAAAGAAAGAAAGAAAGAAAGAAAGAAAGAAAGAAAGAAAGAAAGAAAGAAAGAAAGAGATCATAATATATGGCATAAGAATTGAAGTTAAAACAAATAGGTGGAGCCACTGAGATGGCTCAGTATAATAAG
>NW_004524789.1:3475483-3486822 GCF_000260255.1 Octodon degus
GTGGCCAGGAAAATGGAACATGCTCTCCCATGCTAGGGGAATACAAAATGGTTCAACTCCAGTAGGCAAAAACATAGTGTCATCTTTCCAAATCACAACCGCATTTATTACTTGCATTGGCCATTCTTTTTGTAGGACTGTGTCTGAGCGGTGGGCCTGACCTGGCCTTCTCCCATACGACAAGATTTTAGCTGGCATCTGGATGCCTAGATAAAGGCTCCATTTCCAACTGCTGCCACAGTTAGAGCAGCCATAACACTAGGTGACAGAAGTGACACAACACAGGCCATTTCTGTTCTTTCTGTGGCACCATGACTCTCTTTTTCTAATTCTTTAAAAAAATCTTTTATTTTTTTGGTACAGGGTCTCACTACACGGCGCGAACGCATAGTGACCCTCCTGTCTCAGCCTCCCCCGCGCTGGGATTGCAGGTGTGTGCCACCATGCCCAGTCTCAGTGGTGCCCTCCAATAAAAGCCAATCTTGTGTCCTGGACCCTAACAAAGAAGACCTAGTAAGCTTTGTACAGCCAGGAGCAGAACTCGGTCTGGGGCAGAGCGGCTCCTCTGCAAAGGGAGCGAGAAAACTGATTCTGTTTGCTCTGTTTTGGTTGGAGCCTCTGGCATCCAGGAATTAATTGTATTTTCATAGAAAACTATAAAAGCTGATGATAATCCCAGCACTAGGTAAGCAGAAATCAGGAGGATCACGATGAGTCCTAGCTGTGTAGTGAGACCCTGCACACACACACACACACACACACACACACACACCCAAAAACACCTTAAAATAAAAAGCTGATGAGTATGTTAAACTGCTGTTGTATAAAGAAGGGAACTGCAAGAACGTATTTGCATTTATAGTGGTGCCTTGGTTCACAAACCCTTGCGGAATTCCTTCTATTGTTCTGGTTGCAATAAACTCTGTGGCCAGCATTGTGGAAGGAAGGAAGTTCCTGAACCGAGGCAGCACTGTGCGTTCATGCAAACATACTGGAAGGAAATGTAAGAAACTAATGACATTTTTTTAAATACCATGATAAGAGCCCAGAAGGACAGGACAAAGATAGGGCATGAGTGATGTTTGTCTCTATCTGAATTCATTTCAACTTTTACTTTTCACCAATCTGAATGCATCCCTACGTCACCAAATTAAATGTCTTCATAAAATTTAGAATAGTAATGACATAGAAAACACAAAACAATGAAAAATAGTGTAGTGACACCAAATGCTGTCAGCATGTTATTCTACCTACTTCTTGTCTTTCATTGTGTCTACTTTTAAATAAAAATGGAATTGGACCACTGTCTCTGTTACTCTTCTCTCGTTGCCGGGACAAATACCTGACACCCAAAATGAAGGAAGGAAAGTTTTCTTTAGCTCACAGTTGGTGGAGGTTTCAGTCCATACTCAGCTGGCTCCAAGGCAGAGCAGCACATAGCAGAGGGCAGCCGTTCATGGCGGTGGAACAGCAAAACAGCAAGAGCAAAAGCGAGGAAAACAGCAACAGCGGCTGCAGAGAGCAAGTCTGCTTCCATTAGGTGGCATTCAGGCTGTCTGCCCCAGGCTGGGAGGAGCACTCACACCCATAATCCCAGTGGATCACCAGTTAGTCACAAACCCTAGAAGTCCACCCCACGACTGCATGAGGCTTTGGGGGAACAACTAGACACAAACCACAACACCACATATGCTGTTCTTTAACTTTTATTTTCCACCTAACAGCACAGAAAGGCAACTTCTCAAATATCCAGTATCCATTTTAGCATGCAGTCCACAGCTTGCTGGGCAAAGAGGTGTGCCTAGCTGGCAGACACCCTGCTGGGCCAGGATTCCTGCATCCTCAGGCCACCCTGTTGGCTGGAGCCTCCTTCTGCAGGGTGTGAAGGGGACCAAGGGCTTTGCCACACCACGCAGATAAGCCTGAGTCTCCTGTGTGACTCTGGCAGTGAGAAAGACAGAGGGATTCTGGTCATGTTTTACAGCTGGGGAGGTATCATGCTGCAAAGGCTTGATAAAGTTGCAGGGAGGTAGGGGTGCTGTTCCTAAAGATGGTTTCTTTGTTTTGTTAAGATCAGAAATTTTCATTTCAAGCAAAATTGGAAGTCATTTTCCTTTGCTTTCTCACCCCAAACTCTCTTCAGAGACTATGCTAAGAGTAAGAAGAATTTTCCAAGTAGAGTGAAGCTTCTGTATCACATAGCAAGCCACAGGTTGTGCCTCTGGGGCTGGAGGGGCCAGGGCTCCTAGCACCCTCGCTGGTGTGCGGGCACTGCCCAACATGGCCCGCATCCCAAGAGCCTTGCTCTGAACTGTGTTTGCATTTCATTCCTGCAACACGGGTCACTTTTAACTTCATACATGTCACCTTTGCACTGACAGTGGGAAGCAGAGCATTCAGAGAGTATAGATGTGTATGTTTTAAATAATAAAAACTAAAACCCACATGTAACATTCAATTGCCATAGTGTAGAGCTGGTGTACCCAGTGGAGGGAATTACTGTCAGGGTGTGTTTCTGATTCCTCTAAAGATCCAGGGAATCAACTCAACTGGCCTGGAGGAGAGGGGTCCCTGCAGAATTTCCAGTGCTTTAGAAGCCCCAAGGCAGAATTCTCAATGCCAGAAGGTGATTCCGAGGGCTATATTAGCCCATAAGCACGCCCATGAGGGCTAATGGGAACACTGTAAGATGAAAAAAATATTATAAAAGACAAGGTGAAGATGAAACACATTCAGACTTCTCTGGCAGGTCTAAATAATTTAAAAGCACAAAGCACATGCTTCTAGGGTGGGTTAAGCACGTTCGCGGTGACTGAGAAGACCTATGTTTGCGAGTTTAACATTGTGGATAGTAAGAAAGAGGACTGAAGACTGTCCGAGAAGATCAGACCAGAGAATACTCGTTCCTTGCTCTTTACTAACAGAAGAGGTAATGATTATGGATATCACTGGTAAAGGCGGAAATAGTTACTCAACTAAACAAAGAAGAGGTGGCACAGAAACGACTTTTCTAAAAAGCCTTCAACACTATGCGTCATTATAAGAAAGGAGACAGTGAATGCCTAACACTTCCGCCGTCAATTTGTTACATCATAGAAATAAATACGTGGTTTTTCACTACAGGCACTTCATTACACGGCATTGGTGGAGGTGGAAAGACATTAATAACAATCACTGGGAGGCATAAACAGAAGTGTTTCCCAGTCTCCATTCAATATTTTCAGGATCGGTTATTCAGAACTGACTGCAGCCACAAATCTCTTTTGGTATATTCAAGACTGTCATTTAAAGCACACGACCAAACACCATCTCAGTGGGAGCCAACCACATACGTGATGTTAGCCTTCTAGTGCGCCACGTCCTCCAGTTTCAGGGCTCAGTTACTGCCCTAAACTTTATTGTCAGCCTGGTCTACAATACATTTGGGGGATTTTTTTTTCTTTCTTTCTTCCTTTTTTTTTTTTTTTTTTTTTGTACTCAGGTCTTGTCAGGCAGGCGCTGTGCGGCTGAGCTACATCCCAACCTGTACAATGTATGTGATAGCTGGTGTCCTTAAGTAACACGAGCAATGTGGTCCTGGGAGTGCTGGACTTTTCTGTGAGGCCCTGCTGTCCTCATCAAATTCTACAGCTGATGACAGAGACGGTGCCTCACAGGCGCTCTCTATGAATGGGACCAGTGCAGTCTCTGGATAATTGGCTTTTTGTTTTCTTCAACACATGTCTTTGAAGGGTTATAGCAGCCATTTTTGGTGGCAAGGACCATCAGAATGCAAATATTTCTGAGGAAAAGAACACTATTGTTTTTTATTTGCCAGTGATGCCAGGTAACCTTATCTATTTGTTTCTAACTCTGGCTGTTCATATTACAGTTTAGTTACTTTTCACTGGTTCAGGCATCTGGGGGAAATACATCGCTAATCACACCAGGGATGAAATTCAATGATATGACTGGTGGAGACAGACAATGTCTTCGGAGTTGCTGGCACGTGTGGTCAGAGCTCAGCGCGCTCACATTACTTGGAGTGGGGGGTCTGGGCCGGACCCCAAAGAATACTAGTGAGGTGGGCTTTTGCTTTTTGGTTTTCCTTTTCATCTCCCATTCCTGAACCCCAGCAAATGTGTTAAAGAACTGTTCTCCACGCACATGCGATTGGTGTGACATTTTTTTTCCTCAGATCATGTTTAATGAGGTCTATGTCAGTTCCTTAAGTAGGTGAGCCGGGAGCACGTGCCTCTGTTCTTTTTATCTTTGCATTAGGCAATGGCACAAAGAAGACTCACCACTCTCTGTTAGCTCCTCCATCTCTACTTGTTCTGAGCACGCGCCACAATTGTCCTCCTGCCACATTTGCCTTTCGTGGTAACCACTCCCTGTGTACCAGCAGCATCCAGTTTCTGGCCACTTAGCACCTGTCATTGAAGAGTCTCAATTATTTTTATTTTTAATATTTATTTTTACAGCATAAATGTTCTGAATAATTGTCTAATTACACCCATACAAATATATTAAATATAAGTTAGACATATAAGATATAAACCCCCATCCCAAGTACACAGACAAGGGCTCCGAAGTATGCTGACATGCTGTACAGTCATCCTATCACTAGCCATTCCCAGTACTTTTTCATTTTCCCCAAACAGAAAATGTGTCTCCATTTGCAGCTCCCTCCTCTCTTCTCTGCTCAGAACATGTTTTGTGGATTTATTTGAGAGAAAGGGCAGGAGGTGGTGGCCGAGTGAGCACCAGGAAGGTGCCGAGGCTGGAAGCAGATACAAGGTCTAGGGATGGAGATTGGCCCTCTTTTTCCACCCTCTGTCTTTTTCTTCCTAGAGTCTGCAAAAGGAAAGTCAGCCAAATGAAAGGGTAATCTGTGGAGTGGGAACAGTGTGCTTACACATAGCATGGCCGCTAGGCAGCCAATATCCAAAAGCAAGTAAGTGCTTCATGCAACTCAATGGCTATAGCAGGTACAACAACAATAACCTGATTGAAAAGGGTCAAATGACATGAATAGACATTTCTCAAAAGAACACAGTCAAATGGCTAACAGGTGTATGAACAAGGGTACAACATAATTAATTATGAAGAAAACACAAATCAAAACTGTAATGGGATGTCGTCTTACACCTTGTAGGATGGCTGTTATCAAAAGACCAAGTGACTATAGCTAGCAAGGCAGTGAAGAAATCCTCATACTGGTGATGGGATTGTAATTTGTACAGCCACATGGAAAATGCTGCCCAAAAAACTAAAACTAGCTCTACCATATGATCCACTGTGCTACTTCTGAGTGCATATTATAAGAAACTGGAAGCAGCATCTCAAAAAGATATCTGCACTCACAATGGTCATAGTAATACTTTTTATAATATTCAAATGGTCACAATATCAAAATTAATTAATGTGAAATTAACATTAAATTAACATGCAATTAACATTAAGTTAATTAATATGAAATTAATATGAAATAAATTAATATTAATTAATATGAAATTAACTTGGTATTTACTGAGTGGTGAATAAAAATTATGGCACATACACACCCATATGCAATGGAATATTATTCAGCATTAAAAAGGAGAAAATCTTATTCACAACAATACGAATGACTCTAAACGATACTCTGCCAAGTGGAATAGGTCAGATTTTAGTAAAAGAGCTACTGCATGGTATCACTAATGGGACTCTCAAGATATCAAGCTTAGAAAACCATGGACTGGAAAGGTATTTGCTAGGGGCTGGGCAGGTAGGGCCATGGGAAGATTTTGGTTAAAGAGTACGCGGTTCAGAATAATTTCTGGAGAGCAGATAGATATATAGCATGATAGTAATATATTGTACTTAAAAATTGTCAAAAGAAAAGCTCTTGAGACTGGGCATGGTGGTGCATGCCTGTAATCCCAGTGCTTGGGAGGCTGAAAACAAGAGGATCACTACGAGTCCGATCTGTGTAGAGAGACCCTGTGAACTCTGTACTAAATACATCGTAAAAAATAAGAGTGCCGGGGAGATAGCTCAGTAGAATAAGCACCTGCCTGGCAAGTGCAGGGTCATGAGTTCCATTCCTGGTACTGCAAAAAAAAAGGAAGAAGAGCTCTTGAGACTGGGCATGGTGGTGCACGCCTGTAATCCTAGTGCTTGAGAGGCTGAAAATAAGAGGATTGCTGAGTCCAAACTACATAGTGAGATCCTGTAGGTCTCGTACTAAAATATAAAAAAAAAAGGAGAGCTTGTCAATGTCCTCATCATACAGAAATATTTACTGTATCAAGTAATGGGTATATTAATTAAGATGGTGGTGACTACTTCATGAAGTCTACATACATTAAAACTATACCTTGTAATATATATAATATAATATAATATAATATAATATAATATATAATTTCTATTTGTCAATTTGTTCTCTATCCAGGTGGAGAAGAGAAAGTTGAGCATCTCTGTTGACCTCTGTCTGTCCTTGGCTAGACCAAGAACCTTATGCTCCTACAAGGATTCCTTGGTCAGGCTTGCTGGCCTTAATGTGATGTTTCCATCCTTGGCCTTCCTATCCTTCTGGAAAGTCAGTATTTGTGGGCAGAGGCCAGGCTGAAGTAACGCATCATCCCATGATGCACCTGCTGTGTGAACCTCTGAATCTTGCTGGAGCACAGGAATCTTCCAGGTGTTTGTGTTCTGAGAAAGAACGTTTCAGAGCTCAAAGGACAGTGCTGCGCCCTTAGGGCACATACCAGGGACAGCAAGAGCCTGGACTCGCACACACCAAGCAAAACCAAATCATTTCCATGTGGGTATCATCGGTGGATAATCTATACTGAGCAAAATTAGTAGATGAGGACTTTTCAGGTTATAGAGCCCCTGTGTGGGTTGGGGAAGGGGGCAGTTTATTTGTGTAGTTTGGAATTCTTCCCTGATACCTGGGATTTTTCACTTATCCCTCTTCCTGCCAGAGTTGTGCTTCAGTCCTCTAGCCACAGTACTTCACAAACAGAAAACAAAAATTGTGCATATTTTATTAAGTATAAAAACAGGATGCTGTGTCCTATGGGTAGTGTTTTCCAGCCCTGTAAGATATATTCTTTTTTTCTTTATGTTCCAAGTGTGATGGGTTTATTTTATTTTACTCTGATGCAAAACTAAAGATTCTACTCTATAGCACAAAGACCAATATATTAAAACATCATGAAAAAATGGTGGGGGACACGCAGGACACAATGTGCAAACCAGGGTCAGGTCATTTCCTTTAACGTGACCCTACATGGTCACTGAGGAACACGCTTACGTTAACTCTGAAGAATTCAAATGGATGTGGCACAAACATGGCAATTTCCAGGTCTGCCTTCAAGAAACACCTGGAGGATGGACTTGCAATCTCTTCAATTCAGTGTGAGGAGGATTACAATTCTTTGGAAGAGTAAAAAGTTCACACTTTTAAAATTTCACAGTATTTTAAGGCCAAAACATAGTGAGTTCATTTCTCTTCACTTGCAGGGATAAATCTAAGGCTTTAATCAAAACTACATTAAGCTTCCAGTTCAAATCCCAACCTGACCTTGTGAGCTCCAGCGTTGAAGTTCTTCCCATCGATTAAAGCAGACAGGGTCGGTTTGACACCTGGTCGAAGGGTCTGCGTATAACCCAGTCCAATCAGGCTGGCATTAGTTACTTTAGCAGATAGAGAAGTTCTACAATCCAGCCTGTATTAAGCAGCGATGCCAAAACGGGTGTTGTTGCTGCCAGCTGTCCATGCAAGGTTTATTGATGTTTCAATCTCTTCATTAACTTTCTGGTAGACAGAACCTCCGAATTCTGTGCCATCATTCACATGAGTATGCAGCTGAAAGTCTGCAGCCTTGTAACCCAGAGCGAAATTATTCTGAGACAGCTTGGATTTGGCTGTGTCAAAACTCATCTGATAGCCAGCGAGCCAGCCTTCAAAGGCCAACACAGCCCAGCCATAGACGGTTGGTCCAGGAAAATCTATAGCAACATTACTGCCAAGACTGAAACAATCTTGTTCATAGGAAGCCTTCATTTTCCCACTCTTCTTTCCTGTATTTGGTACAAATATAGTATCAAGACTCAGTTTCAAACCTTCCGCCAACTTATTCTCCAAAGAGATTTCTGTCCCAAGAGTATTGTCTGTGTTCCACTTCTGGGTGAAGGTAAGCCCATAATTACAGACCTTATATTTGGTCTCTAGATTGCCTGATGCTTTCCCTGCATCTGTGTAAGCAGGATCTGAAGTAGAAAACTCTACTCCACTACAAGACTTGGTTTTCAGGTCTATTTTGAGCATGCCAAACCCATATCCTTTGTTGAAGACATGCTTGGCAGCCTTTCCTAGGTTGCAGTAAGTTGGTGTGTTACACATGTCTCCCACCCAAAAGCCCGTCCCACTCCACCAGGGTGACGCTGAAGGTCTCCCTGGAACCAACCCATCAGCGCCTGTGGGGCCTCGCTCCCCAACATCCTGTAGGATACATTCTTGCCATACCTATCTACATGATATTTTGGTGGAAGTTCCCACCCATTAAAGCCCAAGATTTTGACATTTCAGATGTAGAAGGGATGGCAACAAGAAGACGCACATAACTGCAAGATTTTACTGTCAAAAGACAATGGAGCAATAAACCTGGGTTTTGTGAGGAGGAAAGGGAAATTGGATGTCCTGAAGCTAAAAAAACTAAACTATGCTGTATTAATTTGTGAGTTTTATTTAATCCAATATGACCAAACTATTACTCCAGTAAAATTCAATATGAAATTACTAATGAGATGTTGTATACTTTCTTTGCGATCTAGGATGTGCTTTTTACTCGCAACACACTGCAATTCAGATAAGCTGCATCTCCAGGATCAGCAGCCACAGAAGGCCAGCGGCACCACACATAGACAGCACAAGCTTCAATAACCGGAAGACGTGGCAGATACCTCAGTGACACATACGACCTAGACGGTCTTGCTTCAAGCTTGAAGAAGGTGGGAGAGAACAACCCTCCCATCCCTGCAAGGGCTTCCTGGTGACCGGAGAGGATCTAGAAGTTTCTTTGCCCCTGTGTCCTAATAAAGGTGCAGTGAGATTCAAAGACGTACGGCAGAGGCTGGAGCAGGAAAGGAGTGTCTGGTTGCAAGCTCAGGACAAGGGTCAGTTCATGGCCAGTGATCGCAGCTCCACCTTGCAGAGAAAGCCACACAAGAATCAGAAAACAGAGGGTCTATGCCTCTCTTCTCTTACTCAATCATTTCTTAATTCAACAAATATGAATCCTCCATCTGCTCTGTAAAAGGCACTTGTCTTGGTACTGGGGACACAATACTGACAAAAGTTAAAGATCCATTGTTCTATGGAACTTACATTCTGGTTGAGGAGGAAAACATCGGAAAAAAAATAATCAGGAAAGTACACTGAGCATATGATATTGTAAACAATATGGAGAAAGATAAAAATAAAGCAAGATGAGGACAAGGAGTGGAGAGAGGCAAGATTTTACATAAGCTAAGCATAACAGAATTGGAGCAAGGCATTAGAAATCTAAGAAAGCATTCGGTTCAGTTTTATACCTATTTTTCTTTCAATCCAAGGCAAGAACAAGGTAGAGAAGAAAGTACAAAACACATAAGGTAGGGGCTGGTGAGATGGCTCAGTGGTCTAAAGCACCTACTTAGAACAAGCTTAGCAAAGCACAGGGACCGCGGTTCAATCCCCCAGCACCACATGCCAGCCAGCCCCGCCCCCTGGTGGGCTGAGCTGGCCACACACACACACACACACACACACACACACACACTAAATAAAATAAAAAATAATTAAAAAAAATAAGATCATATGCTTAAAAAAAAAAAACATAAAGTAGTTAAGAGAAATAAATGGCCGTATATTTGGTAACCCATGTATAGTATGATAAAGTTGGCTTCATGCTAAAAAAAATAAATATATTCAGTGTATAACATATGTTATACACTCTGAAATGTACTTTAAATTTGAGAATGATGTTAAATTCCCAAAGACATTAAATTTGTTCTCATCATACTTTGCTCTATTTTTCAAATTTTTTACAATCTAACCTAAATTAAGCAAAGGGGAGAAGCCTTCAAATTTGTTGCTTACCAAGAAAGGACACAAAATAAAGCCAGCTTCCTTTGGTACTTTATAAAATTTGTACAACTGAGGCATTGTATCCTTATGTGGACTCTGAAAAATTGTTCCTCTCACTATGTTTTCTCAGTAACAGACACTCTTGCTCTTCTTTCTTTGGACATTTATTTATTTATTTATTTATTTATTTATTTATTTATTTACTTATTTATACCAGGGATCAAACTCAGGACCTGGCGCTTACCAGGCAGGCGCTTAAACCACGGAGCTATCTCCCCAGGCTTTCTCTTCATTTCTAACCCACGTGTCCAGATTGGGTGATCCTGCGTCTTGCCACTGCCTGTTTCTGGTTTCCAGCGCCTAGGTCCTGACTGCCCTGGCAGCCCCTTCTGAGAAATGCTGGCGGGCCTCACGGGGGTGCACGCAGCCTGCACGCCACAGGTCGCCTGCAGGGACGCTCCTCGGGCTGCCCCACCCCCTCTTGGTGTGCTTTCTTCTGGAAACTTCTGCACGGCTGCAATCACCAAAGACAGCAGGCGGAATTGCCACCTGGACGACCTCCGGTTGTTACTGCACTGCCTCATAGAGAGCTACGTGCAGCTTATTGACATCAGCACCAGATTCAAGTGTCGCTGAGAACCAGCCCGAAGTCCCTAGCGTCTTTGAGAAAGAAGTGATACACACAATGACGTGATTAGAAACGGTACTGCTTTGAAGTGATTCCATCGATGATGGTAAACTATTTGGCTTAACATGTCCATTAACCCCCGAAACAATGACTACGCTGGTAAATAGATGAGCCTAGAAGACATTCGACTAACCTGCTGATCTTCACGATAACTCGTGTGCACACCCAGGGTTTTCAAAATCTCTTCTTGCTAACCGTATTAAACATATGGAAGACCTATATATCCTAAAATACTAAGATACAGTTAATATTTTATTAAAACATATGTAAAGTATTTATAATTTACACTTTAAAGAGTAATTATGAAAAATTTGCAAAACTGTTAGCAGTTTTGAAGATTCTTAAAAATAAAAATTATTTAGTTTTTTTGTTATTTTTGTTCATTTTTATGAGAAAAAAGATAAAATAGCAAAGAAACAGTTTCAAAACAGGTTAGTAGGACAGTTAAAATAATTAATACATTGCATATTGTGGGCTTTGTAGTAGTTATTCAGAGGACAAGATGCAGACATGATATCTTGTCTAAACAATATTAGTACAAACCATTCT
>NW_004524789.1:3487227-3510430 GCF_000260255.1 Octodon degus
ATAATTTTATTGAGAAACAAATAGCAATGAGACAGTTTCAAATCAAATTGGTAGGACAGTTTCAATAATTAACACATTGCATACATTCTTCCTCGTGGTTAATTGCTGTACAAGATGCGGACATGATGAAGAAGTCTTTAAAGGACCTTTTCATACTTGATGCCAGCCCAAAGGTTGTAGGAACTTGAATTCAGCAAAATAACCCAATATAGTCCAATATTCCATAATAGCAATGAGTTACCAGCACAACTGCAGTTGTCCGAAGCTGTTGACTTGTGGCTTTCACGGCTCAGCATATCTTTACTTTTTATACCTCATAGTTACATGTTTCCACTGAATGGTTAAGACCAAGTTAAAGCAAGACTTATATAACTAAATAGACATGTTATAACCAGGAGTAAAATGTTTTGAACAACCAAGAAATGATTCTTATGAATACAATATTTAGAGTTTGCTGTGGCAAGAAGGAGTTAGACTCCTGAATCTTTGCCTACCCTTGCACGGGTTTATACAAAGGTGATTCTACATAAGACAAATGAGTCAGGAAGGAAATAAACTGTCCCTTTTATGAATCGCAATCCAATGCCAGGCACTGACAGCCCGCAACCTAGAATTCACTTTGGGAATCCAAATGAAGCCTCTTAGTTAGGGGTGTAACACCTATTTCGACAGTTTAGTTTAGTTGCCCAGTGATAAAGCAAGTAGACAAAAAAAAATCACTAAGTGGACAGAAGATTTGAATAAATCAATGAGCATACTAATTGACATTTTGACGCAGCATATAGGGAATCCCATGCTCAACAACTACAGAACTCATATCTTTTCAAGTATGAATGTGATTACCATGTGCCCAAGTCTGTATGTTGAGTAGAAAAAAAAGAGAAAACTTAAATAAAAGGATTAAAACAATTGGGGATAACTTTTCCTGGCTCTAGAGAATTTATGCTAAAATATATCACTAGCAAGATATGTTAAAAATTAACTCTTAATAGAATCAAATACCTATTCATGATTAAAATAAAATTTAATATTAACAACATTAAATCTAAGAATAAGAAGAAATTGTGTTTAGTAGGTAAGATACAATTACACCGATAAATGTATTACGAACAATATAAGCTATTATTTAAAATGCTCTTTTACAAAACTCAATTCTGTTTCTGTATGACAGAAAACAAACTATAAAGTTTTAAAATAATGCCATTTAAAATTGTGATAAAGTCACTTAATTTGTAAGAAGAAATCTAACAAAAATATGAGAATATCTACAGAGAAAATGAGAAGTTTGATTGAACAAAAGCATTTTTAAAAAGATGAAATTAACGTACTCCTGAGTTTTTTTATTGGAAGGCTACAAACAGCATAACGTTTTCGTCCTGGTACATAAGTTTCACTCACTCGCAATGAAACCCACAGCAGTTAAGTGTGAGCGTTACAAGGGCTATTTTTATATTTTGATGGATACCACGAACACAGTTATGAATAACAAGAGAAATATGATGAAGTTGAAAACTTCGTAATACCAAAAATCCAGATGTGTGAAGTTACAATAATAGGAACCGAATGACAAAAGCACCATGTTAGTCAGATTGGCCGGGAACAGAGAGCACGACACCGATGGCTATGTAAGGTCACTGAGTCCCTCCTCAATGTGCAGTGAGAGGGGATGGCCTTTATGACAGGGAGTCGCATCACTTGAGCATCCATGTGAGAAAAGCCTGAAATGCAATTATTTCTCTGACTCGCCTTAAGTCTCCAAATAAAGCTGAAATAAAGACTTAAGCTCTCTATAGGAAAAGTAGAAAAATCACATTGTGTACAGCACCATAAAAAGTCATGTCTTTCTGAATTTTAGAAGGCAAGATCCCTTGCAAATAAACTGCATACAAAAAAAAAAAAAAAAAAAAGAAAGAAAGAACTAACCATAAGGGAGAAAACTGATAAAGAAATAGTAGGATAATAGCAATTTCTACCTACCCAAAGAGACCATCAGTAGAAGGCAGGTACAAATCACAAAGTAGAAGAAGTTATATATAATATTAATATTCAATAAGAGACTTATACTTAGAATAGAAAGAACACACAGAACTCTCATATTTAGCGGGTCAGAGAGTAACTGGTGCCACCACTATGGAAATTCATTTAGCAGGATTTAGTTAAACTTGATTAAGTTTTGTTCCAGATAGCGAAGATAGATGACAGACAGATGGATGGATAGATAGATAGATAGATAATCAAGATGAGATATATAAAATAATATTCAGAGTAATTTTATTAGTCACAGGAAAAACTCATGAATAACCTAATTGGATGTTAATATTTCCTTGGATGTATTGTACCATATTTATGTAATATGTAGCATGACAGTTATCTATAGCCATGTTATTGAATAACTAGAGCTAGTATAAATAAAACTGTTTGCCTTTCATAATCAATAGCTTTCTGTGCTTGATTAAAATATGTTACATATGTTAGCAGCAAGATGCTGAGGCAATTCCTTATTTGATATGAGTCACAATTCTTTTTCTCCAGTACTGTCTAATATATTCAAGATTTTATTGCCTTTCAAAAAAAAGTGCTTGTTGCATATTTTCCAGGGATTTCTACCACAGTATTAGAAATCCTGGATTGAATTAACATCTGCAAAACTTTGAAGCACACTTAGTATTGGTCTTTGAAAATTGAAACTTCAATTGTACTTTTATATGGCATATTTTTGTATGCTCTTTGCTTCACACTTTTAGATACAGAAGAACACATTTATGAATAACAATAGTTTTTGTTTGTATAAAAGTTGATTTACCTCTTCTACAGGGTGACTAAATTAAAATGTGCCCCAGGAGAGGTAAAAAATGAAAAATTCATAATGTCAGAAATATCACATGATTTTTTTAAAAAACTAATTTTTAAATTTTTTATGCATTTGGCACAGGGTCTCACTATGCACCTTGGATTCCTAGTGATCCTCCTGTTTTCAGCTTGCCAGTGCTGGAATTACAGGCCTGCACCACCACACCTGGACTCGACTGCCAGCTCAGCGCTCCCTGGGAGCGGGGCTGGCATGGCATGTGGGACCAGGGATCAATCCCTGGTTCCTGTGCTGGCCAAACCAGGCACTTAGTGTGCTGAGCTATCCCCCTGGCCCTAATCACATGATTTTTAGAAATAACTTGTTTACATGAAGTGGAGCAGCCTGATAATCTTATATAATCCCTCCAGGATTTCAAGGCTCTGGGATCATAAAACTCCTAAGTCTACTGGCTTTCACAGTCCTTCACTGTCTTTCACTGTTCTTCATTTGAAGAAAGGAGCACCTCTCTGGACAGAAGGCAAGGTGGAGACTCCAGTAACTGGCCTCGTACCATGTCCCAGGTAGAAGTGACCAGAGAGGAACAGGCAATTAGAAAATTTACTGGATTATTTTGTCCTGTATTTCTAGCCTCTGTGTTCTCAACACTTCTCAATAAGTCAATGCTTTTCATTTTTAATTCACTATCAAATTTTTTAACTACTGCTGGAAATGTTCTTCTGTCTTCATTGCTAGCACAAGCCCATCCATTCTCTTATATCCAGTTAAAGCCAATTCTTCCTCCTCCTCCTCCTCCTCCTCCTCTTCCTTCCAGTACCAAGGATTGAACTCAGGACCTTGCACATGCCAGACAAGCACTTATTCTACTGAACTATCTCTCCAGCCCAAAGCCAATGCTTCTACTCTGCCTTATTCAGCCCCTTACCATTATATGACGTGAAATACCTTAAACAGCGACTACAATTTCAGATCAATGCCGGGACACAGTAAAGGCAGTAAACTTTCAAATCAAGGAAGCCCTTTCAGGAAACACCCAGTCCTACATCTACACCTGCCTCCTTCTTCCCCACCCCGGCATACACGCAGCCTCAGGTCAAAGTGGCCCTGCATTCCTTCAACCTATATTGCTTTCTGCAAGAGCAAGGAAAGTTCTGAAGGCTAGCCATCCTTTCTCTTGGGAAACAGGCCAGCCCAGCAAACAAAGGAGAGTTCTCTTAGGAAGGAGGAGGAGGAGGCACAATCAGCTGGTACTGCACATTCCAATCGTATGGCCAGCCGGTCAGGAGTCTGGCTCACATCTCCCTGCGCGGAGTTTCACACTCTCCTCTCCTCGCTCATGTCCTCACTCCCCAGCAGGTAGGTTCTTGCTAACTCTACCACACATCAAGGTAATCAACATTCACATTTAGTTGCTAAATTGATTGACAAGTGCCTGTTTTTCCTTGTGCTTCTCGGGAGTGGCCCCTGAGTCTTTCCAGCGTTAATTAACCTACCTGAGCCCATGAAGGGCCAGCAATGCACTTTATATCAAGAACGTCTCCTCCTGACTCTTCTCCTTCTGATCTGTGTTTCTATTATTAACCTCAGTTCCTGCAAAGGACACACATGTTTCTCGTCACACAAATTCCGTGGTAGTGAACAGGCTTTTAGTTCCATTTATGTAGCCAAAGCACACCATGAAATTATTTTTTTTAACACTCCACTCAACTGAATTAATTGTTCTAGTTACAGTACTCCTAGATTTTATCCAACTGATTAACTGAAGAATAATCCAAATACATTGCAAATTATAAATCTTTCATGATTTGGGAGATTTTGTACAAATGTACACTTGACGGTGTTAATGTAAAGCAAATATCAGAGTTGATTAAACATTCTCCAGATAAGAAGGATAAACTGCTGGATTATTTTATAGATTTAACTACCAATCATAAGCTGGTATAAACAGAAATATTTTGATGCTCGGTTTTTAAATAATTCTTTGGGAAATATCCAAGAAGGACTAGAGAAGCAGGTCAAGACTGTATGCACAAAACATTTGTATTCTTTACTGTGTAAACACCAATTTATTTATTGAAATTATACACTATTAAATATTTATCAAACAAATTAGCATTTTGCTGAGCTCCTGTCCCAAATCCTTAATCTAGTCTGTGGCTATTGATCTAGCCAGGCTATGATTGCTTCCCATGTACGTCTTCCAATTACATGCTGAATGGTGATTCACCAATCACCATCTTCCAGCACTTGCTCTTAAACTGTACAGCTATTTTCTGGAAGGCTCTCGAAGTAAAATCATCTTAGAAATCACTGAACTTTAATTGGATAATGGTGTTTATGTTAGCTAGTTCCTTTATTTTACTGAAGAGCTGGTGTGGTTCTTTTGTGGGAGGAGGGATGTACCAGAAATAGAACCCAGGTCCTTGCATTTGCCCAGCAGGTGCTTATGCCTGCTTAGCGACCTCCCCAGCCCCTTACTGAAGAGGTGGAAACAAGTTCTAGTCTGCCTCGGGCCTCAGAACCAGCATTCTTTCACACGAGTGTTAAAAGTTGCTGTGCAGTGTGGAGGATTGACAGTGATTCCCTAGAGTTGAAGTTCTTTGGGAAGCATTTAGGCCAAAGGGCAGCCTTCAAAAATTTGAAAACAAACCTCTATCTTCCACATTTTGTTTAAAAGCGCATGGTCCTTTGGAAAATGCCATCAGCTTGATGAAAAGGGATAAAAGGAGAAACGCATCTCCAAACCAACCTGTTGTAGAAACAGAAGAGACGGAGATTTATTCACAGGCATTGTCACCCAACAGTTTTCAGCACTCCTTGCAGGGCAAGCGAAATGCAAACAATAAATAAGTAAGCAGATAAGTAAATAGAAACAGCAGACGTGCAGGAAGCACACACGGCCAAGCAAGCATTAATCCTTGCCTCTCTGCTGGCAAATGAGCCGAGCTCATTCAACAGCCGGTTTATGCAGCGGCACGGGCTCTCGCAGGTAAGGTGCCAGTGAGGAGCGACATCCGGCCCGGCACCCGCAAATCTCCACTGGTCTCTCTCTGTCTCAGATTTCAACCATGAAGCGTGCATTTCTCTCTTGTTTCTCTGCTCTGCGTAATACTGGATTCCGTAATTCTTTTTCAAATAATCTCAAATGATACCTCAATGAGAGCATTTTCCACATTTAACTCGATGCTGTTTTCCTATGTGCCATACTATGTTTCCAAGAGCTAATGTGTTTCGTTCACCCCACCCTCACACATGAACACGTGCAGTAGAAACCTCGACTGTTTTATTTGTCTCTATATCTGACTGAAATTTTTAGTGTCCCATTTGGGCATCTCCTTTAAGAAAATCTTTTAGTCTATAAAACTCAGTAGAATGATCAAACTGTGTAGAAATATTCCAGGGGTTAAAAAATCTATCCACAATATTTCTAAAACATTGAGCTATTGATTTCTAAAAGTGTAATCAAATACTCTGATCAAAAGCGTAAGTTGTGACTAAAACTTCAAACGTGACAGTTCTTTCATAAATGGAAGCTTTAATCCAATCTGAGAGGAGTCATGTACAGTTTTGTAAGATTTTCTCAAGAAAAGTGTATTTTCTCAAGAAAAATATAACGACCCCAGGTGCTATTCTATCATTTTTATCTTGCACATTAGATGCTGCATTGGTAACTAGATCCATTCTTATCTTCATGACTGCATTTCAGGAGTAGGAAGGGAACAGATGCTTTGAATTTCTATTTTGTCTTCTCCAAAACGCTATAAAAATACATTTTTATATTGAGGAGAGAGAAGTCTTCCAACAAACTTCTTTTTTTCATGTTGGTCATATGTGTGTATATAATTTTCCTTCAGAGCATATAAACTATTTTTATCTTGCTTTTTTACACAACATAATTTGTAAATCTTGTCTATGGATTCATAATTACTGATAACAAATTGATTAAAACTTGCACGATAGATGTTTTAGACGGATCGTCTTCCTATACATTATTATTGTCTTACTAGCTGCATAGATCCAACATCATGGTCTAAGCATCGGATTAGCCATTTTGTGATTTGTGAACATTTACACTGATTTTGTTTCTTCTTTAGATAACTCCACAGAAAATACATTTTTAGTTATTCCCTTAGTATACTTTTTCAAACATAGGATCTTACCAATTTTATTGTCAAAGTTACTTCAATTGAAATTGTCAGGAAGAACTTTGAGTTCAGCAGTTTTCTCCTATCTTTATGAGTGTCGGGTTTTATCATTTCTAATTTTTTCTAACATACTGAAAATAATCCATCCAGATTCTTATATATTTTATATTATTTTCTTTAATAATCAATGATAGATTTCTTTTTTAGACTTTTTAAAAATGTATTTGGTGCAGGGTCTTAGTACACAGCTCGGACTGATAGGGATACTCCTGTCTCAGCTTCCCCAGCACTCGGGTTACAGGCGTGTGCCACCACACCAGTTGTGGACCAGTTCAATGCACATGGGGACAGGGCTGGCGTGGCATGTGGTGCTGGGGATCAAACACGGTCCCTGTGGTTGCCTAAGCAGGCATTTAGTCTGCCCAGCTATCTCACCGGCCCTTGATAGATTCCTTTTCTATCACAGATGTTCTTGTATACATTTAAGGCTACTGCATTTTGATGTAGGTTTGCTGAGCATTTACTACCTGTCAGATGCTGTGGATTCTGACCTTGAGGAGCTCATCAAGAGGATATGTTAATATGCTTTGTGAATTTATAATCAGAAGCTCTTCATTCCTTCCTGTTGATTAATTGGCATGTGCATACTACAGGACTTATCTTTTTCAGAAGGATTACCTTTTATAAGAACAAACTAAATATACACAATTTGAGAGAATTTTAAATTATGAGAGCACTCAGAGAATATATAATAAAGGCCCAGGTAGTAGCCACCAAGAAATGTAGAATATTAACCTTATATAATTGTGTGAAGCCTCTTTATTTCAATAAAGAGAGCATGTTGGAGCCGGGGAGATGGCTCAGTAGGACAAGCACTTCCCTGGCAAGCCCTAGGGCCTGAGTTCAATCCCTGGTTCCACCAAAAAAAAAAAAAAAAGAAAAAAAAGAAAAAAGAAAAAAGAAAGAAAGAAAGAAAAATAAAAGAAAGAAAGCATGTTAAATTCCTTTTTGTCCTTTCATTCTGCTCTTTCTTAAATAACTGCTGTATGGAATTTGGTTTATATATTTCAAATCATGACAAGATTAAAATTTTTAAGATGATTTATGATTAATAATGTGGTTGAAATTTTAGAGGTATATTTTATGATGAGAACTGAACAACTTCCATGTCTTTCTTAGCATTGTTTCTGAGACAGATCTTTGTGGCTAATTCTCTTAACTGCTATATAGTATTCAATGATGTAGATCTTCCATATTTAGTTTTCTATATCCATGTTAATGGACATAGAGGTCTTTTCCTTTTTTATCTTAAAAACAACTTTAGCAAATATGCTTAAACATGCCTTCTTATGTCTTTGTGCAAATTTTCTCTGTCTACATACCTTGGATTGGAATTGCCATATTGTAAAATACTATGAACCTTTTCACTTTTATTGGACCTTAGAAAGTAATTGGATGTACACTTTGTACTTTCTGAAATCTTCTGTGATATGATTTATAACTTAATTGTCCCCAAACTCTCATGCATTGATGGGCTGATTCTCAGCGTGTTGTGCAGTGGGGAGGTGGTATGCCTTTGAGGAGGAGGAACTAGTGGAAGGGAGCCGGAGCCCTGGGTCCTGCTCCTAAGGCCACCTTGGAACCCCAGCCGGTCATCTCTCCTTTCCTTTTCTGAGTACTTTTTTTTTTTTTTGGTGGAACCGGGGATTGAACTCAGGCCCTTACACTTGCCAGGGAAGCACTTATTTCACTGAGCCACCTCCCTGGCCCCTAGAAGGTGAGTATCTTTGCCCTGAGGCACTCCCTGCTACAAGACTCTGCTTTATCACAGGCCCCCAAGCAATCAAATCAATTGAGCACGGACGGAAGTCATGGCTCAATCTTTTTTCCTCCTAAGCTGATTGAATCTTACAAATTTTGCCACAGCAATGGAATGCTAACACACTTCATCCAGCTTTCAAGTTATCACTAATAGGAAGCATGACCAGCGGTATGGTTACACAGCTATGTTGCCGAATTTTAGAGATGAAAATAAACACCATCCTAAGGATTTCCTCTTGAAGTCTCCAGTCTATAAAATACCTCATGACATCTTTGGCCTACTTTTACCACTGCATATTGCAGATGATAGTGGCAGCGACGCAGCAACCACGATGCTGGGATGCCAACATAGTTTTATTCATAGAATTCTTCACAGTGCCTTCTATGATAGCTTAAACGAATCCTCACAGAAGAGCTACGGTACAGGTTCTAGATTTACTCTCCTTTCACAGGTCAGGAATCTAAGATCCAAAAAGAACAAGGAACTGATGGAAGTTAGGAGCAACGCGGGAATCAAGCCAGGAGCTAACCATGAACACTCATTCCACACGGCTGAGTGTGTTGTACCACTGGCAGTCACGGTTTTGAAATAGTCGCATGCAACAGAGAGACTAAAGTGACTCCAAGATTATTTGATTTACATAGATCGGTTACCCCTCTCAGTAAACCTTCGTGTCATACAAATACAAAATACATATTAAGACACATGTAAAAATATTTGCAGATACCAATGTATTTGTGTGTTCATAAAAATGCTGTATTTTGGGGCTGGGGAGATAGCTCAGCGGTCTAAGCACCTGCCTAGCAAGTCCAGGGTCCCGGGCCCAATCCCTGGTACCCCATGCTGTGCCAGCCTCAGGCATAGCAGCTCAAGCCTATAATCTCAGCACTAGAGAGGCTGAGACAGGAGGATCACTACAAGTCTGAGCTGCATAGTGAGACCCTGTATCAAATAAATAAATCAATGATTAAAAACATTTTTTAAAAAAGAAAGTACTGTATTCTACTTGCAGAAGTCAAGTTACACAAAAATATACTTAAGCATAAAAGTCACTTTATATTGTACAACAGTACTTGCTACATCATTTTTTTTGGGGGGGGCACTCAGGATGCCTTCAGGGCAGGTCTGGCTTGGCTTGAGGATGAGGGGATCGAACCACAGCATCCTGAGCCTGCTTTGTTTCAGCAGGCACCTAAACACCTGAGCTAACGGGCAGGCCCCTTTGCTACATCATTTAAAACATAATAATTGCTTTATTATTATCATTGGGTGTGTTCTCTCCTTTTTCACTGTTTGGAATAAGCAATCATTTTAACAATAAATTAAAGAGGCAACTGCGCATCCATTTACAATTTGTATTGATATGGGATTACCTTAGCTAATTAAACTACACCAAGGGCAAGCAGAAACAGTTCACTCTACTGATATTAATAAGAGGAACCACTGCACACTCCAAGAGGATAGATCAGTAAAAACACAAAACTGATACGTTTTTGCTGGAGTGGACATGGCTCCAAGTTTCCAATTTCAGGCAGAAGAAGATGTGATTTTTCAAGGCTGACGAAAATAAACACAACTCTTTGCTGATGAATTCTGTCAGCCAAGCAGCCCTGACTAAAAGCTAGGCAGAGGGGGGTGGATTTTTTGCACACATGGTGTGCGTAAAGCAATTTTCCCTGATGGCTATGTCCATCACGGTACAGATCGTGACAGTGGTGAGACAGTGTCAGTGCTTGTGGTGAGGTGGATGGAAAGGTAAGTGGTGTGGCTGACTCTCGGAACAACGTCATGACACTGATAGGGTTGGTGAGCGCGGTCGGTGCACTTCCGCACTCTTCTGTGGGTACTAACTTGGCTTCAGAAAGTACCCAAAGCAGACGTGTGTCAGGCAGCTTAAGTTCCCACTGCTCGACAAATACTACACACACACACACACACACACACACACACACACACACATATATATATATGTATATACAGAGCAACTGTCTGAGCTTACAGTTAGTCACTGTGAGCTTCTTCCTGCTAACCCCCATCAAAGACCAAATCTTCCTCCTGGACAGGAGGTGTTACCACCTACTAATAACTTCCAAGGACAGGATTTTCATGCAGTCACTTAACAAAACTTTAAGCAAAAGGCATCACTGAAAGCTAAGCTTCAGCAAGATAGTTCAGCAGACTAAGTGCCTGTTTAGGCAAGCACAGGGTCTGGGGTTCGATCCCTGATACCACAGGCTGTGCTGGCCTTGCCCCCAGGTGCACTGAGCTGGCCACTGAGACCTGGCATGGTGGTGGATGCCTGTGATCCCAGTGCTGGGGAGGCTGAGAACAGGAGGACAACTAGGGGTCTGAGAAGTGTAGTGAGACCCTGTACCAAATATATAAAAAACGGACATTAAGCTTTCTGGAAATAATGAGGAGAAAATATTGTATTAAGGAGTTTCCCCAAATTTGTTTCCTCTAGAAATTTTTAAGAGTAGTAAATAAGATTACATTAGGAAGTAGAGTGCAGCTGAATTTTTATAAAGTTATCAGACATATATTGCCATTTAAAAATTAAAAGCTAAAAGTAATTTTGCAAGAAAAAAAAAGCATAAAAATAACTTTTGGTTCTCCCCCCACCCCGTTCACTACAAATGGAAACCATAACAAAAAAATACTTACCAACTAATACAAGAAACTGCATGTTGTGCAAAATGTAGCCTATGTATCTCATGGAGGGAGCAAACTTTCTAGAGGGGGAGTGATCTGAATGAGACCAGAAGTCTTGAGAACTGCTGTTATGGGCTGGTCAGAATGCATGTGCAGCTAATTATTTCTAATTAGAAAAAACTTCCAGAGCTTAAGTCACAGTTTTAAATATATTAAAAATTAAACACACTTGGTCATAAGTAATCATGTGAAGTGTAGCTTTATTCCGATGAGCTGTAATCAGCGGACCATGGCAAAACACACAAAAGTTAACATCACTTGTCCTGCATGTGAGTTTCCACTCTGCCTCTTTTTAGCTATGTGATCTACGTGAAATTTACAAACTTAAATTTTGTATAAACACTGTACATTGTCAAAATTTAAGAATTGTAGTGAAAGTATAGAATTTTAAGAAGGATTAGCTGGCACGACAGCTCAGCACACTAAGCGACTGCTCAGGCAAGTTCAGAGACTGGTGTTCGATCCAGGCCAGCACCGCCCCCAGGCGTACTGAGCCAGCCACTGAGATCTGGAGTAGCCGTGCAGACCGGCAATCCCAGCACTGGGAAGGCTGAAAACAGGAGGATCACTGAGTCTGAGCTGTGGAATGAGACCCTGTACAAAAAATTTTTAAAATTAAAAATAAAGAAATTTAAAAGGATTATCAGCTTGGGTTAGTTTTGCTAGTTCGGGGCTATACTAAATCTCCTATATCAACTTTTGCATGTCTGTTTGTGGGTACATTTTTTTATTAGGTATTTATCATGTGTAACGAGTTTTCCATTTCATTAGCTTTTGAAGAATTCCTGTTCCTGACAGAGTGCTAACTACTTCCCCAGCCATCAATTAGAATTCTTTTGTATTTCTTCAGCCATAGCTAATGACATTCTGACTTTTTTGTTTTGAAGAATTAAAAAAAATTCTGAGCTTTATAAGAGCACAAGCTCATTGATTTTTTAATGATGGTAATAAAGCTGAGTTCTTTTAACATTCAAAATGCTAAAGAGGTTGGTTTAAGTATATTTATTGCAGTAGTTTTCACTGTAGCTTTGTCCATAAGTGAACAAATGCCTGTATCAGGTTTTCTAGTACAACAGAATAGCACAACTATGTAAAGGAAACATTATGCTACATACAACATGGAAGAATCTCAGGGGTGTTGAATGAAAGACACTAAAGTAAAGTGTACATATTGGATACTTTTTTATATGAACTTTATTTTTTATATGAACTTTAAAATTTGACAAAAATAACACATAGTGAGAATAGTCATAATAGTGCTTCCTCCTCTGGATTGGGGATGGTAGGAAGTGGGTAGGACAGAGAATGCCCAAGAGGCCACTTTTGCGGTGCTGAAAATATTCTGTACTGCATTTAGATGGTGGTTAATGAAATGCATACCTCTGGAAATGTGCACTGAGTTATGCATTTACAATTAGTGCTCTTGCCTGGCAAGTGCAAGGTCCGGAGTTCGATCCCCGGTACTGCAAAAAATGAAACAAAGACTACAGTTAGTGCATGTGTGTGCACTGTTGAAGTGTTATCCTTTAATAAACTTCCCTGTAATAATTATAGATTTTACATAAGTCCTAACTACCCTTCATCAATATTACCTTTAAATTCAGTCTTTTCATGTCACCTTTATTCCTTCAAAACTAATGCAATACTTCCTGGCATGTGTTTACTTGGAGATGAGGAGTTCATGGTGGGCGAAGCATTCAGGTGGTGTCATTTAATTATCCCAGAAGCGAGTAACAGATGAAAGAACTGTGAGGGTCAGTGAGAAAGCTCAGCAATCCAAAGCTCCCCACAGGCAAGCTTAGGCAGGCACAAGGAACCACAGTTCGGTCCCCGGCACCACATGCCGCGCCAGCCCTGCCCTCAGGGTGGACTGAGCCAGCCAAATAAAAAGACTCATGAGAGGACAAGTTGCAAAGGGCGTGCTACATCCTGGCTGCAGACCTCATCTGAGAGGTTAGAGAAGAGAGTGCTTTTAACAGGAATATCAAGAAGGAGATGGATGTATCCGGAAGAGAAATACTAGGAAAAAGCCCATCACGTATGCAAAGTCTAAGAGCAAGATAATGTACAGCTCACTGTGACAGAAGCACCTTGTGGAAAGAGCCAGTGGGGAATGATGGGGAAAGAAAGCAGGGGCTGGGAAGCTAGAAGTCAGGGAAAATCCTGCCACTGCCTGGAGGCCTGCGATATTTTATCTCAAATTTTCTTGGAGTTGCTGTGGTCCTGGATTGCTGTCCATACTCAGTTGCTTATTTTGTAGTGGCTGTCCTATTGGGAAAATGCACAGCAATGTGGAAGAATGTCTGCAAATAGCTTTAAATAATCTACCGCCCATCTCAGGAGACTCCATGATTAAAGAAAGATGGAAGGAGATACTTGTGCTGTATTTGAGAAACGACAGGCTATAGAGCTAGGCACGATGCCACCTGAAAGAAACTCAGTGTTCTTAGCAGAAGGCAGGTGGCCAGTGCAGTCTGCCTACCTCATCTCCTGTGGCCAATACACCCGAAGTACAGAGCAGAGAACGCTTTATACATGACCTAAAGGAGGGTTGCAGCAGAACTGATTGGCATCACTGAGCAGGAGTTACTACATCCTGTCAACTTTCTGAGAAAATTACATGTGTGGTGCACTGGGATTACAGGTGCACGCCGCCAGGCCGGGTCTCAGTCCCCACTCAGTGCGCTGGTCCCTGCGCCTGCCTAAGCATCAGAGGAAATATCTTTGCGTGGAGTGTGGAAGCACGGAGTACGTTCGGGGAAGTGCTCGCAATCAGAATACCCAGGGGGTGGGGGGTGTGGGCGAGTGCCGAACAGAAGTGTCAGGACAGCCCCGGAGTAAGCGCAGCTCACAGAAAAACAGCGAGCAGACACCACAGACGCCCACCAGGGAGACGGATCCCGCCCGCGCCGCGAGCCTTCGGCCTGAGCGCTGGGGCCACCGCGAGGAATACACCCCAAGGGGTGGTGGTGGTGGCTCGGCGGCGGGAGAAGGCGCTGGCTCTGGCAAGCACGTGTCGGCAACGGCCAGAGCTTCTCACCACGCTTGATCCACAATAGATTTTGTACACGTTTGTTTATCAAAGAAGTCACTTTATTTTTTGTGAACTTTAATTTTGAGACAATGGCTTCTTCTATTGTAACCAGAATGCTCACATATTATTTAAAAATTTAGGAAATACAGAAAACAAGTTAAAAAAAAAGCATCCTAAAATATCCTAAAGCATCCTAAAGCACTCTGAAAATATCCTCTGTTAGTATTTGGTCACATTTCCAGGCATACTTACTAAAAAACTTTTTTCCTATCATGTTTTTCATCTTCTATCACACTTTTTTTTTTTGGTGGAACCAGGGATTAAACTCAGGCCCTTGCATTTGCCAGGGAAGCGCATATTCTACTGAGCCATCTCCCCGGCCCTTTCTGTCACACTTCTGTGGTCACATTTTTTTGAACAAATTTGGCTTAATTTCTTTCGACTTAGAGTTATAAAACAAACATGAGAAATAGAAATTCTTCATGACTTCGTGGGAGGTCTCGAAAGTCCCTGTGCTTCCTCTCCGAATATTTAGGGTATGTGTCATGTAACAGTGGTGCTGGTCTCCTGCGAGTCCTGGCATTAAGAACCTTTAGAATCCTTGTCTTATTTTCATCATTAACAGAAGTGTCCAATTTCCCTTTGTATTTATAAAAGATACCTCTCTCTTTGAGACAAAAAAAAAAAAAAAAACTATCAGAAGTCAGTGAAATTTTTGAAGTGTCCAGTGTGTTTTGCATAGTCGAGAGCATATAGCCTCCAAAGACCTTCCTGGTATAGTTACAAGACAGCACCTAAGATGTTCCCTTTCCAAATATGAGAGATGTGGTCCATTCAGAAAGTTATCTGTACTTCTTTTTGTTTACTAAAATAGTTCTAGCTTTAGGAAAATATTATTGTCAGCCGAATGGTGATAACAGAACCAGAGGTACCATTTAGTGTTTGTATCGGAGGAGTGGGGTGGACTAAGTAACAACATCATCTCCTTTGCCTGAGAATTTATTGAAATCTCAGTATGTAAGTTGCTCATATTTTTCATTAGCAATGAGCTACTGTTCCTATGCTAAGATCCACTTATCTCATGCATTTTTTTTCTTTTCAGATAAAACTTTCAAATGCTTACATTTTACTGCCTGTTGGTTGATTGGATAATTTGAACATCAAAGGAAACTTTCGTTTAATTTAAGCTGCAGAGTTGTCTTTTGCTTTATTAACTCTCGATCAATAAACAAGCAATTTGGAAACGTAATCAGGAAATGCTTCCTATTGGCTGACAATGTATCAAAGCCAGGCTTCAAGGCAGCAGCAGGCTGTAACAAGCAGTTTATTACCGGTAGCTGTTACTGACATTAGTCAAAACCAAGAAAGATAAAATGGAATAAGAAATGGAATGCTGGAGGAGCCTTGGGCGCTGTGTTCTCTTCTTCCTTTTGAAAACCGCAAGCCTGCCTTTGATATGATAACAAATATAAACTGTTTAAAAACACCAAATGCAGAAAAAACTGAGCAGAGCCTGTCATGGAGTTAATCCATTCCAGAGTGACACACAAATTGTGTAACATCCAGCAGATAGATGTTATGGAAATATTTTGAATTGGATTTACATGTACTGAGCAAATTGGAACTTTTGATTTTTACCAGATATTGTAATATGCATGTTCTCATATTAACGGAGTGTAATCCTATTTGAAGGCAATGAGTTTTCAACAGCTCTGCAATTGGAAGCCATGCAAAAAATAATGTTTAGTTTTTAACTAGAGGGGGGCAAAGTGAATTGGTCCCTGAATTTGCAAGGTAGCCTCCCTTTGTATCAGTGAGCTGCACGTTATTTTGCCCTCGGTTATTTCTTAGAAAGAGATTTCTGGGCTTGATGGGGTTTAGGCTTTCCCCCCTTTATCTCTGGACTGTCCATTGCCGTGAGCAAATAGCAAAGTAGAGAGCACTTGACAGGGATTTTCTTTGCACGTATCACTTCGTACGTCTATGCATATCTTTTACACAATTAAAAAAGGAGAGGGAAGACGAAATATCCTCTATCCTTGTTGGTTTGAAAACTCCTTTAGATATTGAGTACAGAGTCACAGAATTATTTTTCATTGCACTCAGAAAATTATAAGCCACACTGATAGCAAAATCAAATAGACTTAACACAAAGGGGAGATAAAAAGAACCAGGCAGGGATTCTAGCTTTTATTGCTTTCAGAGGCGGCCGGGCCCTGGTGCGTTGGCCATGCTGAGCGTGGCTGTCTTTCCCGCCCCACACCAGGAGCTTCCCTCATAGAGCAGCCTGCGATCTCCATATTTCTAAGTAAATAGAATATTTACTATTTGATGAAGCTTTGCTTTAAGGGGCCTGTGTAACAGAATGAACTGGG
The DNA here is from genome assembly GCF_000260255.1 of Octodon degus. Taxonomy (NCBI): domain Eukaryota; kingdom Metazoa; phylum Chordata; class Mammalia; order Rodentia; family Octodontidae; genus Octodon; species Octodon degus. The sequence goes on from NW_004524789.1 coordinate 3,504,125, forward strand.
CAGAAGTTACTGGTAGATTCCACCAGGGTTACAAACCCTGTTCTCCACCCACCTTTTCTCCAGAGACCCACACATCAGATAGTAATTTTCTTTTAATAACAGGATAAGTACCTGCCCAATTTGTACTCAGTGTATAAATAAACAAACCAAAGAGCTGCAATGCCCAGGAGCTTACCTCAGGGTAAATGGTGCATGATTGGTGTACGGTGTTCCAGCCTTAGTTCGATTACCTGGCTTGTCACTCATAGGCCATGCATCTTGAAACAGGCTGTGTTTTCTGCTTATGGGTTCAGAATACATAATGCAATTAAAAATATATGCCTATGCAGATTTTTTATTGTCTTATTATTCTGAACTCCTGTGATGATGAAAGAAAAACTTCCAAGGTGATTCAACTCCTTGGCTTTAACTGAAGACTGATTCTTCAATAGATTTAGGCAGGCTAAAATGATTAAGTTTTTTGGCATGCAACAAAAAGTAGGCAGAGACGTCTCACTAATGATGGCAATTCAAAGTGCTCAGGAAGCACCACTAAAAGATATCCAGAAATCACTAGTCACAATAACACTGCTATTTTTCTTTTTTTTTGGTTGCGTGATACTCTGTAGATCCTTGAAACATTATATTTGAAAAATAAATATATTTTATTTGATACAGAATTCACAAAAGTCACATAGCTCTGAACCTGTTAGATGCTATTCTAGTTAGAACTGGATTTTTAAAATCCAATTGTTTTTCATTTATAGAAAGAGAGAAAAAAAATCAGTATTCTCATGACCCTAAAAAAATCCAAAGTAGCAAGAATAAAAGTGTCTTCAGCTTTATAGTGAAAAAGAAAGAGACAATGTGACCACGTGCTTCAACCTGAGGTGCGCTCAGTGTTCCATGTGCACATGCCTTAGCACCCATTTCTATCAGTGGGAAAATGTAAAAGTTAAAAAAGGTATTTAAAATTGATTTATCGCTCATCTATTAGTATCTAAAGATAAAAGAAAATAAGTCAGGAATTCAACAGTTTGGAAAGTTGATAGATAGATAGACAAACAGACAGGCAGACAGACAGACAGACAGATAGATGATAGAATTTATATCATCTGTAGCTTTGTGTCTTGAAGACACAATGAGCAAATCTCAATGTTGAAACGAGACTTTAGAGGAGAAACATTAGATATTGTGAACTAGTAGTGTCAATTGTTTAAAGACCAAGGGCACCACACTGCTAGGGAGAGAGAGGTACAAATGGTGCCATTTATTAGTTCTAGAAGATTACGTGGCATTTCCCTGCTTTCACTATGCTTAATAGAGAGTGAAACCATTTGTTATGTAAGTGGATGTCTGGGACAAGAAGGGGAGTGGAGGAAAGTGCTGCGAATATTACTTAGTAATGTTCTAACTTGAGTGTGTGTACGACATTTAAAAAATCCCCAGAACAACAGAGACTCCTTGAAAGATTGCTTTGCTTCTTATTTAAGGAAAATATAATGTCCTAATAAGTTCATGTGAGCAAACAGAACTTTGAGATGTGGTCTCTTGGCATAATAAAATTTATATCAATCCCACCAGTTCCTGAAGTCACCATGAAAAAAATTAGGCAGCTTGTTTTCATTCTTGTTTCAATTTTCAAGGTACAGATACATAACTAGGCAAAGAACATGTTCAGGAGATTTACATTACAGACCATAAGTGCTACAAAAGTGGGCACATCTAGCATAGATAGTATAAAGATTACAGCGGTGTGCCATGCCACTGCCACCTGCTTTACGTCTCATTCCTGGGGATTAAACTCGGACTCTGTTCCCTGGAAGTTCTCCTGAAACTCTCAGCATAAGGTTGGTACTGAACAGAGTGGAGGCTATGATTGGCTATTCAGATCAATAAGGATAGGACGAAGTAAAGAATAAATATATGGCTGAAGCTGATTCATAATATTCATACTAACTACTTCTGGAAGAGTAAGTCTTTTTTCAAATTTTTTTATTAGTACATGTTTGTGGTACATAATGACCATGATTTTTTCTGGGGAATTAGTACCTGTGTGTAACACACCTTACTTCTTTCATAGCACCTTCCCCTGCCTGCATTTCTACAATATCTATAGCCCTATTGCCTACTATCTCTCTTTATTTCACTCTTTACTTAAAGTTTGAATTTTTCAGATAAAAACATGCAATATTTAGGCTTGTATATCAGATTTATTTCACTTAATATTATGGTCTCAAGGTGCATCCAGTTTTCTTCAAGTGACTCACATTTATCCTTCTTTATGATAGAACAATACGTCATTGGGTAGAAATATCACATTTTCCATCCTCCCTCATCTCTTCAGTCACCTTCTAAGATTCCATTATTATGTACTGTACTGCTGTACATGTGGGCATTCATGTGTCACTGTAGTACAGTGTCTCCAACTCTTTTAGGAAGATTACTAGAAGGGAAATAGCTAGGTCACATGGGATTTTCTAGTCTCAATTTTGGAGGACGCTCCATACTGATTGCCACAGAGGTTGTACTAGTTTTTATTCCCACAGCCAATGTGAAGGGGCTCTTTTTCCCCACAGGTTCACTGATATCTGGGAAATACAATGTTGAGACTTGAAGAGTCACTCAAGTCTCCATAGACATGTCACAAAGACTGTTGAGGGCATGAGAGTGGAAAATTTGGGTGACGGAAACAGGAACATTAGGTGGTGGCATAGGTCATCTGAAGAGATAGGTTAGGGAGAAGAAAGAGCTCAGAAAAAGGCCTTGAAGATCCCCCAATTTGGATAGAGTAGTAGGAAGCCAAAGGAGCCAGGGTGAGTGGGGAGATACTACTGGTGAGTGAGAAAGCCACAAAGAGGGAAGTTTCTACCTTCAAAAGAAGAAATACTGAGGAAAAGAGAATATGGACTACATCCAGTGATTCTTGGAGCAGAGAGAGAATAAGGACTCTGTCAACATAAAAATCTTTGGTGCCCTTGATCAGGGTGATTTTAATAGCATTCCAGGTTAGAGACCATATTACAGTGAAGTGAGAAGTTTCTGAGATGAGAAATTATAATGGCATAGAATCACCATTTCCCAAGAAATCTGAATAAAATTTTGTTTGATGCAGGATCTTGCTATGCAGTTCAGAATCATAGTGATCCTCCAGTCTCAGCCTTCCTAGAGTTGGGATTACGGGTGTGTGCCACTAAGCCAGGTTTCTGGGTGGGCTCAGCATGTGGTACTGGGGATCAAACTCAGGTCCTTGAGCATAGCCAGGCAACTGCTTAGAACACTGAGCAATCTCCCCAGCCACTGATTACATTTTTATTTCCTCTAACTTATAGCTCATTTGCCTATTTCTCAAACCTTCTTCCATACCAGGTGTGATAAAACTAAAAAAATTTGTCAGATGTACAGGTTAAAAAATAATATTGTATACTATATTAATTTGATTTAAATTGTGATTTTATATTAATTAGTGTTATGTTTTTGTACTTTTATTACCCATTTGAATTTTCTTTTATTTACCTGTTAATGCCCACTTTCTAATTGGTTGGTACTCCTTATAGAAATTATTTTCTTTATCTTTTAATTAATAATATTTTCATAATCTTTTGTTGTATTTTTTACTTTACTAGATATGTTTCCTGTTCAGGATGATGCCTTCAATGTGCATTTCATTTAATCAATACATTGTCTATAGAATTCCACTTTTACCTTGTTAGCAAGATCTGGAGTTCCTTGAAATCTTCTACAATCAAGTTTGTTCCAGACATATACTTTTGGAGCCTAGAATTCATTTTGAATAAAGAGTGAAATAAAGCTCCATGCATGTTTTTCCCCAGCTGGTTAGCCAGTTGTCCCAGTCATCTTTATTTAATAATTAATCCTTCCTCCAATGTTTTTGAAAGGCTATCTTTATTGTATCCCAAATGCATACATTTTTCTCTATCTCTGACCTCCCAGAATAGGGAGTTAAACGTAAAAGATGAGAAAGTAAAGAGAAAAAAGAAAACACTAACTGGAAAAAATTAGTGGCTAAAATAGATAAGAAAACGAATATAATTGCTAGAGGAAGACTATAAACCACATTTTCTCAGCTTTCCCTGAATTTAAGAGTTTCTCCTGCATTTGTTAGCTAATCCATAGAAATTAGGAAGTATTTGAAACCTGCTTATGAGACCTAGGTTCTAAGTATAAATACTGTAGGATAGAGAGGTGAGTACTATTAATGATCTTGACTTCATATGGGATCATTAGTAATTCTGCAACATGGGAGAACAGTATCTTTAGAAGACTTTGTACATCACAAGTATGCAATGCAGAAAACAGCACTTCCTTGCCGGTATATGGAGCATTTCACCATCAGTGTGCCAACTTTCATTCTGAATATTTGTTTTCATGGAAAGGAACTATGTTGAATAGTAGGTAAAGGAACAAAATGTCTTCTGCCTGTGGTAGATAGGAGTGGTGTCAAGTAGACTTAAAGGAAGATACAGAATCACCGTCTAAGCCCTGCAAACCCACCCACACACCTTTGCCTAAATTTTTTCTCTTTGAAAGAAAATATTTCAGAGAAAGAAGTGGCTGACATTCCCAGGAGGGCCTTTCTGAGGCTGAGCTGCTGCTTTATGACCCATTGATTACCATAACTGGGAGAACTCGATTTTCCTGGTCTCTGTGTAGAACCCACCATCTCACTGGTATCGGAGCAACTAGAAACCCTGTGTCAGGTGAGGACGTCCCTGGTAGGATCTTTACCCTCCAGTAGCAATAGGAATTCTTCTCCAGTATCTATTGGAGGCAGCATTTGTAGAGCAGGGAGAACAAAAACAGAACCGAGGGAGCCCAACAGCTCCACAGAAATATTGGATAGTCACCTGAGAAGCACTCTCTTGTGGGATGGGAGGTGGAGAAGATGACAGGGAGTGTGGAGGGACCTGACATTCCTGGGAAGAAGCTACGGAGGAAGCAGACATGCAGAGCTGCAGATACTTGGAAGGAGGGAGTGCAGGCCAATGAATAGTTTCATCTGAAGCTTGTCTTCTCTAACACCCTACGAACTGATCTTACTTGGAATAAATAATAAAAATCTGCCAATTTAGCACAAAGTACAGGAGATGCACTCTTTGAAATTAAAAATTAGAAATCATTAAGAATAATTGGCTATTTTAAAAACTTTCTGGTGGCAGGTGATTATTTTTTTTCATGTTTTTAACCTACGACACCAAAGTGTGACCATTTCCTAACATCATCATGACTGAAACACAGCCCTTCTAGTAATTATAAAACAGAAGTCTCTGGGTTAGAAATCCTCATCTCAGAGGTCCTGGGTAAAGTTCAGGGCCAACAGAACAGGCGTGTGTTAGAAATCCAGAGTCAATATTGTTTGACTGAAAAAGGAAAGAACTAAGGAAATAAATGGGCTGACATCTATTTCTAATTTTTGCCCTAGATTCCCTGGTGAATTGATATCTAGTTCTCATGACAGAGAATGATGCCCCCAATTTGGCCAGTGAAGAGAGTGCCTGATGAACAGAGAGTGTTTCCTTCTGATCCCCACAACACAGTGTGGGGAGCCCAAATCCAGCATGCCTTTGCTCTAAGCAAGTATAATTTTAATCACTTTCAAAAATGTATCATTATCTCTAGGAAACTAGGAAGATTGATGCAATTTGAAGAGTTATTCAGGACTTACATCCCTAGAGAAAATATTCTTAATATACAGTAGTTTATAAGAATATTGAAAATATTAGGTCATTAATAACATGTTTTTTAATTCATTATAATTTTACAGAAAATCCTGTGTTAAACAATGTGTATATTCACTGATATATAGAATAAATTTTGTAGCTTAAAATATTTGAAAAAACTGAACTGAAAAGAGAAGGGACATTTAAATAAGCCAGGTAAGGGATGAGTGACAATTTAAGCATAGATGGCTGGCTGTAAATCAAATTGTTTTGTTCTTTATATAAAATAATGTGAAACAATGTGAATTATTCTCCCTGCAGATGATTAATAGAGAAACCAAAAGAGCGTAACTCGGAAACTGCACTGGTACATTACTCCCAGCCTAGCGATGATGGAGTCAGCATGAAGCAATCACGGTCCCCTCAAAATTCTTAGAAACTTGAGAGCACTTTAATGAAAAAAGCAAAAAAACTCTACAGATGTGACTTCACTTTTTGGAAGTTATTGTTGGTTTCATGGGTCCAAGAACATTTAAAAAACTCTCTCTGTCTCTCTGTCTCTCTGTCCCTGTCTCTCTCTGTCTCTCCATGTCTGTTTCTGCGTCTGTCTCTCTCTGTCTCTCTGTCTCTCTGTCTCTCTGTCTCT
>NW_004524789.1:3510550-3518905 GCF_000260255.1 Octodon degus
CTCTCTCTCTCTCTCTCTCTCTCTCTCTCTCTCTGGAACAGGGTCTTGCTATGCAATTGAGACCTGTAGTGATCTTCCTTTCTTAGCTTCCGCAGTGCTGGGATTACAGACATGCACCATTATGCCTGGTCTCAGTGGCCAGCAAGGCATGCCCGGGGTTCTGGGATCAGCGTGACATGCAGTATGGGGTTTCAAACTTGGAACCTTGTGCTTGCCAGGCAGGCATATGGACCACTAAGCTATCTCCCCAGCCAGAAAGCTCTAGGAATTAAAAAAAATATTTTTAAAGAATACAAAATAGTGATAAGAAAAAACCCCACATATTAAATGGTGCTGGAAATAGTGCTTTTCCACATGCTGAAGGCTTACAGTAGACCCCTGCTTATCATCACACACAAAACTACAGTCAAAATGGCTCAAAGACTTAAATATTAAAACAGAAACACTAAATCTTCTGAAGAGAAAGTAGGTAGAAACCTTAAGAACATAGAGCTAAGTACAGCGTTCATGAGCAAAAATCAAACTGCATGGGACATATGTCAGCGAATCAATAACTGAGTCTCCAAGAGTTTTGAGGCTTCCATGAATCTAATTATAGGGTGGGTGAAAGCTGCACTGCACCTTTTCTATAACAAAGCAATGGATTTAAGAAGTCCACATCTTGAACCAGATTTTAATGAAAATAGACTCTCTTAAAAGCAAACATCTCCCAAGACATGCACCCTGGAAAAGAGCATACCTGTGAAAGTAGCGCAGTCCTCAGCCCCGAGAAGGCCTGGCCGTGGCTGTTTACTCCAAGCACACAGCCAAGGGTGACGGCCAGTTTTACATGTGCGTTATGTTATCAAAAACTCTTTAGGTAAATACATAGCTGAATTCCTACACCTTCTGTTGTCACAAATAAAAATATATATTGCACTTAGCATATATCGTATATAGTGTTCATATCTATGAAAGATTTTTGCACCTGGAAACAAGATATACCTCTCTTTTTAAATTTCCATTATATATGTTGAAACTAAGCCAAGTATGGGAATGAACAAAAATTAAGTATAGATACATTTTGAGAGTGAGGTGGTTATTCACGTCTAAACTTTGGTTAATGACTTGATTTCCAATGTAAATCTAGCACGTGTGTACAGGCTCTAACCCTCTTTCTTCTTTTGAGTTTATTCCTCCCTAGCTAAGTTTTTTGTTGTTTATGGAATATTTATTTATTTATTTACTTTTTTTTTTTGAGGCACCAGGGATTGAACTCAAGACCTCACACTTGCAAGGCAGGCACTTATAATGCTGAGCTATCTCCCTGGCCCTACACAGTATTTAGAATCACCATCAATAAAGACTTTCAAGTCCTGGATCCTTGAATAGTCAACAGAAAAAAATTCACTCTTCATACATAATACCAAAGGTGTTTCTTTTTCTTTCTTTTTTTTTTTGGCAGAACCGGGGATTGAACTCAAGTCTTTGCGCTTGCCAGGGAAGCGGTTATTCTACTGGGCCATCTCCCTGGCCCCCCAAAAGGTGTTTCTTGATTTTTCGTTATTGTTTTTCAGAACCATGCCTGAATCTCAGATAAAAATAATTTAAGACATACTGAGGATATCTGTATGTCAGAATGATAATATAGAATCAGCACATTAGCTGTTAGCCTTTCTATTTGCTTTTTATACACTAGGATCTTCTGTTTACTTTTTATTCTGCAAAGGACAAGCCCACTTCCTGTCTCCAAATAGTTAAAGAAATAAGACTAGAAATTATTCCAAATGAACTGTACACAGTTTGATTAGCCTAGCTGCAGAGTATAGTTTCTGAAAAAAGAATCATCAACATGCTAAGGTCAAATGCATTCTTATTGAATAATAAATCGGAGCCCCAAATGCTTCATGTGGTGGCATATTAGTGTATATGATACTTATTAGAATGCAGTAAGTATTTTAATTGGCTGGATGTTTGGAATGGGTTATTTTAAAGCTGTCCCATTTAACATCACAACATTTCAAAGTGCCTCTGTCTAAATTGGTCAGAAATGATTTTCCTACACAAAGGAGAACAGATTTTATTACGCTAATCACAATAATACTTAATAAGTTCCTTATACCTTAAAATGATCCTTCATGTACATAACATCCCTCCCCTCTCTCCACAGTTGTGTCAGGTGGGGATGGGGTGCGATGTGTGCTCAGTCAAAACTCCTCCATCAGAAAGTGACCTAATGAAACCATCAATTTTGTAAGCATATAAAAATTTACAATGAACACACAGGCTGCAATCTATGATAAAATAATTTATCATATTGTCCTATGGTATGAAATGACATTTGAACATGATAAACGTAGATCAAATATGTCTTTCATTACTATGTGGTAGAACCGAAGTACTGCTGTATTTGAAGTAAAGCAAACCACACGTGACAGCAACAGTCCCTATCTGAAGAGGACAGGGTGTGTTCTCAAGTATGTAGTGTCCTTCTGAATTGTGCAGCAATTGTGAATGCATCTGTCACATGTGTGTATATCTAATAAGCAATGCTGACACGACTGTTTGCAAAACATGTTAAGAAATGTAGGTTGAAATTAAGTGGAATATCAAGGTGCTTCCCATGTGAACTTTCACTTTCACCCAGAAGGCCCTTCAAGGAGTCTTTTTTTGTTTTGTTTTGTTTTTTTTTTAATGTATTTAGTACAGGGTTACAGGGGCTCACTACACAGACTGGACTGGTAGTGATCCTCCTGTTTTCAGGCTCCCAAGTACAGGGATTACAGGAGCTAGCCACCATGCCCAGTCTCAATTGCCGTCTGGCATATGGTGCTGGGGATTGAACCTGGTCCCAGGGACTGCCTTAGCACATTAGTCCACTGAGCTATCCGGCCAGCCCTCCTTCAAGGAGTCTTAAACTGATGTCTCCAAAATGTCAGGGTAAAAATATTTCTGAGTGGATTCTTACCATTGTATTTAATTTCCCAAATTTTATTCACAATTCTGTTTGCACATGTTAGAGTAGCTGTGTTGGGCACGGTGTGCTATTCATGCTTTACTGAATCTTTGTAGGGATGAAACTTTTCAAACAGAAAGGTCAAATTAGTGAGAATCTGAAATATTCTGCTGTAACACCTGAGATGCCCACAGGCCTTAGTCTATGGGTTCCACTTGACTGGCCACAAAAAATACTTTCCCACTCTGGCTGACTTCAGGTAGCATGTGGACAAAAGAGGTAAGAGAAACTATAGAAAACGGAAGCGCGTAGCGTTTGATAGTATAAATGACTGACACCATCGGTTTCTAAGTAGTGTGGATATGTTTCTGAGCCCTTTTGTGTGCAAAATAAACAAATAAGTAGAAGTCGGTGAAGACAATGAGAGCTCAGCTGCGCAAGCCCACGGAGAAAAGCGGAGTCTCCCTCCTCTCCTTGTCTCTCCCCTTCCCATTCCTCTGCCCCGCTCCAAGCACACCTTTCTAGCTCATTACTGCAAATCAGTTGGATTCCAGCACGCAATGTCACCTGCTCTGTAATCTGATTACTTTATGGAGGAATTAGCATGTATATTTAATGTAGAAGGGTTTTAATCTTGATGAAAATAATCCTAAGGAACTGTGATAGGGCCGCTCATACGTCTGGCAGCTGGGCCAGTAACATGCTAATAAATGACAGCTGATTTATGTATCTGGATTCTTTTATTTATAAAAATAGCAAGTGGACTGATTTTTGATATTAATAATACAAGTGAATCCACTTTGATTAGACTTCTGTGGAGAACTGTGCATATCCGGCATTACAATTAAATCTTGTGATGTGGAATGGGGATGACATGCTAATGAAGCGAGCCAGTGAGCCTGAACCAGGAGTGTCCAACATCATTACGGGGTACCTCAGATGAAGAGTAATTATAAGAGCAACACTGAAATGTCATTAAAAATCTTCACTAAGAGATTTAACCTACTATTTCATACTAATGCTGGATTTTTTTTTTTTTTTTTTTTTCGCAGCATAACGGAACACAAAGTTCCTTTTCAGAATTTACAGGAAAAGGTTTTTAAATAGGTCTGGATTTAAGAAAAGAAACAATCTAGTATCCTAATTTAATTTGCTACATCAAAATTCAATGGTGGCACGTAATTGAAATCTCTTTTTAATAATTTCACATGAATTAGCAATTAGGACTTGATCCTATTTCCATGAAATTTATTAAAATTGAGAGTGGAAGCCCTTGAAAATTTTTATTCTTTTCACTCCATTAGCACAAAGCATCTAGTCTAAATGACTCTGTCAGTTAGTGTGGTATGTTCCTTGTTTATTTATGAGAATTTGTTTCAAAGAAGTTCAAAAGAGGTAACTAATGCATATTCATAGAATTTAGCTTATAATGTATGAATCGAGACAGCCATAAAAGCTTAAATACCCTCCCATTTGGGGGTAAAAAGAAACCCCCCAGCTTCCAGCCAGGACCGCCTCCCAGCGAGTCCCACTCAGGCTCCGTCTGTGCTTTCCAGCGTCTCCAAACTCTGCGGGAGGAAGATTTCTCTACGACAAGTCAGAAACGGGCACTTTCTGAACAGGATGTGGGGGAAGATGAAGCAGCGCCAACCCTCCACATCATCAAATGGGCCTCCGAACGCTGACTCTAGCCTCCTAGACCAAGAAGCATGAGAGTATGAGAAAATGCAACGGAAGCTGCGGCGCCTATCACACGGCCTCGGTGCCCTGCAGGAAAAGCAGCGCTTCTCAGTGGCACACAAATCAGTTACTAACACGCTCAAGAACAAGAAGAAACAGGCCAAGCATTCGCTCTCTTCTCCAGGCTCTACACGGAGCTGCAGTTATGCTTAACAAAAACAGCGTGTGGCGAGGCGGCATCACTCTGAGACATAAGTGCGTTTCTGTTACACATGCGCAGCCTTTGCAGAACGTTTGTCTGTGCTGTGTGCAATTTGTTCATGTATCATTCTAGGAAAACCAGGTCCTGGCTGGGTAATTATGAGAAAGATAAACAGTACTTTCAGACTGTGAGCTTCCATTTCTAAAGTTGGAGCAGAAAACTCTTATTATTTACCTTTCTGAGAAACATTACCAACGCCTTCCCAGTTTGCCTTCATCGCATTTCATTTGTACAAATAAAGTCTCTGTGTTGTTTTATGTAACGAGTCCCTTGTAGTAGTCTCGAAAGGAGGAAAAGATATACAAACTAACTAGGTTTTTATAAAGGGAATAACTGACTCCCTAAACCCCTGAGGAAAAAATTCTGAGATTTTCTACTTAGCTTTGTTCAACAAGTCTTTTGTCTTCACCCACATGGCCTGGCATGGAAGATGGATACGTGGCAACACTTTTCTATACAATTATTTTCATTTTGTTTTGTTTTGAGACAGGGTCTCACTCTGTAGTTCGGGCTGGCCTTGTACTCACTTTTGTAGCCCCTAGGCTGGTCTTAAACTCACAGAGATCCTCCTGACTCAGTCTTTCAAGTGCTGGAATTACAGGCATGTGCCACCACACCCAGTTCTGGGGCCACATAGTGGGCACCTGAGGATCCGGGACCGAGATAGCATAGCAGCGTCAGGATTGAACTCAAGTCCTTGCGCTTGCCAGACAGGTGTTTATTCCTCTGAGCCATCTCCCAGGCCCCTTTTCTGAACACTTGCAAGAGCTATGTTAGAAATTGGCTCTTGATGCTTGGGGACATCAGAAGCAGGCCATTTGAGTAAAGAAACACCCTGGAGGATAAAATAAATGTGAGCAGGGACTGTCTGGGATAGATGGTACAGCACAAATCGTACCGCAGGTGGAGTGTATCATGACCAAAGTTTGGAAGCTCTGTGACTGATGGTATATACAGTAGAGATACAGGGAAGGTGGTTGGTGAAACAGTAGAAGCTGCGAAGGCCTGCACCTGGAAGCACATTAGACTTAACTCAGTACTGATGGGCAACACTCGGAGGTTTAATCAGGAAAGAAAGTGGTCATACTTGCATTTTAAGTAAATCCTCACTTGTTGGCTCTAACACTGTTTGAACAGTTGTGCCTCTGAGCGTATTTCACAGATGTATCAGATTCAGTTTCAGGTAGCTTCACTGAGGCAGCAGAGCCCAACTGCGAAAGTCTTTGTGCTCAGACATCGTCTAATTGAGTAAGATCACTCCTCAGTGGCAGCCAGTGTGTGGAAGTTGGGCAGAAAAAGGGCAGACCAGGGTGAAGCAAAAACAAACAAAACAGCAGAATGAGAAAATTAACACTGAAAAAGTACAACATGTCAAACAAAAACACAGTTTAAGGAAAGGAGAGAGCTGGTGGTATAGCTTGGTGACACAGCACCTGCCTGTCGAGAGTGAGGCCCTAAGTTTGACTCCAGGTAAGAGGAAGAAAGGGGGGGAGGGGGAGGGGGAGGGGGAGGGGAGGGAGAGGAAGAAAGAGAGAGACAGACTGAGAGAGGGGGAGAGGGAGAGAGAGAGAAGAAAGAGTGAGAGGAGGAGGGGGAGAAAGAGAGAGAGGAGATAGAGTGAGAGAGAGGAGAATGAAAAAGAGAGAAAGGAAGAAGGAAAAGAAAAGAAAGACGAAAAAGAAAAATCATTGATTGTCTTGCCAAGGATTTTCAAAAAACATAGTCTTGCCAGTGATTTTCATGATCATTAAATCCTTAGTCATTTTAACATGAAAATTTTCCACCTCCCTTTGTTTTTCATTTTATTTCTTTTTTATCCAGCCAAGAAGTATCAGGACCTCTGTTATTGCTTGTGCCTGGATGTCCCTCAAAACCTCATGCAGTCGTGGCTGCAGGGCTTTTCAGAGGCAGCTGAACCTAGAGTTTGTGATTAGTTTATTATCGAGTGTTGTACCTGGCAGTCTGAGTGCTACCCCCTCTCGAGGATGTGTGGTCTGCATGAACCCCTCCCCCACACCACCCTGCCTTGGAGCCAGCAGATCATGGACTGAACCTGTACAAACTACAAGCTAAGTAAGCCCTGGTTTCCTTAAATTGGGGCATCAGTTATCTTGTCTCAGCAACAACATCTGTTATGCTTTATTTAGAAAGGAAGCATTACCTACAGTGAACTTCACGGTACAATTTCCTTTGCTGTCACTGAAGGGTTGTACTCCATTTTCCTTTGAATTTCCCATCTGGCTGGCTCACTTGGAGAACTTTCAGGTTAAACCTCCCCAATATTCTATCTGGGTGTAGAGAGGAAAAGAGGGGGTGTGGAAGTAGATACGCAAAACTTTGAAGGTATTATCTAGATATTAAAAATCAGAAACAAGGGCTAGCAAGATAACTAAGCTCCTACTTCATCTAGCATGTGGACTGGGGTTCAATCTTCTGCACCACATGTGCCAGCCCTGCCTTCAGGTATGCTGAGCCAGCCACTGAGACTGGGCAAGGTGGTGCACACCTGTAATCCCAGTGCTGGGGAGGCTGAAACAGGAGGATCACTATGAATCTGAGCAGTGTAGTGAGACCCTGTACCAAACACTTTAAATAAATAAATAAATAAATGTCAGGAACAAGGGAAGAGAAGAAAACAAGATGAGAAGATACTACCCTGCGCTGGTGGGACCTCTTCGGCCCAAGCTCAGGGGCAGCATGGGTGAGACCCTCTTCCACCCCCTGGGGCACCCATCACCACTCATCAGCCCCCCACCTGCCAAGTGATGAGTTCTGACGCGTTCTGGAGACCCCCAGATCCAGTCCTAGCCTAGGCCAGGTGAGTGTGTGGGAGAGCTTCTGGCTAGCCTGAGCCCATGGGACCTGTCTGATCCAAGTCCAGGTGCAGAGTGCGTGAGACACTCTTCCACCCCCTTGGGACCTCCCACCATCATTCCGAAGTCCACCACAGTCCCACCCAGTGAGTGAGAACTTCTGCCGCATTCTTGGGACCCCCAGATCCAGCCCTAGACCAGGCCCGGTGAGTGTGTGGGAGAGCTTCCTCTCCCCCCTGCTCCACCTTGTCCCCTTCAGGCTCAGCTCAGGCCTGGTGTACAGGCATGGGGTGAAACCCTGCAGTTGCAGTCCCTGCAGAGAGAGAAGAGGACAGAACCACGTAGCTAGTGCAGGAGCAGAACATCTTGCCAGAGGGGCACAACAGGTTCACTCCCAAGGGCGGCAGCAGAAAGGAGCTGAGCACAGCAGCCAGATCCAAGCCAGGCACAACTGGATAAATTCAAACTTTGTAGATCCGCACCTGAGTTTCAGTAGGTGCTAAGGTTATAACTGCACCAAAGCTCTACAACAAAGGTCAGAAGACAGTGCTATAAAAAATGACAACAAGAAGGAGCAAAATGCAATCTCAGACCCCAAGCCCACCCATAACAAGTGTAAAGGACACTAACATAGAACAAATTGGGAAACACACAGCTGAAATCAA
>NW_004524789.1:3519458-3520000 GCF_000260255.1 Octodon degus
AGAGTTTCAGATCTTGAAGATGCTGGTGTAGCTAGTGAAAAGATAAGAAAAGATCTCTTAAAAACAACTAGGATGCAGGAAAAAATAATTCATCACTTGCAACACGATGCAAAGATGAACAATGTGAGACTAATAGGCATCAATGAGAAAGAAGGAGTCAGTACAAAGGACATTAAAAAAATATGGGCAGAAGTAATAGCAGAAAACTTACCAAATATGAGGAAACAATCTGACATTCAGGTAAGCAAAGCATATAGAATGCCAAGTAACCTCAGTCCGATTAAAAACATATCAAGACATATAATACTCAAGAACTCAGAAATCCAGCACAAGAATAATATACTGAAAGCCGCTAAAGAAAAGAAGCAGATCACATTCAAAGGAAAACCCATCAGAATTATGGCAAACTCCTCTTCACAAACTATGAAGGCAAGAAGAGCATGGAGCAGAGTACTTCAAGTCCTCTATGAAAACAAATTCCAGTCCAGACTACTACGCCCTGCAAAACTCTCTTTCAAGTTTGATGGAGAAGTGAAATACTT
>NW_004524789.1:3521824-3545550 GCF_000260255.1 Octodon degus
GGATGCAAGGATGGTTCAATATTAAAAAATTTATAAATGTAATACACTTTATCAATAGAGCAAAAACTAAAAGATGAGAAGACATACATGAGACCAAAGCTAGAATTCAGGGAAGAACAGAGCAGGTGGGAGACCCACAACGGCTTCAGATAAGGTAGGCACCATCTTTCCCCAAGAGCCCATTTCTTCTCCCGCATCAATGAACTCTGGAGTCAAGCTGAGGCTATTGGGTCTGGAGGATTTGTACAGTGAAATTAGCACCAAAGAATATTTGATCTAGGATCCATGGGTTCCATTATGGACAATTAAACATAATATATATTTGACATAAAGGGAGACATCAAGTGTAATCTCTTGGCTTTAAAAGAGATAAGTACACTTTTACACTAATTATCACTTCTTTTTCATGGTCAAATCATGTTTTTTATTTATTAATAAATATAAAGTATGAATTTATAACTTCAACATTAATTATTTTGTTAGGAAAATGGGAGCGGTTAGCATTTCACACCAAGCTAATAATATTAGTAGAAATAAAGATGATATGATCCCTTTAGATTCAACACAAATTCATCTATAGGGAAAGAATCCAAGAAGACATACCATATATACACCATTTCAGTCTTTCTTCTTGCTTCCTTTGATTCTGAAAAAAATTCAAAATTTATTTCCTCATACATTATTGGAAATTATATATCTTTATGCTAAGAAATGACATTAAAGTGAAGCAGCATTAAATCAACTATCAGGACAAATCAATGAACCACTTTTTTCCAGCACAGGTAGAACATTGTCAAATGGCATTAGAAAAAAAAATAAAGAAATACATATTTAAAAAATATCTTTGTCTTCAGATTAAAGTCCTTGCAAGTAGGCACAGGGAAAAGGGGTTCTGCCCCCGGGCCTGCTGCTCCGGCCCTGTCCCTGGGGCACGCTGAGACTCCAATTGAGACTGGGCATGGTGGCGCGTGCCTGTAATCCAGCTCTTGGGAGGCTGTAGACAGGAGGATCACTATGAGTCTGATCTAGTAGTGAGACACGGAACACCCTGTAGACCCTTCCCTGAAATACAGAAAAAAAAATCTTTGTCTCAAAACATGTATAATCATGTTTGAATATATGTTATGTTATATATGAAGTGCAATTGTAGAAAGTACAGAGGAGGGTGGAAGCATGAACAACTTTATAGATAAGTGCTACCTATTCACAGCACTCTTCTCTCTTTCTGGACAAAAGCACCCTGGGCTTTTGCTGTGTAACTGAATGACTGAATGGTGGTGCCCAGGACGAAAGCAGAAGTGACACATTGCAAGGAGTTCCCAGTGCTGGCCCTCAGAACCATCTCTCTCAACCTTTCTTTCCTGCTTCTGCCTTCAAGCCTAACACTCCAGAAAGCATAGCTACCGGAGGACAGTGGCTCATTCTATCCCTGTTAGACTCTGCGACAAAACACACTTCTGTTATACTAAGCCAATGAGACCTGTGGATTTATTTGTTATCACTGGAGAGACGTTCCCAATCTCATAACTTAAAGTACAAAGTAACAATGAAAACTAGGCGTAAATATACAAAAGGTAGAGATGAAGTAGCTATGTGGACAGAAAATTGAGAGTGCCTGTACCCAGGAACTTTAGTTAGGGGAAACACCTCAAAAGACATGCTTACATTGCTTTTGAACTCCGGTAGAGTTGGCAAGACAGTAAACAAAGATGTCACAGTGAATAGACTTATCTACCATGGCTATAACATTCCTCATCAAGAAATGACATGTTGCAATCAAAGTTAACTGACACAGAGAAGGAAATTTAAAAAAAAAAAAAGTTAAATTCACCATTGTACTCAAGTACTACTGGATTACTATTCAGCTTACTTAACTAGAAAATTAATTTGGTCAAATAAAACATATCTGGAGTGATCTCATGGAACTTTTGTTTTAAATAAATTCATGGGGAAAACAAAGTAGAAGCTTTAAAAATTTTTTCCAGGGGTCCAGGGAGATAGCTCAGTAGAATAAGTGCTTGCCTGGCAAGCGCAGGGTCCTGAGTTCAATCCCCAGTTCTGCAAAAATAAATAAATAAACAAACAAAAAATAAATAGATTTTCCAAAATAAAATTCATTGATGAATAAGGGCCCCTTAATATTCAGTATGGGGCAGGGCAAATAGCCCAGCAGACTAAAGCGCCTGCTTAGACAGGAGCAGGGACCAGGGTTTGATCCCCAGCATGCTATACTGGCCCCGCCCCCACACCCCGGTGCACTGAGACAGTGACTGAGACTGGGTGTGGTGTTGCTAGCCTATAATCCCAGTGCTCGGGAGGCTGGACACAGGAGGATCACTAGGAGTGCTCTCTGTGTGGTGAGACCCTGTAGTCCCTATACTAAATACATAAAAAGCAAACAACAACAACCACAAAGTACTCAATATATAGCAGGTGCCATTTTCAGGAACAAGCTAATTCCAGTAGGTTTCAAGGTTAATGCAATCATGCCACAATCTGCCAGGAGTGGCTGAAGCCATTTCTTCTAGATATCCTAAAGTGGCTTCCTAAAGCTTCCCCGGAGATAAAACAAAAACCAGCAGGGGAAAAATTAGAATTCTTTACTCAGAGAAAGTGGTGTGTTCTGCTCTGACCTCTTCTTTGGATGTGTGAGGTGGGGGTTTAACTATGACTTGTCAAATCATTATTGTTTTCAAGAAAGACATTTGAGCTATATAGAAAAAGAAAGCTATGGCTTTGGGACATAAATTAAAAAAACTTAAATTAGCAATATGTAAATAAGGTGGCAAGGGCAAAAGATCCCTAGCTCTCACAGTACAGCATGGGAACCTATGGAGCCATAAGAAGACAATGATTGGAAGGGAAGAAACCCAAGTCTGGAAGATCTTTGAGGCTCCTTATCCTTTGTTCTGACATCCCAGCTCTGTAAACTCCAGGTAGAAGTGCATGGTGGTTCTTCAGGTCTGAAGCACGCATCATCTCTATGGAATACTTGTAGGATTATGAACAGCTCAGGGAAGAGGGAGGCAACGGCTTTTTCCTAAATGAGATGGACCAGGCAGAGGTGTGATTACCAGTAAAGAATTTAAAGGCATTAAGTAGACCTCCAAGTTAAACTTGTGGTTATAAGTTTCGATTGAGGGTTTCTAACATAATGATCAACCTATGCACTTACACATATTCCACTTGAATAAAAGTATGTTACATATTTTCAAGAAGAAATGATGATGGAATTTCCCCTGATAAATAGCAGTGTGCCCCGCCACATAGGTCATACAAATAGAAAGCTTGTCACATGATTAAAACAGTCTGTTGGACTGCATGACTTTTGTGGACCTCTATTTTATAATGATCTTTTTATTCTTCTCATCATTATGATCGAATTAACTATATTTCTGCTGATATCATTTTCAGTTTCCTGAATGCCAGAAAAACGCCTTCAACCTTTGGTTTATAAATTAGGGCAACACAAAAATTGATGGGATGCAGCAACTCTGTAAACACAGTGAAATGCAAATATTAAAATATGTACTTCCAGCTACCCTGCAGGCTGAGGCTGGAGGATTATGAGCTATGCAGAAAAGCCTTGTTTCAATGTCAGTCCTGCGGAGCAGGTCATTCTTCCAGTTTTTTTTCTTTCACTACATGTAGGTCTTCAGACTTGACTTGCATAATCTGTCTTCATCAAGAGAGTATATATCAGCTCTGAGTTCAGTAATATTCCCACCAACAGGACTATGCCTTTTATAGTCGTAATATTTGCACTTTACTACATACCACATATCATAGCAAAAAGCCTTGAAATCTGTGAATGTCCTTGGAAAAATTGTACATGAAAGGGGTACTTGCAGTTATTGTTAATTGGAATCAGCTTTGTGAGTATGTTTGCACTAATTGGGGAATGTAATTAAGAAGCCCATCTTTCCTTGTATCATTCTATAACACCCTAAACGCAGATATACCAAGACTTGAGGAAACACTTGGTGTGCGTTGGGTGAAATGATTTTGCTCTACCAGGATAAACTTACCCGGGGTATGTGGTATTTTTGAGGAATAGATTACTTAGCTGCCTGCTGCACACTACTTTGCACACTGCAGTTGCCATGAGGGCTAAAACCCTTCCTGTCTACATTTAGGATGACACACCTACGTCTTCTAGGCCCTTCACACCTAAGCGGGTAGTGACAGCAGCTGCTAAGAGCCTCGAGGTATGGGAAGTACCCTGATGGATGGACCAGTGACAGTGACTTCCTGGATCCCGGAAAGTGTTGCTCAGGGGAAATTATAAAGAAGAACAGAGTTGCACTTTGGCTGCACAAACCAGGAAACTACACAATGTCTCAGGGTCTGCTGACGTCTCTATGTGTTCTAGAAGAATGCCTAAGTGCCATAGTCCTTTGAGGCCTCCTCTACTGATTCATGAAAGTGCTAAATGCTTGGTTTTCTTGCTCTAATAATTATTTTTTTCACTGCTGGGGGCCAAATCTGGGGCCTAATGCATTAGGCAAGTTCTGTACCACCGAGTGTCACCCCAGTGTCTGCTCTACCAATCTTAATCTATTTTAAGACCTCAAGGATTCTTCTGCCAGAGAAGAGAGTGGGGCATGGGGAAGTAAGGACAGAACAAAGTATGGTTCTTCATGACTAGAAGGAGAGGCGTGAGCTCATGACCCTCATAGCCCAAGTCAGCGTCCCTGGAGAGCAGGACTCATCTGCCCTGTCTCAGAGCTCACTGGTTCACAAACAGTTTCCATATTTGAATTGCCTGAGTAATTTTTGCACTTTCCTTCATACCGATTGGAACAAAAGGACCTTGGTAAGTCAAGTATGTACAAGAGTTTTCAAGATCTATGAGAGATTCAAGATGGACTAATGGCATAGTCAATAGAAGACATGGCTGTGATAATCAGGTGAAGTAGCTTTCTGACGGTGAAATTAGTGCTGGGAAAATCTAGGGTGGTTGGGACACACCCCAGGAAGAAGTATGAGAAGAAAGGACAAGACTTCAGCAATGACAAGTGCATCTGGGGAGGTGAAGATGGGAGGTAGTACCCTTAGCAAGCGGTAGTTCTTGGGATGAAACACCCATCATTTTGCCCAAGTGTCAACAGGTGAAGGGGAGTCCTTGATAAGATACTGTTATTAATTGAACCCCACCCCCCTTACCCATATACTAATGTTCTCTGTCACTGTATTTCCAAAGGTGACTGATCCTGGGGAGACAGACTTAATAGAGGTAGTTGGTTTTAAATGGGGCCATCAAGAAAGTCCTAATCCAGTCTCAGTACTGGCTTTATAAAGAAAGGACATTTGGGCAAACCGAGACACTGGGCTTCAGTCATACACAGGCACGACTATATGAAAACATAGCAAAAGGACAGCCACCAGCAGTCCCCTGGGGAGAGACCTCATGCCAAACAAGCCTTGTTAGCACTTTGCTGTGGGACTTTCAGCCCCTGATGCTGTCAGAAAACAAATTTATATTTTTTAAACTACACTGCTGGTGGTAATTGTCCTTTGGAAGCCATAAGATGAGATTACAGGTAATATTTTAAAATGTAATAAAAATATGTGAAATCTTAATTATAGATTATATGAATTGGGAACACAGTCTGATTTAATCTAAATAACCTTCCTAAAGCTTTTCAAGAAGTTGTGGGTTTGTTTTATGGACTAAAGGAAACATAAGTTGTTTCTCAACGGACCTGCGTTATTTCTCATTATTGAACCTCACCAACTTCCAAGGTCTACAGTGAGGTTTTCCCTTCCCAGGAAGCTCTCCAGTTAATCCAAATTCTTAGTCACCTTCTTTCCCAGAATGCTCAGGACTCATAAATTACGTCCAAAAGCTGGTTCCTCAATCATAGACATTTCAAGAGCTGTTGGTTCTTGGGGAGTTCACCCTTCCTCCCCTGATCTGTCTTCCCACATGAAGTTATAAACTCCTGTGGTGGAAGGGCCCTGGCCACTCACTGCTGTCCCTCCTACAGTGTCTGATATAGTCCTTCCAGAAATATTGATTGATAAGCAATTAAGAGATTCTCCACAAACAGGATCCTGCTTTGTACCTGAGCTTAATTAAAATTTCAAAGATCAAAGAGGGTAAAAAGATACTCTTCACGTAGCAGCTGTGTCACAGGCAGCTCTCAGCATTTCAACAGTGATGCTCAGCTAAAGTGCCTTTGAAACCTGTACACAGTTATTCTCTAAATCCCAAAGAGGTGAAAAGAAGACGGAGAAAGAACACAGCCTACAGACCATGGATTTCCATCTTGCACGCTTGGACGTACTTCCCTAGA
Organism: Octodon degus; assembly: GCF_000260255.1. Classification (NCBI taxonomy): domain Eukaryota; kingdom Metazoa; phylum Chordata; class Mammalia; order Rodentia; family Octodontidae; genus Octodon; species Octodon degus. The sequence continues at coordinate 3,528,124 of NW_004524789.1, forward strand.
CAAGAGGAGGCATCTCCCACAAACAATGTGGAGGTGCTAATGACACTACTCAGAACCTCAAAATCTTCCTAATTAGGCCTATTCTAGTACTAGTATTTGATAAAGTTGTGTGGCAGAACTTTGTCCCCGTGTCATTGTAGATGACATAATCTGTCACAGCTCAGTGAGACGTGACATTAGTTAAAAGAGGAAAAAAATCTTAAGATTAAGTTACCACATCTCATTGAAAAATAAGACAAAGAAAGCATTTATTCATGTCCTTACCAAGTTGTCACCTTTTGGGATACTTGTAGTTCTTCCAAAGGCTAACAAGTGCTTCATTGCAAAGAGTGAATGGTTACTATGTGGCCAGAAACATAACAAAGCCAAGATAAAACTCAAAATAAACCAAAATTAAGGACAGCGATACAAAACAAAGCCATCTGTTCAATATAGATCAAAGAGGAAAAAGATTTTTTCTGTTCTCCAGAAGCTTGTTTTAATAGGAAAGATTAGACAATCTTCATTGATCATTCAATAATAATAGTACCAGCCAATGGATTTAAGGTCTGCACTAAGCATGAGTTCCTTATAATTTTTTCTAATTATATCTTTGTTTCCAAATAAGGTCACGTTCTGAGGTTCTGGGTAGGCAAACAGGAGATGCCACTCAATACACTACGATATCCTCAGGCTTTAGAATGAGTTCCAGTTATCACCACAGGTAAAAGCCAGCCAGAGAAATCATTTTCTCACTCAGGAAGATCATAAATGTACCAGTTTTAGGTAATCTAAAATTATCCTGTGAGGGCCAGCCAGATAGCTCAACAGACTAATGTACCTGCTTAAGCAGATTCAGGGACCTGGTTTCAATCCCAGCTGTGCCGTGCTGTCCTTGCCCCCAGGGCACACTGAGATGGCGACAGAGATGGGGTACGGCAGCGGACAACTGCAATTCCAGCGCTTGGGAGGCTGAAAACAGAAGGATCACTATGAGTTCAATCTGTGTAGTCAGCCCCTGTAGACCCTGTACTAAATATATAAAAGCTAAGAAAAATAAATAAATAAAATTATCCTGTGATAAGAATGTACATGTGATAGCTAATAAGCTAGTCCAAATGACAGTGGCATATCTCAGTTCAGATATAAGAAAAACCTACTTCAGACATTTTTCAATAAAATACATAATGGTTCTTGCTGCAACTCTGCCCACAGGCTACGTACCCAGAAACATTCTGTCGGGTGCTATACGGACAAATTCTCTATTCTCTATACTATTTTCTGATGACATTACTTCTTAAAACCACATAGAAATTAAGTAAGCCTCGGGTGGGATTTTTAGTAGACTTAGAAATTCTACTACATGTAGACAAATTAAACTATTTTTCACTGGTTTATGTAACGTATAATTAACAAATTAATACATCTGAAGAAAAGATAATAGAAAGCACCAAGAAATAGTGTAATTTTGTTGTTTTTGAAAATCATTGAAAGCAATGGCAAAGCTAATCTGCTATAAATTTCTTTTAATTAAACAGTGTTTAGAATGGTGATTTTTTTTTTTCAATTTAGTCTCTCACAATTCCTGGATGGTGTTCATCTTCACATACTCAGAGTGTTCTAACAGTGCTATGATGCTCTGTGTAGCATCATATTTATTAATTATAGAATAATTGGACTGTAGTTAGAATACTGTTTTGGAAAGGTAAGGTTTAAGACTAAAGCTAATTCCAAATGGGACATTGTTCATTTAAGATGTTGGACATTTTCATTGCACCAGCCAATCAGATTTTTTTCAGTGTAGTAGAAACTCATTATTATAAAACAAAATATAAAATGCTAGAAAATATTTGACATAATTTAAGACCCATTTTATTTGGAGAAGTAGGGTTATTCATTATTACATTATAAGTTATATTTATGTACTCAAGAATAGAAAAACAACACAAGGAAGACAGTATTAATCACAGGTAATAAAATAAAAGATGTTTAAACAATTGCTTGTTTGAATTATCAAAAGACAAAGTAGAGGAATAGGCTCATTGTCCACTGTACCTATGCTTCCTAGGAGGGTGAAAAATTGTGAGGACGAGAAGCGCTGGTGGCATGACAAGTAGTGTGTCCTTGGAAAGCAAGTATTTAACAAACGCGGCGATCTGCAGCCATAAACGAACACTCACTTGTCTTCCCCACACCCCGAGGTTCAGTTGGTGTGTCCCCGTGGGGTGTGGCATCTTCACACTAGAGTAAACTCGACCTCCTTGTAATTCACACTGGCCAGAAACAAGGCAGGGAGATTTCAGGCTGACCAGAGCTCCAGCCCTGTCTCAGAGCTGATCTGACCTCAGAACTGACAGTCTTCCCTGGGGGAGACCTGGGACAAGCACAGCCTAAGCAGAGCCCTGTGTGCGAGAAGGGTCTCATCCTGTGCTCTCGGCTGGACCTCCCTGAAGTTCTTTCCTCAGAGCTCTCCTCCAGCTGTTAACAGCCCAAACCAGGGTATTCTGTATAACGTTCCCTTCAGACACTAAGAGACTTTTTTTTTCCCTATATACACTTAAATCATCCTTTCCGGAAAGCAGCGGTGTGAGACTGAGCTGGTAAGGTGGCCATGCATAGAGAGAGCTAAATGGGCACCAGGAACATCAGTGAGAAATTTCTGATTAAATATATCTACCATGAAATACCTCAGGTTTTGACCCATTCCAATAAATCCTCATTTCTTAACAACAGATGAAATTTCTGCACAGGTGTCTGGGTTTGTCCTCAACAGCTCTCGCCATCCTCCTCCTCCTCCTCCTCCACACAGAAGAACTTTGCTCAAAATTAGTCAGACGATTTCTGAAACACCCCAAGATTCAGTCAGAGTGGGTATACAATCAATTTAACAAGTAGGCTGCTGTTTTATTTCTTGATTTTTCCTTTGACATTTTATTATGAGTCATACAGATACTTTGGCCCCTGCCTTAGAAGATTTATAATTCTAAGCAAAAGAAAACGTTCCCCTGGTCCTTATTTGAAAAAACAAGACCAGAAAGCCTGGGTTGTGGGGGCCGTAAGATCAAGACTCTGACTGTAGTTCCCATCTGATTGTAGTTCCCAGTGACAGAAGTCAAAGAAGTAGAAGGAGGAGGAAGAGAAGAAGGTAGAGGAGAAGATGAAGAAAGAGGGAAGGAGGATGGGAGGCGGAGGGCAGGGAGAGGAGGGAGAGGAGGAGAGGCTGACAAGAACAGTTCTGTTCATACCTCTCTTGACTGTTCTTGCTATATTGTTTAAATGTAAAATTAATAGCGTGAATGTAAAACATTTCATCTAATATCTCTCAGATTTTCTTCCCTTCCCTTGAATTTTATTTTGTATCTTTCCTAGTCTCCCTTTCCCTTGTTTTCTTCTGTGTGGCTTGCTGAACACATCTTTTGCTGATTTGATTTTGCATTTGTTGTGCAAGTAATTTTCATAAACCCTTCCTTGCTCTCTGACGGGTATTTTCCGCAGCAGCCTGTTCTTGTTAGGTTGATGATATATTGTCTTCAGTCTCTTTAGACTACTAATTAGTTTCCTGAAAAAAACCCACTACTTTCTTAAATGGTACATCTTTCATTTTCTCTTCTTCCCTGTGTATTCATCTCTATCTTTTGTGCTACCCGTTGTCCTCGAGAGAATGCTGGTGTGTGGCTTTGCCCTCGCACCCCTGCATTATTGAGCGGCTGACCAACACAGGGAAATGTCACAGGGTCTCTGCATCTGACCCATGCTCTTCCTGAAACAAAGAACTGACTGCCCGTTGGCTGCCTGGGGATCCACAGGCCTGGAGGTGCATAGAGACCCTCTCTTCCTCAGGAGCAGCTGACCTCAGGCAGCAGTGCTGGTCTTAGCGCCTTCTACAAAAGCGTGTCTCTTTTGTTTCGTCTTTTTGAGACAGGGTTTCACTATCTCGGTCTGAAAGGCAGTTCAGGTAGGACTTGAACTCTCTTTGTAGCCCAGGCTGGCCTCAAAATCACAGTGATCGTCCTGCCTCAGCCTCCTGAGTGCTGGGATTACAGGTGCACACCACAAGCTTAGCCTCATTCAACTTCCTCTTCAGTACAGACAAGTTGATCCATTTGGATAATGGAAGAAAACAGGTGTATTCTACAAAAAGTCTCACTGATTAATATTTTTCCAATCGAAGACATTATTTTTTTAAAATTCCCACTCTTCATAGGACATTTATTTATTCATTTATATTTATATTTTTTATTTTTTTTTGCAGAACAGGGGACTGAACTCAGGCCCTTGTGCTTACCAGGGAAGTGCTTATTCTACTGAGCTATCTCCCCAACTCCAGAACAGTTACATACATTAAGACATCTTGTTCTGGCCAATATTTTGTATACGAATATTTTCAATGCACCCAAGTACAGTACACATTAAAGCAAATGCTGAAAAAATTCTTGGGATATATTGATTGACTCATGAATAGTAAAGTTTGTATTTTGGTGCCTGGAATTGAACTCAGGACCTTGCACTTGACAGGCAGGTAGCTGTGCTACTGAGACACATCCCTGGCCCAGATGGTAAAATCTTATAATAGATGTACAGAGGATTTTAATGCTTTCAGTTTAAAACAAAAAGCTGATCGGCATTTATATCTATGATGTTGGTAGGTTACTCAAATCCATCATTTTTTAGTCACTGTTTTTCAGAAATCAGGAAGAGATATTTCAGCATTTTATATCTTAATACCAGAATTTATTTTTGAGTAGTTGATTTGCTATTTCTAGTTATATTTAGAAAATTGGTTGGAGGGCTGCAGAGATAGCTGAGTGGTCTAAAGCAAAAATCCGGGTTTGATCCTTGGTACCTCATACCATGCTGAACCCATCCTGGTGGTGCGCACCTCTAATCCCAGCAGCTGGGAGGCTAAAACGGAGGATTGCTGTAAGTCTGAGCTGTGTCAGGAGACCTTGTACCAAACACCTAAAATAATAATTAATAATTAATAATAATAATAATAATAAAAGAAAATTGGTGGTTAGGAGTTTTTAGTACACACAAAATTATTTTCAGTTAAAGAAAATATAGATAGTATGTTTCATATGGAACTTCCAAGTTTTCAGAAAAGGAAGCTAATGTTAACCGAGAAAGGATTGCAATAGACTGAGAGCTTGTCTCATTCTTCTGTATAGATTCTTTTTTATATTTGTAGAATAGATAATGTATTAGGCTAGCACATTATATTCAATTGAGAAAAATAAAGATATATTTGGCATCTAGCTAGCAAAATATTTTCTGAAAGGGGATGGTACAGCTCAGGTAAGCCTCTCTAAGGGCCTTGCATTAGAGGCTTGGTCTCCAGCACTCAGGATTTTTGAGAGGAGGACTAAGCAGAGATCTATAGCTCAGTGGGACATTATAGGCTTCACTCCCTCCCTTTTTCTCCTGGCCACATGACAAGGGACTGTGCCTACCCTGTACTCCCTGTCCTCTGCCATGCCAGACCTAAGTACAGTTCCACTGGATCAAGAACTGACCACCTGAAACTGGGGGCCAAAACAAGATTGTTCTGTTCTAAAATGATTACCCCAGTTTTGTATTATTGATTTCTTTTTTTGTAATGAAAAACTAAGTTACACAGGCTAGTAGCTCATTCTTTTCTGAGGGTGTCTCAGTTACTCTTCTCTTGTTGTTGGGACAAATACCCAACACCCAAAATGAAGGAAGGAAAGGTTTGTTTAGCTCACAGTTACTGTGGTTTCAGTCCATAAATGGCTGGCTCAAGGCAGAATGGCCCATGGTGGAGGGCAGCCTTTTATGAAGGTGGCAAAAAGCAAGAGAGCAAAAGGGAGGAACAGAGGCAACAATGGATACAGAGAGAAAATCTGTTCCTCTTACTTTACATTCTGGCTATCCACCCCAGGCTGGGGAAGTACTCATACTCATAATCCCAGCAGACCTAAAACCCATAATCCCAGCCTTGATTATGAATTAATCTCAAACTGTAGAAGTCCCTGCTGCATGACTGCATGAGACTTTGGGGGAACAACTAGACACAAAGCATAACAGAGGACATCTGTCCAACTCTAAGCTGGAGGGCAATCATGTGTTCAGGCAGATGAAGAGCTACGGCGGCAGTGTGGGCTATCCTGGACACTCTTCAGCTTGCAGCCTGGTGCCGTGGCTTCTTCCTTTTCTTCCTACGCTGTCTCCTATAGCTTCCAGCTTTGGGAAGCTCCTAGGAAAAGACTTTGGTTTCCTCTTCATTTCTCTCTGGATTTCTTTTTCTTTTCTTTATGTATTTAGTGCAGGATCTACAGGGTCTCACTGCACAGACTGGACTCATTGCAATCCTCCTGTTTTCCCTCCCAAGCTCTGGGATTGCACGCCACCACCTCATTCTTCATCTCAGCGCTCCCTGGGTGCCTGGCTGGTACTGCAGGCTGGGGATCAAGCCCCTGGTCCCTGCATTTTCCTAAATAGATGCTTTAATCTGCTGAGCTATTGGGCTGGCCCTCTCTCTGACTTTCTTAATTTTGACTTATTTATCAGTGTGACCCGTTTTGGTCAAGAACTTTGCCTTGTGTGATGGGCTGCCTCCGTCCTGCTCCCCGACCTCAGCACAGATCTTAGCTGGTGTACGCATTTGTTTTCCTCTGTAATTGAGCATGGTTCAGACTGAGGAGAGAGTGGTCACAAACAGAGTCTGTATCTGAATCCTCTAATTTAGGGTGCAGGAAGCTCATTCAAAGGCCATGAAGGTGTCTACACACAATACTCCCTTCCTAATATGGAGACATTATCCATACCAGAACTATGTTCCCAAAAGCCTACTTGAAGTTGAGGCAAGCTTTCTATTTAGAGAGTGAGGTGCCACATGGCAACAGTAATTATATCTTATTCAAGTAAACCTTATTTTGAAGCAGTCTTCTGATGGAAGAAGTACGTCTCTAATTGTGGGAGTGACATAAGGTCAGTTCTAAATACTCTCAATTTAAGAATAGTCTTCAACCTGAAGATTCAGTTCCACTACTTAGAGATTGTCACAAGGAACTAGTGGAAAGACCAGTTACGCCAAAAGGAAGCAGGTGGGTCCAACTCTGATACAGTGAAGGCCAATGAACTATGATGCAATATTTGCTGCCCAGATCAGGATTTCTGGGGAAAGAGATAGAGTCCATTTTCAAATGAAAATTTCTGAAAACCAGCTCTTGCGGTTTAATCCCACCTCAGTGTTTATTGATGTAGATACAACCTTAATGACCTTGTTCATTTCTGATTCATTTCATTTGAACAACTGCATAATCACACAACAAGAACAGAGCCGTGAGGGGTTGAAAGGTGAGTGGAGAATGTGGAGGAGCTGAAGCTCATCTCACTGTGAGATGGGCAATTAAATCAAGTGTGACTTGGTCAGCAGGAAGGCACGGAGAGACAAGGGACTCATAAATAGATCTCCAAGCTGGAGTCACTAAGGACAAAACTCTTCCTGTGACTATGTCCTCTGTGACAATTTGACAAAGAAACAAAAATTGTAGGGAAGAAAATAGCTCGCCTTTAGCCACCAGTCTAATTACAGTAGAAAGATCCAGTAGAATATTTCAGAATGCCAAGATACTCAGAGTATAAAGATCAGAAAAAAATTATTTCAGTTCTGAACCAGATATTAATAAGGACCAGAAGAGTAATAACATCTAATTGTTGGAATCTCAATAGAGCAAAAGAAAACTGAAGAGTCAAGTTCTAAGTAGTGATGATATTAGTCAGATGAAAGGGCTATCCTGGGACGTATACAAGTAAAGCATTCTTTTTCACAGAGTATGGCATGAAGGCGTAGTAGGGCTCAACAAAAGGAAAGATGGTAGACCCTATGAAGTAACGGACCACATACGCAGTCAAGATTCTGGGCTCCACATGGCTTTATGGCATCAGCAGAAATACACCTGTTCACCTGAGACTCGGGGGCTGTGGTTGTGGCTTAAGTAAGAGCAACGGAACAGGAAAGCAAGCCATGTGGATGAGTACTGGAGAAAGCTTTTAGAAGACAGCACAAAGCCAATGGTAATACCAGCCTGCCCCCTTAGGTCTGTAACACCTAGCATGCAAATCCTCTAAAGAGAAAATCTTGGTCCCTCTTAGGGACCCTTGTTTACTCATGAATGAGAGAAAGAACTTCATGTGTGAGGGTGGTGTAGAGCTGTGCAGCCTCTGCTTTGCGGCATGCTACTTTGCCCTGTAGCACCCAAGTTGCGATCACGATTAGAAGAACAGGGAGAACCCTGGGGAAGGCGAGCATCAGGACAGCAATGGGGAAGGATGAGGGCAGACTGCACTGGAGCTGCTGGGTCATGTTGCGCTACAGAACACAGCCGTGGTCAGCTGTGTAGTCTGTGGAGACTAAGCTGAATGCTTTCTCTGGGCGCAGTGACCTGCCTACCTCCAGCTGTTGTGACACAACGCTGAGACCCAGATAGGTTTTGGAAGGCCTTGTCACAGCAATCATTCTCTTCCTGTCCTGACGAAGAAACGTAGTCACCAATAGGAGGACTTTCTGCTCACCGCTGGGTCTTGCGCCAAGTGACATACTCCGATTTGTCCAACATGAGCAGCCTTCTGACTCCAGCCATCCCTGGCCTCTGCCCCAACACCATATGCCTAGGCCTCCTCTTCCAACGGAGAGGCTCAGGAGAGACAAGTGGAGCTGTCTACTTGAGCCAGTGTTTCTATTTCTGGCATCAAAACATCCAGGAAGCAATTTTTTGCCAATACTATTGCTAAATCCAGGATCACAATGTCTATAAAAAGGCTATACTTTAAATGCAGAAAGGATGACAGAGTGGCACTCTTTGGGGGGATATGTCCTAGAACTGCTGCCTCAAGAGTAGCTCCTTGTAGACGGTAGCCATACTTTGGGACACAGCGGGGACATTTACTCAGACAAAATTGCTTGTGGAGGCAAGGCTTGCTGTAAGAATTTGAAATCTGCCATTCATGTTGAGATTGGATGCCTCTCTAAGAAGCCTTGCTATCTGTTCATTTTAATGGAAACATCAATGTGCTTCAGGTTGAAATCTGATCAAGGCCCTGGGCAGTGCTGAGCCCACAGTTCCTTCCTCTCGTCTCTTCCACTGAGGAGGGAACTGAAGGTAACGTGTGCGGCCCAGGAATAGAATCAAATCCAGTATCACATCTCATGCATTGATCCTCCCAAGCTTTGAACAAAGCCCAGAATATTAGTCCCCTTATTGCCCAAGAAGGATGTTAACCTGCACCTCTGCAAGAGTGAGGACACCACTAAAGTCACCTTCCCCCGCTGGACGGGCCAGTTGCCCACTGTGAATGGGAACTTGGTTGGAGTGAAAGATTCTTTGTCAGGAGTGTGGAAATTGTGACATTAGGGACTAGCTAGGCTAGAGGATAGAGCTTCAGTGAAATTTGCAAGTTCATTTTGGTTTATATACCTGTTGGAGCCGAGACATTAAATGCCGACGGCTTTTAATCTAGGTGTTTTAAGCACTACTTGATACCTTGGACTCATGTCACTCCATAGAGAGCGCTTCAAGGACAGAGCTACTTCTGAACCAGAACAAGACCCCAGGAAGGCTGATTCAGCCCAGAGCATTTGGGACGGGGTTATTTTCTTTTGTTTCAACATTCACTTTTGACAGAACTAGCTTTTCTCTTTGCTCCTGCTGGAAAGTTAATAACTTCCTTCTCGTTCCCCTTACTCTAGTCCTCCACACAGAGGAGTGCAGCCGACTCAACATACACCAGCACTGCACACTTTATTTACACTCAGTTGCTCCAGTCATTTGCTGCCAAGACAGCGAGATTTCCTAAGCAGGAAAACACCAGAGCCACTCAAATCATGTGACAAAATAATTGAAGAAGTGACCTCCGATCAGAGGCAGTATGGAAAGATGACAGCCAAACCCTTTTCTATCTCGAGCAGGGCTGTGTGTTCCTCAGATTTCTAAAGATACACCTATTTCTTACACACATCTAAGAGTTCCATGGCTGTGGCTGACACTGGAAATAAATAATCCAAATCAACTTGTCCATTTTTACTCTGAAATCCACTATACTAGTGAGATAGAATTTACTTTGGGCCGTCTGGGTCAACAAGCTTGGAGAGGGGATTCCAAAGATGAAGGCCCTTCATAGAAAAGGCTCAGCCTTCACACCTGTGTAGTTCTAAATCAGAGGGCTTAGCACCTCCGAGCCCTCCAGCTGCTGGGAGGGCAAGCCCAGGACAGAGGTGGTCAGCAGATGTAACCCGAATCCCCTCTCTGCTGCCTCTCCGTCAACCCTGAAATGGAATGCTGTTGAGGTCCTCTACCTTGATTCCCCTGAAAGCAAAGAGGCAACTCATGAGGTATGGAAGCCTGGAGGGAACAAAGGCGTGTGCGGACGTGTGTCAGCTCATACTTTGGTATGATGAAAAGTAGGAACTCTTCAAAAGGTCTGCTCTGTGGCAGAGGGGCTCGTTACTGAGAGCAGAGCCTCACTGTCCACACAAAGGCAGGTAGGGAGCGAGGGGCTCACTGAAGTTAGAATACAGACAACATGGAACCAAAGATTATTGAATCTTAAAATCTGCCGGTTACGAGCAGAGCCATTTAGAGCTCTGGGTAAGAGCAAAGGGGAGTGAACAGGCTTGTCAGAAGGCATATTTTCCTGTGTACTGTCCCCAGGCCACTTCTATACTCATTTTGGGGCAAGGTTAGTTGAAAGCCTTTTCTTTTTAAATCTTTATCAGCCAAAAGGAAAATGAGTCTGTGGTAGCAGAGTAAAATGCCCTCTCGCCAAGGATGCCCATGTCCCAGTTCTAGGAATCTGCTACTATTTTGTGACACGGTTAAGGAGAGTTGAGGATGCAGACGGCATTCAGTGTGCTTATCAGCTCATCCTGCAATAGGAAAGTGATTCTGGACTGCCCTACTGGCACAGAATAATCACTGGAGAGGGCAGAGTGACCTAATGTGAGGAGCTGACCCATGGTGTTTAGCTTTGGAGACAGAAAGCAAGGACTAAAACTCAAGGACTGCAACACAGAAGGCCTCCAGAAGCCAGACAGACTATGGAGCAGGTTTCTTCCCAGGTCATCCTGCAAGAAGCAGCTGGCCTGCTGATTCCTTTATTTTATTCTGTTGAGACAGAGGAGTAAATGCTGGATGATAAATTTGTGTTATTTTAAGCCACTGAGCTGGTGCTAATATGTTAGAGCAGTAACAGGAAACTAATATGGATCCGAACAGTCAGCTTGACGTGCAAATGCGTGGCTTTTGCATTAGGCTTTATCTTGGGGAATGGTAGTTAGGAAATCAACAAACACTTGGGGGAAAGAAAATGGAATTTGTTGCCTAAGTGGAAGTTATGTTATTTTTTCTGCTTGGTCAACCAGCTAGCATTTTATGTGGGAGCCTGTTGGGAATGAAAACAACATTTAGCACTTATTAGGTGAATTAGTCGTCGGCACACAGGCAATGCCAACAGGACAGGGCCAATGCTGTGGAATGACTTGGTAAACCATCATCATACAGGTAAAGGGAATTTAACAGGCTATGGGAGAAAGATGGAGCAATTATCCGTCACATTGTGTTTCCTGTATATTGAAAGGCTTGTTGTTCCAAGCTGTTTCTCTCTGCATCCCAGAAACAAAAATAAAATTGGTGATGACCCTGAGTACATGGGTGTGCTGTGCCACCCTTAAGGCTAGGTCCAGTTGAGGCGGCCTCCATCTACAATCTCAGCACAGGGGAGGCTGAGGCAGGAGAATCAAAAGTTCGAGGCCAGCCTAGGCCACAAAGGAGAGCTTGTGGCAACAACTAGACAACAGTAACAAAAGCACATTAGATTTAGACATTCAACATGCGTTTCTGTGACTTGTAACACAAATTAGCTTTGAAGGGCTGCAAAATAGGGAGGAGGAAGTGACAAAAAGGGGGGGAAGGACTAAGACTCACTATGTACATATACCAAGTCCCCGTGATTAATATATTCATTGCATATTCCAAATATACCACAATTTTCAAAAATGAGGACATATAACTGAGAACATACATGCAACGAGATCTTCCTTTTCTTTTCAATTAAATATTCACGAAGCATATACACTAACATGTTGAGCTTCTTTTTCCATTTGGTACAGCATCTCACTATGCCGCTGGGACTCACAGTGATCCTCCTGTCTTAGCCTCTGCAGCACTGGGATTACAGGCGTGTGCTATCATGCGGGGTCTCCGTCACCGGCTTGGCTTGCCAGGGGGTGGAGCCAGCACGGGATGTGGTATCAGAGAGGGAACATGAGGTACCCAGGATGGAACCTGGGCCCTTGCACTTGCCTGGGCAGGCACTTAGACCACTAAGCTATCTCTGTGGCCCAATTATTGGGCTCTCATGTATCACTGTGCTATCACTTCTTTTCAGATCTTTTTTTTTTTTTTTTAATTAGTGCACGTGTGTTTACAGTCCATAATGTTTACATTCCTTGTGGGATGTTGACGCATGAACAGAGCACATCTTAGGTCCTTTGTTCATCACCTTTCCCTTCCTTCCCTCTCCCTTCCATCCTTGTGCAGTTCCTAACACATAATTATTTATTGGTATTATTGTTTGACGGAAAAATAAAACGACTAGAGGGGTTAGAACACCCTACTGAGTCAGGCATCCCTGGCGTACGGTGGGATTTGTTGAGCACATAAGCACCTCCATCCGTGCCCAAGCCATTCTCACTAGGCAGTGCCTTTGCTTTACTTTCAACAAGTAGTTAATGGGACTGGCCTGGTGTTTGCTGAACTTCAGGCCTACACAGGAGCCTGTGGGTGAGCCCTGGGGCGGGGCCTGCTCCGAATGAGCAAGCACATTTTCAACACAATTGGCTGCCTAATCGCGTGTTGCAAACTTGGCTGATGTATTTAGAAGTGTAAGCAATTATGCTCCCGCTAAAAGCCTTGGTTGGTAATGCTTTTGTTCCCCATCTCTTACAACTGAACTAACAGAGGGAAGAAATAGTTATGGAAATGGTTTTCAATACGTTTTGTTTTGCTTTTTAACTTTTCTTTTCAAAACATTTTTCAATTAAGCCAGCCAACTGATGCAAAGTTTATTATACGTGCAAATACTGCAGGAAATAAGAGAGAAAGAAACCCAGAGGATAATAAAAGTAATAATAATGATAATAAGCCTCTAATGAAAAGGCCTATATGTTTGCATTGAGCTACATCACTTAACTGGGATTAATTTTCCTGCGCATCTCTTGTATTAGGTGCCGTGCTAGTGCTCCTTACTGAGAGTGTCAGAGTCGCAGGGTCTTTGTCTTAGGAAATGTCTCTTCAAGTAGACATTGGGCAGATACTGGCTTAAGGTCAGAGTCACTGGCTATGTCATGACATGAGACTTTTCGCCTGCAAAAGAACCACAAGCAAATATTTTGCTTTCCAGTAACCCGTCCTACCCCAGCCTTAACTAAAGTTCTTCATAACACATCAAACACAGTATGTGGCTAATTAAATTCAAGATTTCTATATTCATTATGGGGAAAAAACTGCACTGATGCTATTACCTGAAATTATCTGGAAAATTAAACCGATTATAAGTGAACAAATTTTAAAGTAACCATATTTTAAATAATCAATTTTAATAAAAATACGTAATTTTAAGCCTCTCTAAATATGTTTTTGCAATCACTTGCTGAAGATACTGTACATCATGTTCCTGTAATTCCGCTAAATTCTATGCTAAACTCTGTGATTTAAACTTTCAATGAGAATTATGATTCCTTCATTAAAATGCCCACATATGAAAGACTAAACTGGTATTTTACATAAAAGTAGTGACATCTCCCGTTTTAATTCTAGCCATTTTGTTTACCACTTCAGTGACTCTGTGGTCTTTTGCAACTCATCATTTTCTTCTGTGATAAGGGAGGAAATTTCTCCTAGCGTAGGCTATGTGTGAGTCAGGTAAGACGACACGAAGGCTTACCTGCAGCAAGCCTTCAGCATACGGAGGCACTTGATGAGGAGTGAAAGAGCTGAAGTGAGTACTAAAAATAAGATTTGCAGGACATACACGCAAAATCCAAGAAATTTTAAGTTTTCTCCACTACAATAAAGGATTAATATCGAAGGCAGTTGTATTCTAACTTAGGTTTTCTGTTGAGAGCTGGTAAGATGCTGCCTTGTGGTCATTCTAGAACTTTCTGTGTCAACGTGATTTGAAGTTTGAAATTAGTCATGGAAAGATATTATTCAACATGCATAGTTACTATTGTAAAATGAAGGCAACCAATAAGCTTGGATTTCTACTTTTCATGAAATTCTTTTCAGGGCAGTCAATTATTTGTTACTAATTTCCTGACCTGGATGGATGTGCTCACATTGTGGGAGCCTCCTATCACTTCTGAAGCACAGATAGCATAAGGACTCTGACGTACACTGAGTTGTTGTTTCTCCTGAAGGCCAGGTTGATCGGCTCTCTTGGTCGTCTTTCCCAGATCATTTTTCTTCTTGTATGAATAAGGGTAATTACATGCACGAAGGGCTTGGATGTAGCAGTTTGGATCTCATGGGTGATGCCCTGGACTGTAAACTGGTACACAGCTGGGATGGATGAATGACCTGTTGCTGGTTGGACCCAGGTATGGACGCAGAGTGCAGAGGGCAATCTTATGCCTGAGAAATCATTTCCAATGAAGGTCTAGGAAGGACCTCATCATCACAGAAGTGGGGTGGGAGAAAAGATGAGCAAAGAATACACACACACGCGTGCGCGTGCACACACACACACACACACACACACACACACTATCAAGTGAGGTTATCGCAGATGTCAAGGCAATCAGATGTGGGCCAAACTCCTGGAAGCTCAGAAACAAAGGCCACTCAGCCACCCCTGGCAGCAGTCTCTACAACGAGATTCCTGTCCCTTGGGCAGCTGACTTTTTTCAAAGTGAGAAGATTATTGAAGATGTTTTCTTCAAGTCAGAAGTCTGAAGGGCCAATGAGCAAAAGAGACAGAAAACCTGGGGTACTCCAGGACAAAGCCTACTGGGACTCCACAAATGAAGGGGTAACCTCCATTCCTGAGTGTTCATGAAAGGCTCTCCTACCTCTTTCAAAACCTGGTTCCTCCAGAATAGCAATCTGTTTTACTTAATTCTCCAATGTCCTCCTCCCGTAGTATAGTTTAGATGAAGATTTCTTTAAGAGATCAATATTGGGCAGGAAGCAATTACGGCCTCTTTGGAAAATAAGGGTCGTGGTGGCTGTTGCTGCCTCAGGAGTCTTGGAGGGTCTCTGGAAACAATGTCAGAACTTTTAAATATGTTCCCTCACATTGAGAGATCAAAGCTTCTGCTGGCAGCCTCACACTTGAGGAAGATAGCATGACTGCTGGCTGTGAAAACGAGGAGTAGAGGAGGCCAAAATAGGGCAGGTTGGGCTGGGGCTTCAGCCCTTGCCATAGGACTTATCCAACACACGCAAGACTGTGAGTTGAATCTCCAGCTCAGCAGCAGCAACAATAAGCAACAACAGCAACAGCAATATTAAATTTTTAAGAAGGAAAAAAATAGTAAGGTTCAACCAGCTAGTATCTATTAGAGAAATAAATATGACAGTGATTGTCATAGAGCATGTTTGAGCTATGCAGTCTAGCCAAAGTAGAGTGGCCGAGGTCCTGCCTGACGGTGGCAGCGAGAAATCACCAGAAAAAAGGGCACTCTGGCTTGGCACAAGGAGCAACAAACAAACCTTCTGCACTGACAAAAGGCTCATTTATCAGAAGCTACAGGGAGGAGGAACAAAGTGTGCTGCGAGCCTCTGAATGTCTGTTTTTGCTCCAAATCCGTATGTCAACATCTTAGCCCTCAATAAGACGATATTTGGAGGTGAGACACTGGGGTGATGGTTAGTTCAGAAGGACAGAGTCCACAAGCATGTCATTAATGTTCTCATAAAGGAGACCCCACAGAGCACCGTGTGGGTACACACAGGAAAGATGTCCATCTAGGAACCAGAAGCAGCAGGCTCTGCCCTGATCTTAGACTTCCCAGCTGCCAAAACTGCGAGAAATAAATTTAGTTTTGAAGAAGCCACTCAGACTAGGGTAGTTTGTTAAAGCACACAAGTGCTCAAAGAGCAACATTCAAGAATAAACATCAACAAACCCAGAATTAGGTCTCACAAGTGACAAAAGCTGGGGTTTCTTGCATGTCCTGCCCCTTCCACTCCACGTTTCTCTTACCATTTGATGCTACTGACCGGCAAATGTGTCACTGAGTGGGCAACGGGCAGGGAGACCAAGCAGGAGAGGACGGCGGAAGCACCTGCGCGCAGGACCCCAGCCGAAGCCAGACATGAGCAAGGAGGAGGCCAGAGGCTGCCACATAAAGGCCAGCTCAGAATTTTGACTAAAACACGGGACTGTGATGTGTCTAGTGATGACAGCTTTTTACCTAAAAAGACTCCAGGAATGTTTATTACCAAAAAACCATGGGACATGCTGAAACTCTAAACCAAAACAGATGATTAAACTACTAAGTAATTCATAGGAAAACAGTGAGAGATCAAAAATGAAATTCATGTTGGTCATATTCTTTAGGTTATCCTTGCTCTGATAATCATGCTAAAATTCCTATTTTTCTCACAATCCATATTCATTTTGCCATGAAAACCTATAGATTTCACTCACTAAATGTGTTTGAATCAATTCTTTCTTTTCTTTTAATTTCTTTTAAAAATGAATACAAAATAGTGACAGAATATAAATTATTATTATTATTATTATTATTATTATTATTTTTTGCAGAACCAGGGATTGAACTCAGACCCTTGCACTTGCCAGGGAAACTCTTAATCCACTGAGCCATCTCCCTGGCCCCAAAATATAAATTATTAATATATTCTCTTTAAGGTAATTTTTTAAAGGTAATTAAAGAAAATGACAGTCAAGAACAAAAATTTAAGACTTCTTGAAAACATGTGGTAACATTTGATCATATGTCCCATCTTGCATAACTGTATCTGTTAATCTGAGCAACAGATTTGATGATAAAAATAGATAATATATCAATCATTGTTAATCAGCCATTCTTGTTTTGAAAATCTGTAATGTATGTATTGTTACATGTTACCCTGTTTCTGACTTTGCTTTTGTTTTTCTTGCTCTTGTTTTTACTCTTCAAAATAAAAGAAAATTATAATAAAAAAGAAACAATATAAAATTTCACTAAACAAAGTAATAGGAATGGAACAATGATTGTCGTATTGCATGCTATCTTCAAATTAGTTGTTCAGGCCACCAGATATAAATGTGAAGGCTAGTTTAAAGAAAGAAAAAAACAGTAGCAAAAAAAGTTGTATAACATTCAAAAGAAAAAAATAGGAATAAAAAGAAAAACATTTAAGCATGAAATTCTCCTTTCAAAAGTCTGGCAGAAATCAGCAGTACAGTTATCTAAACAGTCAT
>NW_004524789.1:3545650-3554563 GCF_000260255.1 Octodon degus
ATATCTTTTTCCCTTCTGTCCTGGTTGAGGACATTCTCAAGCAGAGTAAATTATCAAGAATTTCCTGAACAGCTCTACCGTGTGGCCTCAGCCTATGTCCCATTAAACATGCTTGGAATAATTCCTGTTGTGTATTAGATGGTCAATGCATGCAAGCTATTATTCTAATTTCTTGTGTTCATCTTACAGGATTTGGCTTAACACTCATCTCAGAAATCCCAAGTCCACCTGCTCACTCTCTGCACGCCTCCGTGTTAGCTAAACTATCAACAGATACATCTCTGTTAGTCCTAATAACTCTAAAGTTTTCAAGGGCAAGATCTCTTCATTTTGTGCCACTGTCTCCTAGTCACCTAATGGTGCCGCAATAAAAGTTTCCCTGACTGGTCTAAATCTATATTAAGAATAGAGTAAAATAACAATGATTTGTTGTGCATTTGCAGATCTCACTATTTCATAACCTGTGCAGATAGACTAAAAGCTATTACGGCAAACTTAAAGGGAGCACCTTGAGTCGCACTGTGTCACTGTCCAGTGCTATGAATTATATCTTGAATGTCCTTTTACTACTGCAAGGGTAACTGGTGCTCAGAGCGCACTGGGACAGGGAAATTCCCTGTACCTTTATAACCTTGCTGCTCCGGTGAGGTGACTACTGTAAGTGGTAATGGTTGAGCCTGATGTTGTCAACTCGAGTGGCTTGATGGACTCCCAGGTGACTAGTGGAACACCCTTCTGAGTGTCTGGGGGTGACCTTGGAGACCACATACAGTCTGCAGCCTGTTCTGCTCCAGCACTGTTGCCCTGTTTTGTTTCCTGGTCAACAAGAGCTTCGCAGTTTTGCTCTCATACCCTTTCCATCATGCTGTTCTTGCCTTAGAGATAGATTCATGGTGGGCTGAATTCTCTCAAACCATGAGCTGAAAAATATCTTCTTTAAATTTGGATGTTTGGCATTGTGTCCCACCAATATGAAAGCTGGGTAGTGCAAAGGTCTCGCAATAAATTGTGCCTCAATATACACCTTTATTTGCAGGCATGGTGGTGCACACTGCAATCCTAGCACTTGGGAGACTGCAACAGGTGGATTTCTGCAAGTTTGAGGCCATCCTGGGCTATGTAGCAAGCTCAAGGTCAGCTTAGACTACAGTCTAATTACTGTATTTCCAGAATGCAGCCTCATTACTATACTCATTACAGTAGTCTAAGACTTTCTGTCTAAAAAGCACAAAACCAAACCAAACCAAAATATACCTTACTTACCAAATGGACGCAACAACACTGTCTGCCTACCTCTTATAACTGGTTATGTCAAGAAGGCTCCTACTCTCGGACTTTTAAGTGCTCTTTCAAGTCATGCACAAGGTTCATTCAGAGAAAGAGATTACTTGACCTTCTATTTGAACATGAAAAGAGAATGATCTTAGTCCATTTTGGCTGCTACACCAAAATACCACACAAAGTAATTTATAAACAGAAGAAATTTATTTCTCAGAGTTCTAAAGACTACGAAGTAGCTAGAGGTGTCAGAAGATTAGGTGATTTAGGAATAATTTAAGACGAAGGTCTACTTTCTCGTGAAAGACATCTCATCATTGTGTCCTCATATGGTTGAAGAGGCTACTCTTTTTTGTAAAGATAAAGGGACTGGTCCCAATAATAAGGGCCCTACATTCATGATATAGTCTTATCTTCATACCAACATATTAGTCAAATTCATACAGTAAAATCCGCTCTACGAGGGTTAGAACACAAGCATGTGAGCCACAGCAAGAGTCGCTTGCACAGTCGTGCTGCCAAGACGAGATGCTTCACTGAAGTCCTGTCTTGTTATTTCAAGGGAAAAAGGGCCTCAATAGTTTTTCCTCTAGCCAATTGTCCATTTTTTATAGTATTCATTGCAGTAATAAAACACTCTTCTTATCTACTTTGCTAATGGGCAAACCTTCTAGGTATATTTAGAAAATATTATTCAAGTGGTTGCCAGAACTGTCTCTGGAGGGAATACTCCTGGTTCACTTCCACCCAAAGACAACTGGCCATCACTGTAGGAGAATTACTGAATAAGGAGCCTCACAAGCCATTTGATATCTAGAATCTAATGTAAACTTAATTTTCACACATACTGTAAACCATCTTATCTACAGTAGAGGATTTTTAAATGAATTCCAAATACTAAAGTATGGCAAGAAAAGTATTAAAATATTAATTTTGGCCTGCAGTTTGCTATTATAATTTTCTTTCCCTCTGTCAGAGGAAACCACATTGCCTGAAGCAAAATTAGGATTGCTGTGACAGTAATTCCAAAGAAGAGTGTATGTTTCATCATGGTTTCCCAGTTGGACTCTTGGGAAGCAAAGGAAATGCCCAGATAGGCAAGTGGACAAATACCATGTGGGTAGATCCGAAGGATGATGACAGAGGCAGGTCCGTGGGCCGCCCTTTCATCTGTGGAGCTACGTTGCTGTTGTTTCATTTTCTTAAACACTACTTCCGCTTTCACCCTTTTTCTTTATACTTTGGTCTGCTCTTAATGAAGCAGTGGGCTTATCTTTCCCGTTCCAGGTGGCAGGCAACCCAACAGTTGGACGTATTATGCGAGGCCAAACCATAGAAAAGAGAAAAGAATGGAGAAGCGAAGAAATATCAGTGATGAAAAATTCAATTCCACATAAAGTCGGTTTCCAATAAATCTATTTTATAAATGTTATCTATTTTTCCTCACTTGAAAATACGCTGCACAATGTGGAGGTGATGGTGTATTTAGTAATTCTGGGCTTGTATTCAAATTCAACTGGAGCCACTTAGACACTTAGTAAGATCCTACCTCAGAATAAAGAACTAAAAAGCCTGAAGATGCAGGGGAGTGAAAAGGTCCTTGGGTCAGTCTCTAGTACTTTCTAAACAACTAAGTAGCTGAGTAACCTTATAGCATATCAAGCACCTTTCACGTGAAGGAATCTTGCCCTGGAGATTTTTGCTCTTATGATACTTTCAAAATCATTAAAATGGGATCTATTTGAGGGTAGGGGATCTCTGCAGAGCCTTTTTAGGGTTGTATTTTCTAGGGCTTATGGTAGGGTCTCGATGTCGCTGACCCAAGATATTTGTTGAATGAATAGGCGAACTGATGTATTTAATCTTCAGTCTTTGGAGTAGTAGTTACTTTTTTTTTTTTAACTCTAACCCACAGATAGGAAACCTGAATGCCTAGTCTGGAATCTCCTCAGAATTATAGCAAGCTGGTCTGAGTACAAATATCTTGATAGAACATTTTCCTTCCACCTTCTTTGCTACCCAATTCTACTTCTCCCTCCTTCTCAGCACTTCTCCTGCAAAAGGTCCAGACAGCTACTGTAGCCCACAGCTTTGAAGCTGATTAGTGGTAAACAAACCAAGATGTGTGATTCTCCATCACCTGGCCTCCTCATTCCAATGCACCTTCCCTCCAGCAGAATAAATAACCCACTATTTATTGAAGCTGGATATTGATTAACTCTCAAAAACAACACACATTTGCTTTTCTTATCTTTTGAAAGAAAATAATTTCTTAGATTGTGATTACTAAATTTAGCCATCAGGTTTAGATTTTTAAGACAGTGAATGGAATGATTGTGAAGCTGAAAGGGTCCTTCGGAGACATCCGGTGAAATACTGTTCTGTTTATTTGAAACAGATAAATGAATGTTGACACAGAGAGTGAAGGAGCCTTTTCAAGGCAAGCCAGTGTGTCAGTGAGAGACTCACAGTGGAAGCTACACCTCTGGAGGCCTAGTTCAGTGCCTTGCACACCCATGCATGAAGCTGGCTTCCTTGCTTCAGTTTCATGCCGTCTTTGCAATGAGACCTGTGAGGTTGGATGAAGCCATCCCCCATGCAGAATTCTGATATGCTTTTTTTTTTTTTTTTTTCAAAAAGCAGCAATAAGGAGAATCAGGTGACAGACTGCTAGCTCCCCTGTAGGGTGGGGTCTTCTTGTCTTATTTAGTGTCTCCTTGTTGGGGCACAGTACCTATTGCTCACAACTTACAGGAGGGGAGAATCATTGTTTCAGCTCATGGTCACTCTTTCCTGGATGGCAGAGATGCAGCGATGCTCATGACAGGCAATAGGCAGAGAGAAGGTACAAATTGGGGACTGGAATACGTCCCTTCAGGCCTTGCCTCAAGTGACCAAAGAGGACCTCCTCCCTCTTAAGAGAACATTAGGCATGAATGGGTGAACTGCTGGTGGCTGAAGCACCCACTCATCCAAACACATTGCACACACGTGAGAATCTGGAGGGGCATTTTAGATCTAAGACAAAATTTCCTGTACGTTTTCCTGTTACACTTGCTCACATTATGATTTAGGCTTTTAAAATGTATTTATTCCTAATTATGTCACATATAATGTCATATTTTAGAGCAGGTTGCATCTCACAGTTTTAGAGCTGCTGGTGCATATTGCTGATACAATTTCCCACAAGGAGGATGAGTTGTCTAATGAGGAGCCGGTAAGCTCAACACCTGAAGTTTAACTGGAGACTATGTCAACAACTGCCCACAGCCATACTGATATCAAGGCCTGGATTTCACCTCTCTTGAGGAAACATTACCCTACCAGCCATCAACCTTGGTGTAGCTTGCTGGTGTGAGGATCCCACATACCTTGGAAGAGTGACAGGAGGAAGCAAAGTGACAGGGGTGTTGGAGGCTGAGCTCTGGGCGACCTAGAAGGTGCACTCAGGATTTCTTCTGATGCGTGTTTGGCCAGTGCAGAGATGGTCAGTGTGAGCTAATTCATTCTGGCTGACTTGTATGACTAAGACTTCTGGCAAGAATGGTTGCAATGGTAATTGAAGGTCACCCAGCACCTGGAATCTGATACTAGACAGAGAATGAACTTTCCCTGGTGTTAAGTTGAGAAAAAGAGAAAGAGATGTCATGTTGGTGTCACAGAAGTATTTCAAATTTTATAACAAGTTAAGGGTTGCTCCTCTGAGGAATATAAAAGTTATCATCTGACTCAGTTTAGCCTCTGAGCTCCTAAGTATAGGGAAAAGATTGAAGCTATAATAATCTGAAATGGTAAGTCTGATGAGAGCATTTTGTGACAATGCGAATGACTCCAGGTTTGTCTTACAAGTATTGGCCGCAGAATGTTTATGTTAAAATGCAGTTTAACAAAACAGCAAGAAGCATCGTTTTCCAAGACAATGGAAGTAGATTCAGGGCAGGATGCTGCTAAGAGAGATGATCATGTAGAGGGGGTTAGTTCCCAGAGAACTGAGTGGTGGTGAAAAGGTGACATCAGCTGTCAGCGGAGGCTGCAGCTGTAACTAGGTGGGAAGGGCAGAAGGAGTGTGGGAAGACAATATTGATGGCCAGGGACTGCCAGGGTCAGATAGGGACCCTGTGAGCCAGACAGCTGACTCCACAGTCCCAAGAGTGAGGAGCCCAGGAACCAGGGTTCTGGGCTTTGAGAGCAGGAATGGTGTCCAAAAGCTACTGCTAGGTTATGTTGCTGCGCCATCTGCCGCTCTCTCTCTGAGGATAGAGGTCTGAGAACATGGTTTGATCAACCCTCTTCAGAGGTTTTATCCAAAAATGCATTCTCTCTCTCTCTCTCTCTCTCTCTCTCTCTCTCTCTCTCTCTCTTTCTTTCCCCATAATTTTATTGAGAAATAAATAGCAATGAGACAGTTTCAAATCAAATTGGTAGGATATTTTCAATAATTAACACATTGCATACTGTCTTCCAGTGGTTATTTGTTATACAAGATGCAGACATGATATCCTATTTACAAACACTATTAGAACAAATCTATTTCTTGAATTAAGAGAATGTAGCTACATATCTATCCTAACCATTTTAAATACATAGATACAAAAATGGTCATTCATCTGAATCCCCTGTTTTTTAGTTCCATCGTTTAAATATTATAGGTGTGTGAATTCAGCAAAATATTCCAAAATAGTCCAGTAGTCCATAATAATATTGGGTCTTCCACTTGACTGGCAAGGTCAACAACTGCTGACCTTGCCAGTCTTTTTTTTCTTTCGTTTTTTAATACATTTAGTACAGGGTTTCACTACGCAGATCAGACTCGTAGTGATCCTCCTGTTTCCAGCCTCCCTGGTGCTGGGAATACAGGCATGTGCCACCACACCTGGTCCCAGTGGCTGGCTCAGAATGCCCAGGGGTGGAAGGGGATGGCACAGCATGTGGTATTGTGGATTTAACTCCAGTCTTTGCACTTGCCTAAGCAAGCACTTAGTCTGTTGAGCTAGCTCACCGGCCCTTCCAAGAGTGCATTCTTTAGTACTAGAAAAGAAGGTTTTGAACTTGAACACTGCCATTTAGTACTTTGAGTAAGAAATCGCTTTACCCCAAAGTTTACCTCAACAGAACAAACCTAGATCTGTTATCCAAAGGTTGGGCTAGACAGCGAGCTTAAGAAGCTGCCCAACAGTCCAGAGATACCAGACTTTAGCCATTTGTGACAGTCCCCGGTGTGCAGCTGAGTAGTTGTCTCAGGGTGCGGCTCCTTCCACGGAGTGTGCTGGTGTTCCTGAGTAGCTACCACTCACACTTGGGGCCTTAGGACTAGCACGGCATCATCACATGAAAAAATTCCACCAACCATGCTTTTTGCTTAACCTCTTTTAGCTCTACACATCCCAATTTGAAATTATTCCCAACTCATGAACCTTATCCACTGATAACCCTGAAGGATTTCGCGCACTGTGTGATCCTGTTTCACTAATCTATCTTGTTGTTTCCAGAAGATCAAAAATGGATTGGTGGTCAAAAATCATCAGGTTTCAGGCCCAGTTTCCTTTCCTGTGCTCATAGGAGATGTCATTTGTAGATGATGGTGTATTGTCTTTTAAAGCGAAGATGTGACCTCATTGTCACATGATTTTGGACATCATCCAACTGGTCAGCTTGCCTTCAGTGCCTTCTCTTTCGAAAGGGCTGGAATAGAATCCTTCACATTACCAACAGCTGACAGCTGTGTCATAACTTAGCTACAAAATACTGTAATATTCAGTGTTGTTAGTATTTTCGTCAAAGTCGAAAGTGAGTGAATATTTTTGGCCCACGGGGAAAGTAAAGCTCATTGACTTAAAATAAACCTTTTAAATGTACTTACAGAGATCACTAAACATAAAGTTGCTGGCTATTAACCTCCTCGTGGGCTCAACACAATGAATTATAGGAGAGCTGAGTTAGCAAGAATGAACTCTTTTCTTCAAGCCATAATTGGTGATTTCTTTACTATACAACATAAAAACATATCCCCCTGATTTTTATTACATTTCTTTGAAATGCTCCCTCATATGTCATATAACATCTTCCAAAGTGCTTGAAGCTTCTTGGAATGTCTGTTTTCCATGCGACTGTCTCTCAAATTGCATAGATCGTAGGTAATCTTCAAGTGACCCAGTAACTTTTCTTAATGGTAGAAGTAACAATTACAGTGCCAAATTGTCCCTCTTAAAAATTATGGTCATAATGGTTATTTGCCTGACTATTCCTTCAGCAAAATGACAACTACTGCTTCACACATTATCCAGTAATGGCTTCAAATTTATGCAGCAGAGAAAATTAATGAGATATTTCCATTTTATAGTGGAGACTACTGGAAGAATATTTCTAAAATGACGGGAGAGTGAAAGAATGAAAGGTGAAATGAGCGTCACCGGATAACACAAATAACATTATATCTGAATGAGTATTAAATAAACATCCACCAGTGGCAAATAAAGACTGTAATTGAGAATCAGGTGTCTGAGATGGAGGGCAGCCAAATACGCTGCACTGTTTCACAAAACTCACACACGCACAGTTATTGAGGAAACGATTTGGTCAGAAATAAATGTTTTTAAGTTGGCCGAGGGTTTTGATCAATACTGCTACTGACCCTTTCCACTTGACATGCTATGTGTGTTTGTGCACGTGTGTGTGTGTGTGTGTGTGTGTGTGTGTGTGTGTGTGTGTGTACTGACCTATTAGTATCAGTATCGTTTTCTGCCCTGTCCAACTGAGGAGAACTGCACTCCTGGTTTTGTGGGCGAAGGCCAGCAAACAACACATAACAGCCACCATTTTTTCTTTTGTTGCAGACTAAGGTCCATTGTTCTCAAAGCTGGAGTTTTTCCTAAAATCAAACCGCTGTTTTCTTTTGATTTAGTGAAGTATTAATGCTAGCTGAAGCTAATTGGACATGGCGAGAGACAGTAGGTGATGAAAAGGGCGCAGCCTGGTATGAATCCAAAGTCTGAATCCTTCTAGAGAACAATAAAACAGATTTTACCAAAAAAGTTTTTAAAATATTTTTCTTTGTAATTTTTTCTACATTAACTTTCAACAGATTTCCATTGTCAAAGAGGTCAAAAGTATAAATAAACGCATGACACTGCCAGCAAGTTTTTGATATTATTATAAGACTTTCAATATCCCGGTCTAATGTTACCCGACGAGGTATTTCTACAGAGGCTCTGTTGATTTGGATTCCTATGAGTTAAGTGTTCAGAGCTCCTTTCGGAAGAAAATATTTATAGGAAGGTGTGCTGTGCGGTTTCAAGGACTCTTAGCATCACGCTCACCCTAATTTGCCTTAGCTACTAATTTTTTTTTTATATGCTTAACTTTTTAGCTTGAAAATAGAAGTGTTTATAGATGATTATGACGATTTTACATTGGGAGAAATGTTGCTTTAAATGTGTATTCCTTTCTCTTGAGATTTCTTATGAATTGTCTTCCTAACACATTCAATGAAGGAGGATTAGCCATTTTTAATTGTTACGTTTTCTGTAGCTTTACTTCAGCACATTTAGAGCTAGGGCCGGGCCGGGCTGCCCATGCAGCAGCAGGCGAGCGGTGCGGAGCAGCTCCGCGCTGCCTCCCTGCCCGGTGCCCCACGCA
>NW_004524789.1:3554759-3559759 GCF_000260255.1 Octodon degus
CAGGGGTGCAGGGGTGCAGCGGTGCAAGGGTGCAGGGGTGCAAGGGTGCAGGGGTGCAGGGGTGCAGCGGTGCAGGGGTGCAGCAGTGCAGGGGTGCAGGGGTGCAGCGGTGCAGGGGTGCAGGGGTGGAGGGGTGCAGCGGTGGCTGGGCTGCGCGCGGGAGCCGCCGGTCGGCTTGGACTCCTGGCGGTGCACGTGCTAGCTGCCCGGGCACGCACCCGCCTTCCACCCCGCTCCGCTTGCCCTTGCGGTGCGTCCTCCCTGCTGCCTGGAAGCGGTCAGCGTCCGAAGTTTTGAGCCCAGTGCTTGTCAGATCTAAAGGGAAGATACAATTTTCGTCGAGTAGACGATTTTATTTTCGACAAGAGCATCGAGAATGAAGATCCAAGAACTTAGGGCATAAAGTGAACGCTGACTTCGGGAAGCAGACAAACCTGGAGGACCTCTCGCAGCGCGCTAGCGTCCCGGCAGAGAGCTGCACGCACGACCTTCCGAAGTGCGCCGGGGGCGCCTGCCGACGTCGGCTTAGCACCGCGGAGCCAGCGTTCAAATGTGCGTTTCCCGGCTCCGCACAACCCCTCTCATTTTTACTGATCTTTCCGGTTAGTTAAGCCACACCTAGCTCCCTCCGGGCTGGCTGGACCATCGCTGGGTATCAGCAGGGTGCACGGAACGAAATGTCTAATGGGTGCCGAAGCCACGTTTTACTTTCCCAAATCGCGCGCTCATTGGTAGCGATTTTCTGATTCGTGTTTACAATTTTTTTCTGTGCAGCTGAAACTCTGAACATGCAGGGTAGGTGCTGTCGTTTCACTAGCGTTTGCATGTCAGAATATCATTTTGTAAAAGTTCGTACACAGCAAAGAGTTGGCTGCTTCCCTTTTATTACTACGTGTCCAGGGAATTGTTTAAAATATGACATGATGGGGCCGGCAAGACAGCTCAGAGGTTTAAAGCGCTTGCTTAGGCAAGCTTCGGCAGGAGCAGAGGGGCACGTACGAGCCCCAGCACCGCAGGCTGTGCCAGCCCCGCCCTCAGGGCGGACTGAGCCGGCCAAAAAAATAAATACGACACGACACCTACACCATAGTTCTAGTCTCTGCAGCACAATTTGGATTGAGATTTAAAAAAAAAAATCTTTTTAAAAGTTCAAAAGCAATGTAGTGATCAATTTTTTTTTTAATTTCCATCCATCCAAGAAAACATGTGAGAAGTCTGATGTTTCAAACTTTATGATCATGTGAGTTTAAATTTAGGCTTAAGTACAAGGATTTGCCACACTAGGGTTACTTTTCTTAAATTACTAGATTTAATCTCTAAATTGTTCTCCCTATAATAACATATAGAAAAGGCCAGAACTGGGGATTTCTATCTTATTATACAGCATTTGGTGAGGTGACACAATGCACAAGACAGGGGAAGTTAATACTCATTTACGGTTAACTAATCAATAGTGGAAGAATGAATTCTAAGGTTGAAGAAAATTAATCTTGACTTCATATTTCTTTTAGAACAATATTTTATCTTGTGGAAAGCTCTGTAGTTGAGGTACCATTTCACAAAGACGACAGAACACATTCAGTTATGCATAAAATAAAAATATAACCAACGTGTTTGTTTTCTTCCTGCTCCCGGCAACCTTTCCTCTGCAGAGGTCCGCTCCTTGTTTTTGCCTCTAATACAGTTCTGAAACAGATCGCAAACAGCCTAGAAAGCGTTCCTTTGGAAAGCTACTTACCCCATTTGTCTCCTTAAACCATGACAGGATGTCAAGGGTATGACAGATTTTTTTTTTTTTTTCCTGTACCGGGGATTGAACTCAGACCCTTGTGCTTGCCAGGGAAGTGCTTATTGCACTGAGCCATCTCCCCAGCCCCTAATGACAGATTTTTGAAGGGATAAAAAAGATGATCAAGTAAAAATAACATAGGAAAAGAATAATTCTGTTTAACATTGTCACTTTTGAAGATTTAAGATTTATGATGTCAAATTTTACTGGATAAAAAAATAAGAAAACATGGATGATTTCATAAGAAGGCAAACACTGAGCCTGAGGGTGGTGCTTAATGCCATGTATTTGACAAGCTGCCTCTGTCTTTATTGATCATGGTCGGTTTTACAAACCCCCGATTTCTAAGGAAATGATTTTAAACGAAGTGTGGGACATTTTGTGTACACAAATTTATAGCTTGGTTCTGCTGCGAAAGAATGACCTCTCCAAAAGAATAAAATCCTAGTGGTTATAAATGGGTCAAAAAGAATTAGACTTTTTTATTTATACTTCAGAAATGTAACCAAGTGAATGAAATGGTTTCATATACATTTTTACATCCAGCAGTAGTGACACACTGTTCATACATTATTCTATAGTAAAATGTACATCCTCCTTTTTTTCACTAAGTAAGACTCGCCAAGTGTTCATGGACAAAAATTCCCTTTCATTGCAACCTAAACTAGTGAAACAGCAAGATAAGCTATGTTCTTTTCAATAGCTTAATGGCGTTAATAGAACTATTGCCCAAATATGTGTCAGTATCGGCGGGTGTAAGGTGAAGTCTCGCAAATTCTCAAAAATGTAAATGCCCAATTTGAAAACTTCACAAAATGGTCTATTGGATTTTTCTGTGACTGAATCTACCCAGGGACATTAAAGTCCAGGATGGTTTATTTTAAGTGTACTTCTGTAGCTCTATTCCTAGCTGACTGTTCTTCGATTCCCTAATCACAAAGAAATGCATTCTTATGAAGTTAAGCAGCCGTAGACACAGAATGCTGATGACATTTTCCCCATATCTGAGTTATTTAAAGAAAACCCAGCTAGTGGTCATTCTACCAAATACTTGTAACATTCACATAAAATTTTAATTGATTTTCAAACAGTACAACTGTACCATGAATTCAACCACATAGAATAGAAGCCTTAAGCCCACTAGGTTTAAGCAATTGTGTCATTGGAGACTAAAACTATGCAAAATAAAATGTGATAACTCCCTGGTGTTAGAGGTAGACAGTTTTCTTTCAAATCCTAGGTTTGGTCCTTTATTTTATTCAGCAGTGAAAGCCATGAATACAGAACAAATAACAGCTGTTACAATTCTCAACCATGACTTCTAACGTCAGAGAATTCAAAGTATGAACATAGTACACAGTAATGAAAAGTATCAAAAATTAGTTTACCTCAAAAAAGATAAATAAAACAGGTATATTCCACCAATACATAAACAGATGTTTGTGCTACAGTTAAAATTTGCTGTATACAAAAGATCATAGTTCCCATAATCAGCTTATGAGAGAAGAATACATGAGCCATTTAAATTGTCAGACATTATGCTTTATAAGGTATGCACAGAAGTTCAAGCAATAAATACATACATTAGTTCAAAGCCTTACAATAGCTACGCAAAGCAGATGCAGAAAAGCAGATTTGCTATTACTAGCAAGCAATGATATAAGAGTAAAAATTCATGAAATGCATTAAAGCAACATTTTTCTTAGAAAAAGTCTGGTCATTTATGGGTCCACCAACATTTTTACATAATATGCACAATTATCAAAATACAGACCAAGCATTTCAGAAAACTCCAAAAAACCTAAAATCTATTTTCAAAGCAATTGCAGTTTTGGAGGTTTTTCTGGTATAATGTGCAAGCAGCTATTTTTTTTTAATTGTATTCATATAAAACCCATGCAAAACTCTACAGGTATATGCATTCTGTGGCTGAGACTTCCTTTCAAAAGTTTTGTAACTGAGGTATGCATACTTTCGCACTGTAGTCTTAGGCCACCCTCCTGATGATGGTACGCCTCTCACAGTTACTTCTAGTCCATCAAAGCCTTTGAAAATGCACCCGAAAGACCCATTCTCCCTTTCAGAGAATCCTCACGGGAGGATCCCAGATGACCGAAAACCATCCTTCACAATACCAAGCTTTCTTTGATGCCATAGCGTAAACTTCCAGTTCGTTGATAATGACCCAAAGACAAACATAATGAAAAGTAGCAGTTACTGTGACGTTCTCACGTTCCATGCAATCTGCCATAATTGTTCTAATTTTTTTGTTTTTTTCTTTTTTTTTTCTTTTTTTTTCTTTTTTTTTTTTTTTAAGCAGAGGTAGAAGCTTTCAGAAAGCCTTTTGGGTAAGTGGGAAAACCCTTTTGAAAGCCGTTCTGTCCTTTTATTTGGTGTGATAGATGACTGGGTATCTCGCTAACTCTATTTGCTGACTTCAGCAAAGAATAAACTATGAGCTTAGTTTGCAAGAACCAGTCCCATCGCCTGGAACCGGGACGTATGTTAAGCTCTAGCAGCCACCTTCTGTCAAAACTGTTTGTAAAGCAATAACCATAATCAGGTTATGAGGTCCCTTGGTTGGGGGAAAAAGTACTATCAAGGCTTGGCACAGCACGTGGGAAGCAACACGTAAAGTCCCTAGGCTTTAAGCAAACATCTGACTACGCTATCTCTGACTACATCATAACGCGTTATCATAGTTTTGGGGTCTGGAGTTGTCAAGAAAACCAGCATTCCAACAATTTGGCCTGCGCAAGTCTTTGAAGGGAGTGTATTGTCAGTGTTAATATCCCGTATAAGCAGAGGCAGAATTATATGTAACTTTGGTTTGACTGAAAATAAATACCATGGACTACAATTGCTATAATCTTTGCTTTCAGTGTAAAAACTCAGCTAGATCACTCTAAAATCAATATGAAATTAATTTTTGGCTTTACTAGACCTTTTATGTTTGGTTCCTATTTTTTGTTTTTTGTTTTTTCCATTATAACTTAAGACTATAAAAAATAGTACACAACAAAGAGAAAGACCATACAAGACAACTTCTAGCAACATATAGTCACCACTGAAAATAACTGACTGAATGGGGGAAACAAAAACACAACGTACTATATATATAACAATATGCAATCTGCATTTGCATCAGGTACACAATCCTTTGGGTCAGTGATCCACATTTGTTGCTTTCTAGCACATCATCACTTCCACT
>NW_004524789.1:3564759-3566954 GCF_000260255.1 Octodon degus
TGTCGTCAGGGGCAGAGGATGCTGTAACATTTCATCTTTGCCCTAGAATTTGTACTCATTCCTTTCAAAGTGAATGGTGGTAGGGCCGGCCTGATAGCTCAGCGGACTGAAGCGCCTGTTTAGGCAGACTCAGAGGCCGGGGTGCGATCCCGGGTGCATTGAGATGGTGACTGAGACTGAGCACAGTGGCGCGCCCCTGTAATCCCAGCTTTTGGGAGGCTGAAAACAGGAATAACTACGAGTCCAATCTACACAGTGAGACCCTGTAGACCCTGTTCTAAATATTGGAAAAAAAAAAGTGAATGGTGGAACATGAGATTCCAGAACATTGTGACTGTTGTAAATAAGGTGTCTTGGTTTAAGAAAAAGACATAAAAGCGGAGCAAAGAAACAAGCTCTGTGGTAACCTGTTTGGAAGCTGTTCTGTCATTTTGCAAACACAGGCAAAGAAAACTAAGATTTCCTGAATGTTTCCAGGACATCAGGCTCCTTTTCTCCTGTACGTAATCTGTTTAGATTACTCCCTAGGGAGAGGTTAAACTCTATGCGACGCCGCCATTCTGAGGCCATTATTATACACTGTGGGGTAAATCATGAAATTATATCACAACCAGTGCAGATAAAAAGCCAATTGGAGGGTTGTTTGTCACTCACAGTTTAGGAAACTGAAGTTGTTGTGTTTGCATTTTGTGTATACAAAAGTTGTATTAAATCCATAGCTTCAAGTGTCCAAGGTATCATGTGCTACCAGTATGACAAATTACAAAACTCTTGAAATAATTGATATGTGTTAAAGGATAATTTATATATGAAGAAAACAGAAATATATATGTGATTATAAGATTAATATAATGATACTATTTTGGTGATGAGGAAACTATTTAGTTCCAATCCAAGATACCACAGGAAATTGAAAATTAGAAATGTGGAAATCAGAATTAGGATTAGAAAAATGATCACTTTGAAGAAAAATCTGAGTATGGTGACTATAAAACTTTGCCACCTAAGTTTAAGCACCACTTTGATTAAAGTTTCATTGAACTGGTCAATAGCTTGAGTGAAACCACGGATGGGCCAGTTATTATTTTTTAATATTTTTTAAAAAAGATTTCTTTATTTACTTGGTATAGGATCTTGCTACACAGCTTGGACTCATAGTGATCTTCCTGTCTCAGCCTCCCCAGTGCTGGGATTACAGATGTGCGCCACCATGCCTCGTTTCAATAGCAGGTCCAGCATGGGGTCTGCACAGCATGCGGTACCGGGGATTGAACTTGGATCCTTGTGCTTGGCAGTCAGGCGCTTAGACTGCTGAACTATCTCCCCAGCCTCCAGCTAGTTTTCATAGTATCATGTAGACATTTCTAGGAGTTCAAACATTTATTAAGTCCAAAGTTTGCATTCCCAATGAGCTCTCTGAAACATACAAATGAAATGTTCCAATGAGATCACTTGTGGAAGTTCATATTCACTTAATGATTTTTATAAGTGACATTTTGATTTAATAATAGTTATAAATTGAATTTATAATCTTAGCTTTTCCTGGATTAATCTAGGATTCACACCATTTCTGTGAATGCTAAATTCCTTGAGGGGAACTAATTAAAATAAACTCCTAGATTTATATAAGATAACTTTTTTTAAAAACTTAGATTTCATAAGTGACCTGTCAACATTGAAATGTTCAAGGTTTACTAGTTGGATATTTCTAAACAGATGTTCAGTAACTGTCACAATGCACTCATAGATGTGATTGTTGCAGAGAATGAACTTCAAGTCAATTAACACAAGTTCAGGATCTTTTCATTTTAAGTAAAGATTTGACATCACGCACAGTGTTGTACGTCATATTATATTCTGAGAGCTCTGAGACGATCCGGAGGTCCCTCTGCTACGTTTCCTAACATCTACTGCTGTCTACTGCTTGGGAGCACCGTAGTATATTATCTGCTTCGTTTGTATTTACCTTTCTGGGATGCATTTAGTTAAAGAACATTTTGGACGAGTTTCAAGTAGTCAAAAAATAGGCAGGATGAATTATTAAAACACACAATAATTATTAAATTATTATTTCTTTTTAAAAGGATAATGATAGTGATAGTTTCCATTGCATTTTCAGCAAATTTCAAAATGTAAGGACTTTATTTAATTACGTCACTACACTCTACAAAACTCTGACTTGAACTTAGACATAG
>NW_004524789.1:3568399-3593399 GCF_000260255.1 Octodon degus
TACACTATCTATGCCTACTGATCGATAGAATCATTGTCAACAAAAAATGAAATTTCTATTATGATTATCTTACATGAGTAGCACTTTATTATCTCATTATTAATTTTCTGAGTTGGGGGACTCAAATTGAACTACCTTTTCACTTGCACATTGCATGCAGATTTAGAAAAAAATGGAATAAGATGAGACTGCACACCTACTGGGAGTCCAGGGTATAAATTTGTCTCTTCTGTGGTCATTAGCAGTTTTTTTCTCCTCTGTCCCTCATCATAGGTTAAGAGGACCACTGTATTTATTCTTGAAACAATATCCAAACTATGTATTTATTATATACACTGTTTATCACTGTTGGATAATTCTAGGAATAATACTCTCCATTACCATAGAAATAGCCTTGGCAATGCAAATAAAAGAATCCCTTTAAAGAAACTCCCCTCCTTGTGCTACAAATTTATCATAGACCCACTTTGCAAGTAGAATTATTTCAATATTTTTAATAAGGGTATGATATAGCACAGTAAATTTATGTATTCAGTATTTTGATTAACTTGTGTGTGTAATGTAAAGTAATGCCGGCGAGTCTAGACACCTCATTCATAATCTTTAGTCATGCAGCATTGGCCAAGTGGTCAAGCCTGTGGCACTTAGCCATATAGTGGGCTAAAGGGTAAAATGCTCAGCACAGAAGCTGGGCTGCTTTACTATGAACTCTGGGACTTTAGAGAAGTTATTTACCTCCCTTGTTTCTTTATCCATGAAGCAAAACTAAAACAGTATGTATCACAACTGTTACGAAGGGTAAGTGAATATATGTGTGTGTGTGTGTGTGTGTGTGTGTGTGTGTGTTAGATAAGGCATGACAAAAATACGCGTCACGTTCATCAGATGCCTGGAATTGGCATTATTGAGTAATGACTACCTACATTTTTCAAAAATAATACTTAAGGTAACAAAATAAGAAGAGCAACATATACATTATATTACTGTAATTATTCAAAAAAGTATTAGGCAACATATTATTGATCACTAAAATACTAAGTTTAGTTCCCAGATTAATTTTTAGTTATATAGGAGGGCTGGGGTGATTGCACTATTAATTTCAATCATTTTTTTGAAAGTAGCAGTTAATGTTTAAAAGTTTTACTTTGATTAATTATATGCTGATATCTGTAATCTGAGCACCCCTATTGAGGACAGCCATGTGCAATGGAGAGACCATGGTTGAATACCTTTCATCCTGTTCTTTTAAATATGTATCATCTCTAATGTCTTATCTATTATTATTGTTATACTCCCTTCAAAATAAACTAAAAAATAAAAAGTAAAAAGAATACAGAAAGAAATTAAGGTTTATTGAGAGGAAGAGTTAATGTTTAATTGCTTAATCTTGCTTGCACACCTATATTTGGTAATCCAAGCAACAAATTTCCTGAAAACAATAAACAATACAACAACCATTGTTCATTTTCTGCTCTTGTTTGAAATTCTGTACCAATTTTTTTTTTGTTTATGTTGCTTTGTTTCTGTCTGTTTTTGCTGTTTTTGTCTTTATTTTTCTTCTTTAAAAAAAAAAAAATATTCCTAGCTCACTCAGAGGGTAAACTTCAGGGAAGCACTGTCAGCGACTCGCCCTGCGCACCGCGCATGCTCCTGGCTGTCTGTCACTGGCTTGTCATTAAAACCGTTGGCATGTCTGCCTCCCGCAGTTCAGATGTGCATCACATTTGCTACTCGTGGTGAAAGTCTGTGACTTTGACCATTTATTTATTTATTTTTATGTATCTTAGCACAGGTCTACAGGATCCCACTACACCGATCCGACTCGCAGTGAGCCTCCTGTTTTCAGCCTCCCAAGCGCTGGGATTACAAGCGTGCGACACCACACCGGATCTCAGTCGCTGTCTCAGGGTGGCATCCTGGACACTGAAACCCAGTTCCTGACTCTGCATAAGCAGGGACTTTGATAATTTATATAGTAAGCTAAAGAAACGCTAAATAAGGTCAACCAAAAATTAAGAGCTGTAAAGCGCAGGCACCCGGGTTTGATCCCTGGTACCACATGCCTCTCAGGCCTATGAACCACACGTATGCTGTGGAGGCCCTAGAAGCTGGGTTGGGGGCGCATGTCTGTAATCCCAGCACTAGGAAAGCTGAGATAGGAGTATCGCTGTGAGTCAGAGCTGCACAGTGAGACACTATACCAAATAAATAAATAAATAAATAAATAAATAAATAAATATTTACAACTGACTGGGGTTTGATCCCTAGCACCAAAAGCCCTGCTTGGGCCGTGGAGATGGCTCAGTGGAATAAGTGCTTCCCTGGCAAGTGCATGGGCCTGAGTTCAATCCCTGGTTCTGCCAAAAAAGAAAAAAAAAGAAACAAAGAAATATTGAGCATCTTCTACATAAAGAACAAACGGCACTTTTAATATCTATGAAAGAACTTGTAGTCTACAATGGAAGAAACACATACTTTAAACTCGTTTCACTGGACTTAAGTGCCCAGAGAGAAGCAGCAATTAAGTAATACAAGAACAAGTTAAAAACTAGGAGAGATTAGAGGTCTCTCGGAAAAGCTCCAGCGCTACAACCACACTAAAACACATGTGTATTCCTGGTGGAGTGCACACAAGGCAGTGAAGCAAGAGCAAGCTCAAGTGGAAGAAGGAGAGGAACTCCTGGCCGTCCTCATTCTATGCCCATTTCTGGATTTGAAGACATGCCCTAGAATGGGCCAGGCAGTCTTCAGGCCATTTTCCTTCCATCAAATCCAGATTGATGCACTGTTTCCTGTAGCTTGGGACTCGATGTGACTTTATATTAAATACTAGCTTTTGCTAGAGCCCTTAACAATAAGTAGAGTAGAAGCTATTTCAAACATGCAGGACTGGTTATTTCAGAAATAAAACACATGATAGCATCTGAAATATGGAGGACTTACTTTTTAAAATACTTATGAGGAAAAAGAACTACTGTTGTCACTGAGTCTATCGTCTCACTTATGAAATACTGAAAAAAGAATACTGAGTACACCAATTTTCAGCCTCTCTTACGGAGGATGTCTGAGGACTTGGGATTAGACGTTTTTCCAAGCCATTCCCTTTTTTATAATTATAAAAAGTTACTGTTTGTTGGAAATAAAATGAAAAATCTATCCAAAAGACACATCTAAACGCTGGCGCTAGGAGTGAATATGGACAATCATAACTCTGTTGTACTGTTTGCCAGCTAATAGAAGTAAGGCATATCCACAAGTAGCTCTGACGTAAGCCGAAAAGCGATAGACACCATAGTAGAGAAAGTGACAGTGCAGACACCTGGACAATGAGATCAGTGGATGGTCTGGGAAAGAGGGGATGCCACTTCAGTAGGCTTTGAAACATCTGAGAATTTTCATTATGCAGAGATGAGAGAAAGGACCTTCTGAATGGAAGGAGATAAAATGGAGACTCTTGGCTGTGCCGCGGGAACCCTGAGAGCACACTGAGGTCATGAAAAAAGTCTGCTAATAAGAAAAAAGTTAGAAATGCAGAACGAGGTCAGATGGCGAAGAGCCTTGAGTGGCATTTTCTAAAGCATAAATTTATTCCCTTTCAACTGAAAAGGCTACTGATAGTTTTGCAATAGGAGTATGGAAAGACAGAAGGGTCAGAATTATTATTTTGTAAAACATAAATGGAATGCAGGAGAGTGGAACTTGTGCTACGGGTCAGGATCTCACTAAAACAATGTAAGACGGTAATGTGGCCAGGATTTTAAGAGGATTAAAAATGTTGGATTGCAGGAAAGATTTTAGATTCGGATTGCATTTATCGTTCCTCATCTTGCATGCATGCAGTTGTACTCTTCTGCTTTACACTCCTCCAAGAGGCAGGAGTGACGACATCTGTGAAAATAAAGAAAGTGGAAACTGAGGGTGACTTTTCCTGAATCTGACATAATTCTGACAAGTTTTCTATTTTTCATTTTAATTGCTAAAAGAGAGTGGGGGGGAAAGAAATTTCAGAAAGTCTGAATAACAGGAATGAATGTGAGAATATGTTGAAAATAGATTGCAGCAATCCGCCTCGTGATTAGGGCAGCAAAAGCAGCACAGCCACAACAGTGGACTTAGTGTCTGAAAATTGCACCGATTTCGAATTTTTAGTCTGTGTATTCTGCCACCCTAAAGAAAAATAGATCTTAAAAATGAATGTTTTCACAAAAGTGCATACGTTACTGCTATCTCCTATGTGAAAAACATATTGTGTATTTTTTTCCAGAGAGGTGTAACAAAAATAAAAAGACTTTTTTTTTTAACCTTCTAAAATTTAATTCTGGGTTGGTATCTAAGTTGTGAAGCTCACGTTTTCACGGGCTGTCACGCAGTGTTTCCATTCATATACACAGTGTGTAATTTTTTATATTATTATT
Organism: Octodon degus; assembly: GCF_000260255.1. Classification (NCBI taxonomy): domain Eukaryota; kingdom Metazoa; phylum Chordata; class Mammalia; order Rodentia; family Octodontidae; genus Octodon; species Octodon degus. Next base: position 3,572,815 of record NW_004524789.1, read on the forward strand.
ATTATTATTATTATTATTATTATTATTATTACAGGGCATCGCTACACAGCTCAGACTCATAGTGATCCTCCTGTCTCAGCCTCCCCAGTGCTGGGATTACAGGCGTAAGCCACCATGCCCAGTTTTGGTGGCTGGCATAGCATGCCTAGGTTCTGGGGCTAGCACCATATTCAGTATCAGGGATGGAACTTGGGACCCTGCACACAGAAAACTGTCATTATATGTAATCACCCTACTGTGTGCTGGAGCGTCAGAACTTTTTACAAAGTAGACATTTTTAAAATGAGTATCATACAAAATAGGATAGATATGCAGCTATTTTCTCTTAATTCAATGATAAGAAACATTTGTACTAATAGTGCTTGGACAGGATATCATGTCTGCGTCTTGTTACTATGAATACCTACTATGAAAACAACAATATGTATTGTACTAATTATTGTAACTGTCCTACTAACCTGTTTTGAAACTGTCTCGTTGCTATTTGTTTCTCAGTAAATTTAATAAAAAAATAAATAAAATGGGTATCACATACTCCTGGAAATCCAGTTATGCAGCCCAAACAGTGTATGTTCTTAACGCCCATGACATACCAGTCGTTCGGAGATTAATAAGCTCTAATATATGGCTTCCAGATTCCCATCCAATCTCTTCCTGCCGCTGTTGCTTGCCAGGCAGACGGCCAAGGCGGAGGCAGCAGACCTACTGCCATCTCATCTCCGAGTAAGACGGGCCGTTGCAGCAGCCTAGTCCTAGAGCTGCACGTCCCTCCCGGGCTCCTTCACTCCGCTGGGCAGCAGATCAGAGCACGGACGGCTGCTGTTTGTAGGCAAACGGCTGAGTATCATCATGTCATGAACCTCAATCTAAAAACGTCTTTCACGTGAAACCCAGCTGAAAACTGCATCCTTCGCCAAGGCTGGCTGACTCCCTGCGCGCATGCCCGCGCGTGCGTCCGGGACTCTGCAGAGTGTTTCCAGCCTCGCCACCTCTTTACGTTTGGTTGCTATCGTTTTGGGTCCTCACCCTCCTCACAGGGCTTTGCTCCTGCAAACATACGTTATCTACCACAGTCTGTAGCGCAGCATGGTGGTCAGTACATGCTTTACCAAAACAAATGACATTTGTCTCTGGTTATTCAACCCGGCAAGGCTGCCCCTGTATGAATTGCAAAAAGCAGTTGATTTTTACATTCTGTTTAACCTCTAGTTTATTGCCACCTTCAGTAATGGTATAGACCCAAACTACAGAAAATCAGCTATGGTACTACAATGATTTGTGGTCTAAATTCCACAACGAATGTTCCAAATGTTTCACAACACTTGTTGTGAAATTTATGAGAAGCGAAGGCTCCAGTAAAAGGGAGGAGAAATGTTAATGTTTGCCTATACCCTAAAGCAAAGAGTTAAATTACAACAGACAGTTTATCTTTTGAGATTGTGGTCACACAATCCCCTAGAGGAATGTAAATTGGATTCACTTTCTTCTTATGCAAGACTAAGGAAAATATTCCTATTTGTCTTCAGAATAAGAATGGGTTATGAATAAAGTTTTCAAAGTATATTTATGAAAATAGATGTTAAACTGTTGAATGGCAATGCTGTGTTCTCACATTTCCTTATATAGGTATTGTCAAATATAATAAACTATTTTTTGATCAGTATCTATGAGAAACTCAGGGTCATAATGTAAATTTGATCAGGATTTTTTAGAAGTGTCATACTTATTAATGCTGTAAAACTAGGACTCGGCATAACTCAGTGGTAGAGTATTTGTTTCCCTAGAAGATGCAAAGCCTTAGGATCAGCACTTAGCACTACAGGGAAAACAAAACAAAACAACAAAACAAATCCCCAAACATAAAGCTAGCAATAGAAATGTAAAGTCTTAAGTCTCATGATAGATAGCAGATATCAATAAATGGAGCTTAAAAACAAAACAAAAATTTGGCTCATATGGATGACATGGAAAATTTGGGGCAATGTAAATTTTATTAAAGATTTAGTAGTCAAGGCTATATTTCAGGCTAGATTAAAAATGTTTTTATGTGATTCAATCATTATAGGCAATTTCTTTATAACCATTTTCATACTGTCCTAATTGAGAAAATCTTTGATACACATAACATAACACCAAAGATTATAAAAAAAGATCAGTAAATAAAACAATAAACAAAACAAAAAAGGGGAATATAAATATAGGGCCATTTTGTAGTGAAAAAAATCTATAAAGATACCTAGGATAGATATACAGCCACTTTCTTTTACTTCAATGAGAAGAAATGTTTGTACTAATAGTGTTTAGACAAGATATCATGTCTGCATCTTGTCCTCTGAATAACTACTATGAAGACAGAGATGTGCAATGTATTAACTATTATAGCTGTCCTACTAACCGGTTTTGAAACTGTTTCACTGCTATTTTATCTTTTTTCTCATTGAAATGAATGAACAATTAAAAACGAAAAGATCAGCAAACATAATTTTACAAAACAAAATGATAACATATTTTTTAAAATCTCATAAAATTATTTATCCTGTCTTAGCATATTTGAAGGATATGATGTGTTTTTTTTTTTTTCAGTAATTTTGGGTCATTACCCTAAAAAAAGATTCCTTTAGTAATACTAAAAAGAGTAACATAAGAAAAATTAAGGTTTTTGAGCTTGAGTTTTACCGTAAAGACTGCTATCATTTGACCCAGTTTATCAATCTTTTGTAAGATGAACTAAAACATACAGTGTTTCAAGAAACATATTTAAATGTATTATTTCCTCTCGATACACTGTATGCACTTGTTCACATGATCTTAAATCCCTTGAATTTAGTGTATCATTCCTATGCCTATTAAGTTTAGTTTAAATATCTTTAAATTCTACTTCATATATTGATTAATGCCAACAGAATATATTTATGGTCATTCAAACTCTCTTTTGCCTTCTATCACTGTTCTGTCCTAATGGCTAATTAATAGGACTTAAAAACATCAAAACACACTAAGCATAGACATAAGTATATGCAACTCTATTGATTTTCATAGGTTTTGACCCTTTTACAAAGTAGCATCAAAAATTTCCTAGTTTAGGGCCGGCCAAATAGCTCAGAAGATTAAAGCGCCTGCAAGCAGGTGCAGGAGCTGGGGTATTGATTCCCCAGGAGCTGGGGTATTGATCCCGGGCCTGCCATGCTGACCCCGCCCCCGGGGGGCGCTGACACAGCAGTTGAGACTGGGCATCTGGGCATGGCAGCGCGCCCCTGTGATCCCAGCTCTTGGAAGGCTGAAAACAGGCGGATCGCTATGAGTCCGATCTAGTAGTGAGACCCTGAACACCCTGTAGATCCTTCCCTAAAATACAAACAATAATAATGATTTCTAGTTTAAAGCAAGTAGCAGGACAAGATGTGGTTTTCTTTTAACTATTTATAATTTTTGTTTTAGATTTGGTACACGACTATTGAATGTACAGCGATAATTAGTGGTATATATACACTTAAAATAATCAGAATATACAATGGACATAGATTTAATTGTCAACTTCATATGTACTTAAATATATTTTCATTCAATTCAGTCCATTTTGCCAATGGCAAAACCCTCATGCTCACCACGCAAAGTTTTTGGAAGGAAAACAAATCCCAAAATATCCCTAAGCATGGAGCTGACTAAAGTAGGCTTAACTTCTTTAAGCTCGACTGCTGTTTTCTTTCCTTTGACTATCTGATGTACAGTGACATCCACATCATAGAAGGTCTAATTACATGAAAAAGAAGACGTTAAAACATTTCTTCTAAAATGGATTTTTCACAGCAAAATTGTACGAATGGATGTTCGTTTAAAACACATAAGAAAATAGAACCTTTAGATATTGCATTTTGCTCCAAAAGAAATGATGTTTTACAATTTGACGGTAGATTTGTAAAAGTTAGAAGCTTAGTTACCACAATTATATTAAGTCAGATGAAAATGAGAAACAATATTTCCTAAGCATATAATTCTCCTAGAAAGATCTTTTTGTTTTCTAGTATAGGAAGTATTTTAGTTTATTTAAAGTGCTATAGAATTAAGTTGATAATGTAAGTAGAATTAAGGTTTTTAAATAGGAAAGCTTGCTTTGAAACAAAGTATTCTGTTAATATTTTTTTTTGAAATGAGAGTCTTTTGCAGGTTAAATTGAATTGTTATTTTTAGTCTTAATTCACTTTATTCTACTTAAAATTTTGAGCTTTTGAAAGGATACTCGAGATATTCATAGTGAAATTTAAAGTTTTCCTTATAAGCAACTTTAGAGAAACAATTCTCTAATCATTTAGAACTGAATACGATATATAATTAAATCAGCTACAAGTTGAAAACCAATTCTCATGAATAAAAATCATACAATGAATTACTATCTTTGTTCAACTTTTTCCAATTTTTACCTTTTGAGATTGCTTCATGTGAGCGTGTATTCTTGCAGTCAAACTCAGGACCTTGTGCTTGCTGGGCAGGCGCTGTGCTACCTTATCCTGGCCCTATTTTGGGCTTTATTTATTCTTTTTCTTTTGTTAAAGTGAAATGAACTTTGGTTGCTTAGTTTTAAAATGCCTGTGTTTTAGAAGGTTTTTAAAAATCCTTTTGTAGATTAAAATACACCAATCCTAAAATTTCAGTATTGAATAAGTTGGTATTCATCACGCATTTACATGCAGCTGCTGCCATACATTGATACTCAGATTCATTGCTTCAGCTCCAAGAAAATAAAAATTCTCTTTCTCTCTCTCTCTCTCTTTTTTTTTTTTTTTTTTTTTCTCTCTCTCTCTTCCTTCCTTCCTTTTTTTTTTTTTTTTAATTTTATGTATTTGGTACAGGTCTCACTAGTGATCCTCCCCAGCGCTGGGATTACAGATGTGCACCACCGCGCCCGGACTCTGCTGTTAGCTCAGCGCGCCCCAGGGGCATGTGGTGCTGGGGACTGAACCATAGTCCCGGCTATCTCCCTGGCCCCTCTTTATCTTTAATGGAAAGGAAAACACTCAAAGAAGAAATCAAGAGGAGATTCCAAAATTGGAATGTACAAATGATTCCCTATTCCATATAAGCCAAGTATAGCTTTTTGTTTGTTTGTTTGTTTTTAATCAGCACAAAATACCCAACTAAATTTTCCACTTTATTTTTTCCTGGCTAGAGAAAGAAGAAAAACTTTAATTTTTACTTTAAAGCCAAAATGCAACTTTGATATATTTAATAAGTCTTATTCTCCTTTCCTCTATTTTCTAAATACTAAGCCCTTTAATGTTTGATCATAAAGAAATATTTTTAGATAATTCTTGTAAATCTTCCCTTTGAAGATATATTTCCATTCTTAATGATGCACCTGATACTCCTATCTTACAGCTCATTAGATCAGACCTGATGGTCTAAGGAGTTTCAAAATTCCATTTAAATCAACAGAAATTTTAAGAAATATATAAAAATGTATGTTTAAGTTTACAATACATGGTTTTATATACTGCATATCATATAATCAAAATTTCTTTAAGTGCCTGTCCTTATGTTCAACATTATATCAAAATTTATTCATGTTTATCTAATAATGTTTAAAGAAACTGAATTTTACATGACTTGGGGGCTTCCCTCCAAGCAATTTCATGCAGTTTTGCTGTGTCCTGTGGTTCTTTCAATCTTCTGCTTTCCGGGAATGTAACCTACTCCGCTTCCTAACATGGCCCATAAAATGTTGCCCATTCTCTTCTGCGTCTTGGTGAAGCTACCTTCAGGCCCAGCTCTGCGAGGCTCCTGTCCACCTGAGTTTCCTGAGGCTGTGTCACCAGGCTGCCCTCTGAGAACGACTGCTCTTCTGGAAGTGTTTCTCTCTCAGATTAAAGCACAGGGCTTTAAACATGAGAAAGGAACGGGGAATACAAACAATCCAGCCTTTTATCCCAAAGCCAGGCAATTGCTGCTTCTCTCATTTGCTAATTAACAAAAGAGACCTTAGGCGTAACGTTGCAAGGGTAACTGTATTGATAAAAAGATAATGTGTAGCCCGCCTTTCAAGTGTCTTGGCTGATTTTATTCTCAGCCTTGCTTTCAGATGAAAAGCAAATGAAAATGGTAGTTTTCGGTAGTTATGTTAAACCATTTGATCATCTGTTGCTTATATAAATTATACTAATTATGTACATTATTTAATTCTAACCTATGATAGAAACTGTTTGTGGAACTTGGCAAATTTGTCCTTTAAACTGTGTTTACTGCGTTGGAAGTTTTAAGCATAACATATTACTCGTGTGAATGGCAAATTTTAGTTGCTAAGTAGTAAGTATATGTTCAGTTCTCAAGTCTCATATGAAAATAAAGTTCCACCTTTTATTTCCTTCCTAATCTAGAAGAGAAAATTAGTATTGAAATAATATTCATTTTTTAAACAATTTTGTCAACGACTCTTTGACCTTTAGAGAAAAGAAATTTCTAAGGCTCAACTAGTGTCGGTAAAATGCAGATATGTCTTCTAACAAAGTATCTTCTTTAGATATAAAACAGGAGCAGTAAGCTACAAAACTATCAGCTAAAGTTGTCTGACACACTTTGCCTAAATTATGGGATTTCACACCATGGATGTCAGAAAGCATCTCTATAGTTCTATAAAAATCCTTCAAAACCCTATAGGAACCCACAAATTTTCACAATTGGCACGGTAGGGATATAACACATTTGAGCTGAAGGTACTGTACCTCTAGGAGGATCTTTTTATTAAGAGGACTAGAATGAGCTGTTAAGTGCCACATACGGGGACTGGAATAATGTAAAAAAGAACAGCAGCTACTGATCCACACTTGTAGTGCTTTAAAAAAGAGGTGAGATGACAAAGAGCTTGCTTGGCATCATCGGAAGTTCTGTACAATCACTTTGGAAAGCAATCTCAAAGCTAACTAGCAAAGTTAATGAAAAAGTTTAGAGATTAAATAAAAATGGAATTACATCGGAGCAAAAATTATAAGAGGCCAGAAAGGTTAAGAGGAAAAAAAAAAATTAAAGGTGACTGAAAAGGTGTTAAGAAGAAAAATCTATGACAACATACATGAGGTCCAAAACCGCTTTTATGTTTAGACCCTCGTATGCAACATAATGACCCAAAACATCAGCAGAATAGGACAGGCTGGGCAGGAATGAAAACAATGAGAGAACATTTCCTTTGCTTGAGGTGCCAGACACTTTCAACTGCTCTCCTCTGAGGCACTCTAATTTCAAATGCTTTTGTCCACAGAAAGAGATCTAAGATCTGTAGGGGTTTGATAGAAAATATCACCCACCAAAGGTGTGGGATCTGCAAATTCTACATGTGCCTACAAACAGCAATTTAAATTTTAAGGTAGCTAATGAGACTGGGAAGAACAAAAAAAAGTAGGATCGTATGCCTGCATAGTTTTGCTACATTAAGATTTTCAGCAATGGTTTCCAAAGTGATTTCTCGGGTCCCTCCAAGCTGTCTTTGGCGGCAAGATGTTATTGATCAGAGAAAGAGATATCAATACAGCAATTTCAAAATGGAGCTTCTCAAGAAGCCGAGAACACTGCAAAGGTTATTGGGACAACTGTACAGAAAGTTTTGAGGCACTGAGAGGATGCATTCAGTCTTCTGAACTCTACTGCAAATGTGTTCTTTACTGCAATCCTGAAATAACGCCATATTACTCCTCTTCTGTGACAGCTTTCCTGTCCTTATGCTAAAGTTTAGCTTCTAATGATACAACGCTTTTCTTTTCTATTCTTCAGTAGATTCTCTGTAGGATGCTCATGCTGTCTTAGAAGATCACCAACGCTCAGACTTTAAACATTCATTGTAATAAGAGGGAGAATAGAAAGGTTAGTGGTAACTAATGGAGACTATTTAGCAAGCAGAACTTTTAAATGACACAGAGGCTGATGGGATTCAGGATGACACATAAGAAATGTTCTAAACACTTAATAGTAGGAGACTCTAATACTCAGAAAGGAGAATGACACGACAAGGGGTAGCTCTGTGTGTAAAGTACACCAGCTTGGGAAGAACATTCATTTGATGTTCAGAAACAGAATTTGAAAATATAAGAGTGGGAATTTCATTTAACATTTTGGAACAGAAGTAAAAATGAAAATCTGAGTGAGTTTATTGAACATGTGAAGAAAGAATTGTTTAGAGAAAGAGAAAAGGAGCTGTGTGTGGTGGCGCACGTCTGTCATCCCTGCACTCAGGTGGTGGCTGAGGCAGGAGGATCGTTGAGAGTTCGAGACCAGACGGGGCTCCAAAGTGAGCTCGAAGCCAGCCTGAGCTGCTGCTTAGTGAGGTCCTGTCTCATCAAAAACAAACAAGCAAACAAACAAACAAACAAAAAGCAACACAGTTAAACTAGCCATGGCCAGTACCTCACTGGATTCTTCTTTTTGCCTCCAATTGAGGAGGAAAAAAGAAATTGGCTATCAGTGAACATTCACCTTGTAGCTCTAGCCCAACATATTTCTTCTTTTTCATTCATTTCAGCCTAACACAGGAGGACAATGGATGTTGAAGTTGTCTCGATTTGAACAACATCAGTCTTAAAAGTAGTTTTAAAAAAGTAAACAGCTATAAAAAGTAGGAGCTTCAGGTAATTTTTGATCCATATTTATGGAGCTCCGACAAAGCAGACAACAAGAATACTAGCGCAGCATTGGGCAGCAAGTGCTATAAACTGTAATAATGTTCCGCTCAGACTCTTAGAAGGAAGCATCGTTTGCATTTGTTCCTCTTCTACGTGGTTCTAGAACTCGTCACACAGCAGTGACATATATCTAAAAGGAACAATCATGCACCTGCTCGAATCAACAAATAGTTGACTAGAAAGAGACAAACAGGCCTCAAAAATATGGATACAATGCTACATGGCTTTAATCTTTGCTACTTTTTGCTCCAATCACTTTGAACATTCATCTGAGATTTATATTGCAAGATTCCAGGATTTTTACCTTCTAATTTGCCGTCAACAAGATAAAATGTAACTGAGTCAGGGAAGATAGTCACAAATGAGGGGAAGCTGCCAGAAAGCTCCTAGTCACATAAATTTGGACAGCTACAAAGCACAGTAATCTAATAATTTGGAGTAAAAATTAAACTTCAAAAGTGTTTTCTATTAATACTTTGAAAGAGAATCTCTTAGTTCCTGCATAAAAGTGAACATCATATTTATCTTTTCTATCTAACACCTCTTTTATTCTTTCTTTTTCAGGGTTCTAGGGAGCTCTAAGTGTTATTTGTACGATTACTGCTTTTTAAGTTAAAATATTTCTAATGAAATAGCATCTTCAATGTGATTGTGATGCATTTCCATTTCATTGTAAGCTCACTGTCTACAGCAGAGTGTGTTCGACGATTCGCACGCCGAAAGATGTCTAGAACATGGTCTATTTCTTGAGAAACTTTCCATGGAGCTTAAGGCTCTCCACCGAGGAGCAGGCATGCACACATGAGTGTGCCAGGCTCTAAGGCATGCGTGTGGGCAGCCCCCCCCCCACACACAGTCAGATCCAGATCATGGACTACAGGGTGAAAGCTTATACTCAGAAAAATAGGGAACATGATCAATGTAAAGGATGAAATTTATGTGTGAGAAGGCAGGGAAGCCAGACCATAGAGGGACAAAAGGCAGAGAGCCAGAGCAAAATAAACATGCTAACTTGGAAAGCCTTCACTCAAAGAACTGTAAAAAGTTGGGAGGGCAGGAAAGGGCTAAAGTACAGAGCATGTAATATGGGTGGGAACTGAGCACCTGCTGTTCTGCTAAAATAAATTTTCAGAAGCATTAACGCAGTAAACTAGTATTCCATACTTCTCATACTTCGAAGTTATCCACAAGCCCGAGATACATAGTTATATTCTATATTGAGTTTGCTATTATGAAGTTGAATAAAATGAACTGTTTTTGCCTGTTTCCCTTGAACCTAAGGATATGTAAATTCTTTGATTATATAAGTAAAATTCTGGACTAGCTGTTTTCCTCTTCCAGACTGCTTTGGGCCCTCTTTCTCTGTGGGAGTTCAGAGTGCTGAGATTTTTCCTCTGTTTCTATTGGCTCCTGCCATTCAGGGGTTTGTCACTCTGGTATTTCTCCTATCAAATTCTGGCTATTGTAGTCTTAGTTGTATATTTAAGCCACAGCTGACCAAGAATCATCCTCTCCCATTCTCTCTAAATTCCAGAATATTTTGCTAGCCATAAGCAAATCCTAAATTCACACGTAATTAAATCAAGATGTATTTGGTACAATTTCACATAATTGCTCTTCCTGAAGCACAGCTCTGAGTGTACCAAACTGAAATTTATAACACCAAGAAGCTCCTAATAACTAAGAGTTGTGTGCATGCTGCTTTAAGTCACCGAGCAGCTGGACCATCCTTATATATTCTCAATTCTACTGTCCTTGTTTAGACAAGGTATCATGTCTGCATCTTGTACTATGAATACTACAAGAGAAACACTATGCAAAGTATTAATTATTGGAACTGTCCTACTAACCTGATTTAAAACTGTCTCATTTCTACTGCTTTCTCAATAAAATTAATATAAAAAATGAAGAAAAATTCTACTGTCCTTTGTGCACTCTAAATTCCTGTTGAACCATACTCTCCCACATACTGCGGCTTTCCGATTCTTTGTGGGCATTGCTCTCACTCTGAGTTGTACATTGCCCAGAATTACACATAATGTTTTTCTTATATCAAAAATCCTTTATCTCATTTAATCTGAGTAATATGCTCCCCAAAAGATACTTCTCAGTCCATTTATTTCAGTTTCAAATAATATGCCTTGTGAATTACAAGGAGAGGCTGGAGGAAAAATGGGATTGTCTAGGAAACCACAAGTTTCTGGGATGCATACCAACATTAAAATGCAAAACAGCTTTTGAGCTTTTGTACTCTTATTTTCAGTAATGATGAAGTATTACAAGAGGCAATATAAATCCATACGTGGGTATAAAGCACTGTGAGAGAAACAGGAAACAAGTTTTAAGTGGCAGGTGCTGATTTCACTTATAAGAATGTTACGAGGTAGATACTAACTTTGCTTACCTCATGATCAGCTGAGAAAGCTGAGGAGGGAGAGGCTAAGTAACCTGTTCGTTCCCACTGGGCTAGCCTCACATGTGGTGCGTCAGGGATGGGAGCCTGACGGTGCCGTGCCAGGGCTCCTCCACAGACAGCTCTTGTAATCAGCACGCCCAGCACCCTCCAGAACAACACGGTGTGCGAATTCATGTCAGGACACACAAATATGTACTTGAAATGTTCCAGAATTTTCTATCACTTCTATTTAATTTCTAAAGAATTTAGAACTGTATTCAATTATTTGCAGCCAAATTATAATGGAGAGAATTAGATCAATGTTTTTCCTCAGCTTCATAATGGTATAAGAAGCTTTTAAGTACAGGCATCTTAAAACTTAAACAGGGTACTGAGGTGCTAGCCCAATCGATATCTGACGCCTAACATACAACAGTTAATAATAGCAGGCAAAACAGAGTCAAAGAATAAATACTGACTCAAGTTTTGGAAGGTAATTAAAATTGTAATTTTAATTTATATCATTTAGAAATAGACAAGATTTGAGCGGCCTCAAATTTTCACTTTTCTGAAATCAGTAGCCAAGAGAGATTTTCTTTTTATTTATGGAAGATCAACATTTTTCACATATACTAGTTCTTTTTTTTTTTGGTACTGGGGATCAAACTCAGGACCTTGTGCTTGGCAGGCGGGTACTTAAGCCACTGAGCTATCTCCTCAGCCCTATTTGTAGTAATTCTTAAGAGAAAAAATGCATGATATATTAGCCTGAACTATAGTAATTTTATAAATTCATAGTGGCAGTACATCAGGCATTAAATATAAAATTTAATATTTTTGTATATATTACATATACAATTTTATGCATACTATTATTTTTGAGATATATAAATTAAACTTTTATTAAATTTATAATAAAATTTTAAAAATCCCAAGCAGCAATTGCCAAATGAAGGATACTGCTAGCCTAACAGTAACACAGTTTATCCCAATTATTATTTCAGGTTCTAAAATGTAACATTTAATAAATTATTTTATTAAACATTAATTTTTTATGTTAATATTCTTAGCACTGGACAATCACACTTTTAAAATATTCTTCTTTCCCTACCATTCACACAGGGCTTGTCGCAGCCTCTAAAACTTGCCTAAGAACCAGGGGAGAAGCACTAACAGCCTACACGCTGAGGGACGGATTCCATTTCTCTGAGCGAGGTCTTTGTTTTTAAGGGAGGAAAACAGGACATGACCATTGCCGGCTCTGAAGCGTTACTGCTTCAGCATCTGGAGCAGGGCTGAGCGTCAGCTTGCTGAGGAGGACTGCTGTAAGCAAGGGGCCCGGCTGCCCAGGGACAGCCTGGCGGACAGGACCAGGCGGGGGCATGAAACCTTTGTCTGCTGGCTCATTTACCTTGTTTGACAGTGGTGAGCCTCTCGGAGCTCATTTTCATGTTCTTTCTACCTTGAGTTTTATTGCTTCTTTTGTATTATTTAATATGTCTAAAGACACTTCCAAAAGACAAATTTTTCCATTTTTGAAAAGTAATGGTTTGGAACCTGATGAAAGACACTCATGTACACAGTGTTTTTTTTTTTTTTTTCTTCCAGAGGTGACAGTAAAAGTACCATAAGGCAATTAAGCATGCTAAAAATGTCGCACAGAAAAAATGTTTTAGAAGTCAACAAATATCATATCTCATGAAAAGACATGGGCACGTATAAAGATTGTATCTCTCTTTTTGGTCTCTGACTAGATATACAGTTTAAAACATTAAAAGAAGAAGAAAACATAAAAATGAGGGAAAGCACTAATCCTATTTCATTAACTTGAAGTTAGAAGAATATGATGCTTAACTCAAAGTTGTATGAATTTGAGATACCGCTTCTTTTAACAGCTGAATAGTATATACATTTTATTATCCAGGTTCTAATTTGTCCCCTGGAATTCTGAGTTCTACCAGGGTCATTCTTCTTGGTAAACAAGCAACTGATGTGCTGACACTATTGAATAAGATCAGGCATTTAAAAAAGTGTCATACACATTTCTGAAATCCACAATACATCAATTTTTAATATTTCTAGTCTCTCAGCTCCATTAAAAAGATGGTAGGGGAAAGATTTTAGAGTAATTAATGATATAGTTAGCTGCTAAATATTAATAGGAATCGTAGTCTTGCATAAAATATAACTTATAAACCTTGCCAATACAGACGCACCAGTAATTAAAGTTGAATATGTAATTACACTGATTTATAAGACAGGCAAAAAGTTACACTTTACTAGCTTCTATGTAAACTGTGGGTAACAGTTAAACTTTGCATTTTACGGTTTATAAAAATGGGCAATGTCTTCACTACAGTTCATAAATGGTTTAGAGACCTGTAATAGTAGTAAAAATTACGACAACTTATTCCATCGTGAACATTCTTATTACGCCATCCACACCAAGCTGTGATAATGACCCATACGACACAGACTCATTTTGGACACTGCCCTATGCCCAAGAGAATGCTAGTGGTACTGAGAATTTGTTGAGGACTGCTGGAACAATAATTAGAAGGCACTGGTGAGAATTTATAGGGCACATCAAAATTAACTTTGATATACTTTTTTCACCTTGTGAACACAATCCAACTGAACGCCATCGACAGTTTGTATTTGTACACCACTGACACTTTCTGCAGACTACCACATTTCAGGGGCCGAGGAACGAGTTTCTTCCCCCTGAGGGAGTCCGTCGGCCACACTTACATGTGTGGCTGAGGCGAGCAGCCCGGACTGCTGTTCCCGTTGCTGTCGATGTGGTCCAGGGAGCCGTTGAGGTCCTCGTGCACAGCCTGCAGGAGGCCGCTGGATGCATTATTGATCAGCCCAGGGTTACTTAGCAAAGGTAAACTGCTCTCTGCCAAGGCAGCCTGGTGAGACAGAGAGAGGGTGAGGCAGCTTTCGAGATACCTTTCCAATAAGTTCTAAATGCATCTTCCTTGACTAGGTTCAACTTGTGCCACAGATTGCTTAGAGATTCTTAAATGCAGAGGAAAGACCACAATTCCTAATCGGCCACTCGTGGCAGACACTGTGTCGTGAACGCACAAACAACAGTTGGAGCAGCGGTGAACTTTCTCATTCGTGTTCCAACCTTTCGCATAATAAGATGTTGGATCCTCGCATGCCATGAAATACTCCCGGATAATATAAGCAGTTGCTCTGCTTTTTAAAAATGACCAGAACTTAGCTCAAAATAAAGAAGTCCTGACATTTGCCTCCTCTGCATAAAAATTATATATTATAATTAAACTTTAAAGTTTTTGCCACAAGCACCATGTTCTCCACCACTATGATGTGAAATCATTTATGACAGCCGGGATAAATATTAATGGATAGCGCATGCATTTGCAAAAGCTTCAGTATAGCAATCTGGCATTTGCAGGAAAACCGAGTGTTCCAGATTTTGCCACAGGGTGTCCTTCTTGCTTCTTCACATCAAAAGTAGCTTGAATTAGAACCAGGGCTTTTCACAGTGCTAGGTACTACAACTTACTTGGATGATAAACCACCTATTAAGAACCATCACAATCTTGCCTAAATACAAAGCATGCCAATAAAGGAGGCCAAAACAGTCAAATAGAATAACAATGTCAAAGTGCATTTAAGGATTAGTACCTGCAAACTGGCATTAAGAGCTGCTCCGTAACCTAAACTGGTAGGTATATTTTTTACTAAGGTTGGGCTTCTGGAAGAAAAAAATACACAGATGATTTATAAGTCAAAATAGAAATGATGTGGGTATCAGTCATCTCAGATCAAAAGGCATATTCCAGCTGGTCGTCTCCCATTGCACTACTCCAGAGCGGGGGTATTTAAGGTCATGGAAACAAGTTGATGTGGTTCAAACATAAGATCCATTACATACAGCTGGTCAATTGGCTCCAGAAATAAAGGAAACTTAAAGCTATGGTGCACAAGCAGAGCGGGGCATGACCCTGAACACCCCTACACCGATTTCGGCTGTGTCAAGGTTTCATTTTCAAGAAAACAACATCCATAAAAAATTTTTTAAAAATGTAAGTATACAGCACAATTACCAATTTGGTGTAATCAGGAAATAATTAATGGTTAATTTCTAGAACACCACGAATTAACATAACAAATTACCATAGTTAATTAAATGACAACATAATGGATTAACTATTTCTTGAATGCAGGAATTAGCACATACTTGAGTAGAGAAATCAAAACTCAAGGCCCAAGAGTAGATAAAACGCATTAAAGTCCTCTCTTCACTGAAGGCAGGAGTGGTTTGGGGGAGGAAGTTAGTGGTACATGGAGTTAATTAGGCACTAAATGTGCTCTATTACATTTCTGACTCCAGTTTGGCAGTCTCGTTCTCTAGAAAAAAAAAAAATTCAAACTTCCCAGACAGTAATTTTCTCTTAATGCCAGGCCTGATCCTCTCAGCTACATGATATAAGAAACTGTTAAAGTTTGGGGAAAAATTAGATAAATCCAAATAATAGTTTGCTTTGAGAAATAAAGACTACTTGGGAAACAAACATGGCTAGGCAAGGATTTTTTTGCTGTTGTTAATAAAGTTTTCTAAGATACTATTCATAAAAAGTACTCGTTAGGAAATAGTAGATTTTGCAACACTAGCTTTATTTTAAAATAGCCTTTTGTCCTTTACTAAAGGCTCCAGTGTTGTAAGAAAAAAAAATGAAGCAGATGTCTCCCTTTACAAAGCATATTCCTTCTGAGGTTTTTTTTTTTTTAATTCAAGTAATTTGCTGAATTGATTAGAAGAGTAACCCAAATAGTCTTGTGATTATTTTTATGGGGATACATTTGTTGGGTGTTGTTGATTTATGCCTTCCATGCCTAGGTTCACAAAGCAGCTGACTGCCAAGGGGTGCCATCAGCTGACTGCCTCCCCCGCAGCCCCAACTGCATGTGTGCAGCTTCCAGTGGGTGCAGGACACTGGATTACAAAACTGTCACAAACATACCCCGTTATCTTTTGTGATCTTCGCTTCTGGTATTCCACTTCATCCACAGTCCACACTGCCCCTTTTACATTTTCTACTCGAACAAAACATTTGTGCAGGCTAAGATTATGACGTACTGCATTCTAAATCAGACAGAAGAGAAGAAAAGGCGGCAAAATAATATTGTTTAATAAGGGAGCCCGGTGCTCCACATTAGTGGTTGTACTTGATCAGAGAGAAAAATCTTAACATGCTTAAGTATGAAAATCAAAATATGGCATGATATTATAAACCCCCAACTTACAAATTACTGGAATCTGCAGCTTGAACTTTGTGATAAGAAAACCTTCCAAGCTATTTTAATAATAGCTGTGTCAAAACCTTCCTTTCATTGAACTGGTCTAAATTGCAATATCTGTACAAATTACAGTATCTTTGAAAATGCCAGAACAATTAGGTCAGCTCTGTTGTGTCCCCGATCAAGCACTTGGGGATGGTTGAAATGTCCAAAGGAACCAGTCCTGCTTGAGGTATTAAAATGCTAAAAAGGCTACAGTGACAAGTGTTAATTTTGCACAAAGCTTTATGCAAATAAGCTCAAAGGCATTCTTTTCATCCCTGTAATAATGAAATGACAGAGTTTGTTTATTCTGTATTATTAGATGACATATGCAAGTGGCAACGTACCGGTCTGCCTGCACAATAAGACACACTTAGATTTCTTTTTTTTTTTTAAATTCCCAATAAAGTTTTTGTAAATGTTAAACTCGATTGAAAGTCGGTGCTGGAACCCAAGAGTACATTTTCTTCCCATAATGATTATGCAAACAGATGTTGTTGGCAGCTTTGTATTAGAGTAATTACTCAAAATTAACATTTTTAAATCAAATTAAGTCATTCCTAAAATTTTAACTATAATAAATATACAGTAGACAACATAATTTACCTTGAGTATTTTCCATAATTCAAATTATGAACCTAAGCAAATATTTCTTCCTGTCAAGGTACAGGGGCATATAACAAGTACTCAGAAATGACCTAATTCTTATTTTACAGATATAAAACAAAGTAATTTTGATGAAGATTTCTTTCTGTTTGCACAAAGACAAGCTTCTGGCCTGCTTTAAGAGAAGAATTCTTAAAAAAAAAAAAAAGCATAAGCAGATCTAGCATCTGACCTGAAATCCAAGGATTTGATTGATCTTAATGCCCATGGCTCTGAATATGATAATTTTAATATTAATGAGCAAATGAGCAGTTTTATTATGCATGCGATATAGTTAGAACTAATAAGCTGTTCAGAATGAGTTTTGCTGGATCCCCGAGCTGTAGAGATGAGAGCATGCTAAGACATTAAATCACCTTTCATTTCTTTTAAAATTTCTTTCAGTAAATCAAATGACGGAACGTTCACTACATCGTCTAATGAGTAACAAAAGAAAATGTAAACCTTCAACATAAATACGACTTAACTGAAAACCCTCTAAAATATATATTCTGCAGATTAGCGCTGACATTTTCGTACTATAAAATATATACCAAGGAGCTGTGTATAAATAAAGCAATTACATTCATTTACAGTACCACGTACTGTAGCAACTAATAACATCTAAACATTTTGTAAATTAAAAGCATTCTGAGCCTCACACCCATATATCTGTAATCGCCTGCCAGATTAATTTGCATTTTAAATCCAAATTAATTCACTTTAGCATATCTCACAGTCTAAAATTCTTCGTATGCTGATGAGTACTTTGCTGCTTCTATTCTTCTCAGCTACAAACATTTTCCCCTTTTGTACCAAATGGCTTGTGGCTAATTGATGTTTCTGACTGCTTTTTGAAATGAAAATAAAACAGTTCACTTAGTCTGTGCTGAGTACCCTTATCTTTCCAGACGCTGCTCTTTTCCAAAAATAGATGCACAGAACTAACATTTTTTTTTTTTTTTTTTTTAGCTCCTTGTAAGATCCAGACAATGAAGTTGTTTGGACAGGGATATAGATGAACCCTTTTGTCTAAGTAAATAAACTGCATTTATGTTCTGACAGGATAATATTCACTTTACTTTCTTTTAGTTCCAGCTGAGTAGCCAGTGTCCCTCACTCCCGTGGCAGCTCCTGTGTGTACGATGAGGGATGATGTGTACAGAAGGCGCAGACCAGGACAAAACCCACAGCCTCCGTTTGTTGCTCAAGCCAAACAGACATTTTTCAAACTAATTAGCCAATAATATGCAAGAGAAAAAGTAATATCCTGCGACTAACAAAGGTGTTGATGACTGAGTGCTCACACTGTAATTAGTGTGTCAGGCCCTCGTTTCTTCGCCAAGCCTCAGCTATTAATTGCACCAAATTAGAAAACTATATCAGAGGCAAAATTATTCTTTCACTTGTCATTTTGAGAGAGGGAATTCATTCCATTCAAGAGGCAGGTTAAAAAGAGGGGAAGCAGGTACTAATCTGCTTATGTCATGTAAATAAATGTTCTGGTGCTCTCTGGAAGGGGCTGTGTGAGGGATCTTGGAAGGGTGGGAGAGTAGTTACCTTCCAAGTTGCTGCATTCCGCCTGAAGTAAGCAAATGTCCGTGTAAACCAGCTATAAATTTCATTAAGTGTTAACTGCCTGTCAGACGACTCCATGATAGCCTGAAATGAGACAAGATACATAGTGACATAAAATAATGGTTTACTAACTAGACTGGGTGACACTTTCTCATCCAAGCCTTACTTTAAGCATTAATGAATTTTAATTTAATCAGGCAAAGTTAATTTTCCTTCTACTTACCTGCCTTATGAGAGTTGCATAAGTGAATGGAGGTCTGACATCTGCATTTTTATAAAATTCGTAGTTTGGGGCAATCTCTATAAAAATAAAAATCAGATATTAATTCTGCTAATAACTTGCGTTATATATAATTGATATTTTCATATCTTCCCTTAGCATTGGCAAAGTGATTCGGTGAGAAAGCCACCGACTAGCGGAAGCACCAAGCATGACAGTGGAATTGAATTATATGGGAAAGGCCATTTCTGACACGCAGTGCCCATGAAGCGTCCCCTGGTTGTGCTTGGACTTCAGGAACGGTGTGACCAGCTGGCCTGCGGATTTTTTTCCAGCAGCCAGGTCCTCTTTTAAGTGGGTGGCTTGGGCATGTTCTTACGTGGGCTTCTGCCCCCTGCATAAGCTTGGCGCTTTCCCTCTAATGCTTCTTAATGTGCAACAGGCTCAGCGCTCGGCCTCTGGGGCGCTCCGACAAAGGAGACCCAAAGCGCTCACAGCACCCAAGTTGAAAGTAGCTTCGCCATTTGTAAAAGGGGGCTCTGGGCTCAGACTGGTTGCGAAGTGTGTGGCTGTGATTAACTAGATACCCCTGGGTGGGGGACGGAGACCGAGCTGAGCGACACGGGACCAGGGAGAGGAGGCAGAGGCGGTGAGTTTCTAGTGTACGAGAACTTTGCCTCTCGGGATGCCTCGGGAGCCACGTGTCACTCGGGTTTGTGGCACTTCATTTAGGCAGCCCTAGAGGAAGACCGAGTCGCGCAAAGCCCAGTGTCCTGCCTAGAGCAACAGCACTTCGTCTACGGCCGTTTAAATGGCTCTTCTCCGATGGCTTTGCTCGCAGAAGCTGGATTGCGCTTGTCTGCGCTCGGAGATCAAAGGATCTCACGGAATCGAGGTGGCAACATGGGCTCTCCTGCCAGGTCATCTCGCAATGTCCCCAGCGGGGAGAGCTTTCCTTCCTGAACGACCACTCAGTTCATCACGGTGTGCTCAGGGACTCGCCCCTCTCCGCCTTTACCAGGACTGACACAAGGATCGCTCCACACATCACTGTCACCTCCGAGGGCGCTGCAGGGCTCGCGCGCGCACTGGCTCCGCCTACGGTTCGCCTCTCCCCAAGTAAAAGAGCTCGACCGAGCAGTCATAGCCTACCTGATGACATGGGAATGTTGTATTTGTCTGAATGTCGCCTTCGTATGGCTCCCACATTGGGCACACTGGCTGGGGTGATTACTGAGGGTCCCTGGGTAATCGGGGTGACTGGGGCCGTTGGTGTGGTAGGGGTTTGAGGTAAGCTCTGTGGGGAGGTCTCCAACATGTTCTTCGACATGGTGACACTAGACACCAGATTTAGCTGCAAAGCCCAAGAGAAGGGGCAGGAAAAAGGTAGAGACAAGAGAAAAAGACTTAAAAAGGTTTGACAAATGAGAGTGGTTTCACTTCTACAGCTGTGCTGCCACTAATAAGCTGCAAAAGGAAGCAGCCAATCTCAACTAATTACAGGATGAAATTGTATCATAAGAACTCTAATTAGAGGATGCTGTTAGAGGTTATCTAATAATCTACTGCAATGTTACTTAGGACTAACTCCTTGTCCTACCAGAATTCAGCGAGACTCTAGTTCCTTAAATAAAAGCCAGTTGCTGATTATTGACTGCCCCTGTTGCTAAACAGGTCTAGCCCCTGGTGAAACAACAGCAGCAGTCACGGAAGATGCAAGCTTTTCAGCCAATAGTACTTTTAAGTAAGTTGCCATTCTGCTGCT
>NW_004524789.1:3595899-3597741 GCF_000260255.1 Octodon degus
AAAAAAATTAAAAATCCAGACATGCTTGAGTTTAAAAAGTCACATTTTAGATCAATAAAAAATGTGTCTCTTTCTACTAAAAAATGTTTCTGGTACCCTACAACAAAATGCAGGATTGGCCAAAAACTCTAGTATCTTTGGTGGAAAACTTTATTGGATTTGAAGTAAGTGACAGGCTCTATGCTGAATGTAAACTTAAATAGTACTAGTCAGCGAGACATAAGGAGACATGGAAGAAAATCAGGTAAGAGACTCTGTCTTCTACGACTTCCCCCGCCCTTGCAAAACCAAGTGTTCCTTTTATACAGAAAGACATGGTGGACAGACCAGGCTGGTCATCAGTGATCATCAGGCTATGCTGGGGCCCTAGAAGAAAGTATCCCTCAAACTTTCATTAAACGAGAGCTACCCAATCAGTCACTCGAAGTTTCTCTGCAAACATTAGCCAGGTGAGGCAACAAAGTATGTCTATTCTTTTCCACCGGTTGTGTGTCGGACCATGCCCTCATGTTGAGCTTGTCTCCTCTATTTCTTAGAGAAACTGCAGCTTTTATTTTCTGTGATTTCCTTTTTCCCCTTGTGATAAGCTCTCTAAATTAGCATTCTATGTATTGTATGGTAGAATACATCAAGATGTGAAACACAGCTTAAGTGAAATAACTACCAAAGAAACAGAACAAAATTGCCCATAAAAATACTGACACTTTTGACAAAATGTTTGATAAAAAAAGTCTATTCGTATGTGTCTTCTGATTGAGGGGATTCTTCCTCGGTACACCACATTCCTCCTTATTTATGATTGGTCCTGTTACTACTTTTTAGGGGGCTCAGAGCGGGTCTCCTTCTAATCTGTGTAAACCCATCACCGAGAGATATTCCCTCTGTGGCTTCATTCCCAAGGCAATGATTTGAGCACTGATAGGTATACTTTGTTTAGTGTTACCCACAGTGTAGATTGGATAGATTTTGTAAAAGATAGCATTACTCTAAAAGAAACATACAATTTGACAAGCGATTGCATTTTACTTTCATTTTATTGCCATAGTTTTTATCACACTTATTGTTTTCTAACTGTCACTAAATGGTTCATTTTCTTAGTCTGTTACAGTGGCAGAGCTATTTACTGTTTATAAAGCAATATGCACTTACAGGTTTGGGAGATGGTTTGGGCTCTGAGGGTCGCATGTGCAAGTGGGTCATCATCGCCTGCAGACGTTCACGTTCTTTAGAAAGCTGTTAAGAAAGAGTGAGATCAGAAGCATTTTAGAAATGACTGATACAGCTGTGTTATTGCTGTGATCCATCTTATCACTGAGCTTGTCTCAGAGTAATGATTCCTGCATATAAAAGTCTGTGTCGGTAGGAACTTGGCTGGGAAGAAACGCAACTTAGCTATGGAGAGGGGAAAAACTTTTATAGCTTTCCTTATGTTAAAAGGTCAGAGAAAACAAATAACACTTCATCTTTTTGTCAATAAGAGAATTGAGGTCACCGTTGCCTCGACAGTAACAAGTTACTGAAACCATAAATTAGAAGGCCCATGGTGTCTCTTTAAAGTCCTGTGGACACTGTTAGCAGTGGACTGGTGCCAACAGCTGTGAAGGGGTGAAGGGTTCTCAAAGCAAAGTGCCTGCCAGGATTGTCTGAACACTTCATGCATTCCCACTGAGGTCCGGTTAGTGCCCCCTGCAATCTGCCATCATCAATCTAATTCAATAGAGTGACAGAGACCAGGCAGTGTGGAACGCTGAACTCTGCCACAGAGTCGGCATCCGCACTTGCGCTGGTCTCATTACCACTGACAGACCTTACTTTCCCATCATTCAGATGGGGGGGTGGGGG
>NW_004524789.1:3598491-3605558 GCF_000260255.1 Octodon degus
TTTTTTTTTGTAAAATTGTAAGTTGCAAATATACTGGAAATAGAAAAGAAATGAATTTTTCAAGCACTCAAGGCATGACAGTGAAAAGACGGGCCTTCGGCTCCAGTGGAGCATCCTGTGGGGTGGGCGTGGGGGATACAATTCAGCTCATGCAGTACCTGTCTCTGTAACAAAGTCCTATCTTACGGGTCTAACAGACAACAGGGAAAATACAGAATTGACATTTTTGTGATACTCCAATGTAGATGTTATGTTGCAAAGTTTACCTAGGTCTAAGTGATAAGTGACTTGTAGCAACGTATCCTTTTTTTGGGGGGGGGGTAACAAGGAGTCACTTTATTAATTTTTTTTACTTTGTTTTATTTATCTTCTGTTTTACTTTTTATTTGTTTAATGAGAAAATAAAATATCAATGAAGAAGCAGTTTCAGAACAGGTTAGTGGGATGGTTACAATAACTAATACATTGCTAATACAGATTCTCTAACAGCAATGAAACACCCATCTCTGACAAAACAAAGCAGAGAAGGGGATGTAAAGAATCGCTGTGTGGTGAAAAAAAGAAACAAAAAAACCAAACATAGATGGATAAGCAACGGATGCTGAGCTGTCGCCCTTTATGAAAGTAATGCACAATTCCCCATCACGTCGTCCTTGGTGACTAAGCCACTAAGATGCGGCTTACACGACCCCGCCCCTGCTCAATACTCATGTAAGCATCTTGGAACCCAAGAAAGGCCCTGAAGGAGATCGGACAGACCTGTATTTCTAACTGCTGCACCACTTGCATCTGCACCCGGCACTGGGCTGTGCTCCGGTCATCCAAGGCGTGCTCATTGTTAAGGTGCCTGCGCAACACAAGACACAACACAACAGGGCTCAGTCGCATGCAGGCCGCATGGAAAGCAGCACGCTGAACTTGTGCTTTCTGCTGGGGGACAAAGATCGGACACCTGGAAACTACACTGAAAACGTTAAAGGTGTTAACACGTCTAGTGACATTTATGAAATATAAAAAGGCTTTGACATGTAGAAAACATCATTTTCTCAGGGTCGGCGAGATAGTTCAGTGGACTAAGCTCCTGCTTAGCCAAGCGCAGGGACCAGGGTTCGATCCCTGGCACCACATGCCGTGCAGGCCCGCCCACGAGTGCACTGAGCTGGCCAGAGAGACCAGGCATGGTGGGCAGGCTTGTAATCCCAGCACTGGGGAGGCCGAGACAGGAGGGTAAGTAGGAGTCTGAGCTGTGTAGTGAGACCCTGCACCAAATAAATAATTTTTTTTAAAAAAATCATTGCCTCTAAGCTTATCTGTTTTAAGAAAAATGTTTCCTCAAATGATTTACAGAGTAATAGCAAAAACCCTTACATACCTTTCACATACTCATGAAATTTTTTAAAGAAAAATAACAGATAGGTAGACAGATAGAAAGATATTTATTTTTTAGGACAGTAAAGGTGATTCTCTATTCCATTTTTTTTTATGTACTTAGAGTAGCGTCTATAGGGTCTCACTATACAGATCAGACTCATAGCGATCCTCCTGTGTTCAGCCTCCCAAGCACTGGGATTACAGGCACGCGCCACCACACCCAATCTCAGCCGCTCGCTCAGCGTGCCCTGGGGGCGGGGCCAGCACAGTTCCATTCCATTTCTGGTAGCTAAAATTGCTTCCATGATATTTTTTGTGAGGGATATCTTATTTTCCTAGGATGTAGTTTGAATTGCACAAAGACAAATTATCATCCTATGTAAACCTTAGTAATCATGATGAATATTAATTGTATCTCAACACCAAAAATTTCTATAGAAGACTCTGACAATTAGAATCATAACACTGATGCCTCATCTCTAAGGTCCTAAGGGGATATATACAAAAATAGTGAAAGGCTAGTCTCATAATTTATCTCTAGTAATAAATATGTATTATATAAAATATATTACTGTTGTGATCATCATCATAAAATGCCTAAAGGGATCTAGTCAATAATAGTATCTAAAAACACCCAAAATATCTCTGGTTAACATGAAAATATTTAATAATATATACTTTGTAATTTTTAATATATAATTTGAAGATTCCCAAAAGTAAGAGTGCTCATCCATAACTCAATAGCAGCTAGCACATTTATTTCACCAATAGTCAATCTAAGGCAATGTTTAAGAGATGTTCTGATCTATGCAAAATTATAAAAGTACAATTTGAACAAAGAAGTCATGAAATAAAGAATTTATACATTTCATCTACGCAGATGTAAGTACTATTTAAAAATGATATGAAATCTAAAAATGTTTATTATAGTCCTGAATATGCTAAATTTAACAAATATTTTCCCCACTCAAATTATTTACCCATATTTCTTAGTTATTAGTGAAGTTTAAAAAAATATGTAGGCAGACAAATGTAATAGACCTGGAGAATAACTAAAGAGGTATTGTGGAGAAACAGCTAACCCACACACAGGTTTAGTAGATCTATGTTGGGCATTACAAACTTTTGTTCCTTTCTGCCTTGTACCTTGATCAATCAGACCAGTTCATTCTAGCGCCTCCTTGCTGATCCTGACTAAACCTCTACGTAGTTTAGCTTCTTTGTCTGTCTTGGGTGAAGAGAAACTGGACTAAAATCACCATGTGGCTCAGGTCAAGCTGGAGAGCTGATGCCAGAGCTCAGCTAAGGAAGTCCCCGAAACCCCCTGCTGTGAGCGCAGGTCTGAACAGCTCTCCTCAGAAGGGACTATAAGAAGGAAGAAGGTTCCCCTGCCCTCTCCAGCAGGGAGGAGTGGACTGCAACAATAAACCGAAGACGAGCTTAAAGCGCAAAATGGAAGTCAATCCCAACTCACAACATATAAAAATCGTTTTTCAGGCTTTTTGTTACCAAGTATGCCTGAAGAAACGAGATGATTTCCTAGATGCATAACACAATAACTGTTTGTGGTCTTACAATTTAAGGTTGTTGCATTTCTGTATGATTTTTTTTCCTCATGAACTTGTAGGGAACACACACCTAATTTATCAATCAGTTTAATCAGTCTAAAGACAGTTTTCTGAAAACTGTTCCAGTTACATACACAACGATCAGGACACAAAGAGAACACGCGAGATAAGCAGAAGATACAGCATCACAAGCAAGAGAAATTCAGTCCAGCATGTTTATTTTTGCATGAAATCACTCCCAAAAGGGTTTTTGATTTTACACTTGTTTACTTGTTAGTGGTAATTGTTATCTCGTATTTAAAGAACTAAAAAAGTGCAAAATGTTTGCACTCCATATGTGGGTCTTAGAGACCTATTCAATTTATCTATGCAGCTTTTATTAGAATAGAGACTGTAGACTACAGTAATAGTCAATGAGGTTTTGTCTTGATTGAATTTTTCAGTGGAACACAAAAGAACCTTGCCATTAAAATAGTCCTTTATTCTCCTGTATGAAGGCGAAAGGTTTTTAAAGTGTTGTGATGTTCAGTAATGAGCCTCTATCTAAATTATCATTGGTGACAAACTCACAAAGCACTTTTCGAGGACACATAGTTATGAAATGCCAGAGCTGCCACTTTCTTTCCTGTAATTATAGGCTAGCTTGCAGCCCTTCAATGATCATTTATAGAACAGCCTCCAGTGGATTACTGAGAACTTGAAAAACACATACATACCTCTGCCACATCTCCCTTCTCCTTTCCTCGCTATTGTTTACCAGTGATATGTAAAATAATAGCGCCTATTCACTCCCCCTACTTAATTATGCCAATCAAAGTACAGAAATAGTGTCGGATACACATACAATTGCAATAAGACTAAATAAATAGGCTAAGTATTAACATTAAATTATGAATTTATGTATTTATGACTATTTTGTGCCCAAATTATTCTCTTTTATGTTTTTATAACTATCTCAGGTACCACATATTGCTGTTCAAAAATTCTCTATGATTTATAAATCAAGAATGAGATAATACTGAAAAATGAGAGGATTGGTGGATTTTCTCAGCCAGTACCTAATTGCTGTTTCAAAATGCATATGCAAAGGGACATTTCATTAATCATTTAATCATGTCCCTTGCAGGAAGTTGGAACTAATGTTGCAAATACCCTTTTCATATAAATGCTCCATAATACTATCTTATGCATTTGATATATCGCCTATGTCATAAATTATGGCTGCTTCAAAAGGACCAAGTGGGGTTGTTATCCCTGAAGATGCTTGTTACAAAACCTTTATTAAGTTTCTTTCTTTCTTTCTTTCTTTTTTTTACTCATTGCTAGTTCTATTTCACAGCTTCATACTAGCCAACAATAATACTGGGGCTGATGCCAAAGGTCTGTAAATTACCCATGCAGTCGCTAACACCATTTCACAGGCCTGTTCTACTTCTACTGGTCTGCTAACAAGGCGATTACACACAAATTACCGAATGCCTATGAAATATTTAAATGCATTCTACTCTACTATGCATTAATAAGAGCAAAGTGAGCCCTGGAATTCTGGTTAGCTCCAGCCCCTAATGTTCCCTAATGAGCCTCTTACCGAGACTGCAGTTCAAACAGAGAGGTGAAGAAAAAATGCAAAGGGGGCCTTCAGAGAGGCAGCGCTGAACAAACACCGTGTGAGCCAGTTCTAATTTATGGGTCACTTTATAGGTATATTGATTTTTGTTTTCAAAATGGAATAAATGATGTGGTCCACTGATGCTCTTTCAAAACTGCATTGAATCTGCGTGCCAGGTAGGTAGCGTAAACTGAGAAATAAAGATGAACAGTCTTTCGAAAAACAATTAAGAAAGCATTGCAAGAAGACAATAACGTAGTAAAAGATCTTTCTCGTTTGCTTAATGCACGATTCTTTTTACCGGAGATTTTATGGTTCTGCGTGCATGTGGTAACTTCAATTATATCTACTCCAGAATCAGCAATTCAAATTTAACCTCTAGATTTTTAAATTCACTTAAAGTTGTAGTGTTTTATAAGCTAAAAAGGGACCAGATTTGAATCCAAGTGTGGCAGAGATTGTTTTAACAAAATGTTTTACTTGCATATCAGTGGTGTTTGATTTATTTTGCATCAAGCTTTTTATGTTTAAACACTGACAGGAGTTTAAATACAAAATGTTAGCTGTCACTATTCATTTAGCTGATTGTGTGAGATGCCTTAGTTTTGAGGGATGGGGGCACTGTCACCAAAAGAAACAGCATTCTGACAAGTTCAAAGAATGCCTTCTTGAGGTCATAATTCTGTAGCCATGCTGCCTAGACAAAGAAATACACGCCACATGCTAAGTGAGAGTGTGATGTGTTAGCGTAGTCAGCGACAAGAGAAAAAGAAAACAAACTTTTGTTAAATGAACTCTTCCGCTTCCACTGCCTTTCTCCCGTTCTCTACATAGTGCCAAAATTTAAAAATTTAATCTGTGCCATCCTTAGTTTATTTATTTTCATTAACTAATTATTCTTTAAGGTTCTGATATTTACATGGGTGTTTTTGTAGCTGCTACCCAGCGTGTGTGTGTGTGTGTGTGTGTGTGTGTGTGTGTGTTGGTGGGGACCAAACCCAAAGCTTTTACACTGAGATGCATCTCCAAGCTTTCTTTTATTTTTTGCTTTGAGACAAGGTGTAACTAAATTGCTAAATTGCTCACACTGGGCCTAAACATAGGATCTTCCTGCCTCAGCCTCCCAAAGCCCTAGGATGACCTCCAGCCCCACTCTGTCTTTGTCGCAGGAGAATATTTCCATCTTGTACCTCATCCTGTTCATAGGCATGTGCACGTGGGCGTTCAAGAACACTTGCCTGCTCCCTGGAAACATTTGGCTGAAGCTCAGGAAGTCAATCCATCTGTATTCAAGCTGATTTAGGTTGAATAGAATGTAATTAATTTCACAGTCAAACTACACTAAAATTTTGTCAGATGCTATTACACTTTGACATTTGTAAGACAGTAATGAAGAAGTAATATTAAATGTTTTTAGTGATCTAGTGAGTTCCTCAATTACTGGTCAGAAAAAAACGTTTAGCTTCTGTCAGCACCTACTTTAAAGTTTAAAATTGTTCCTAAATGTCTATAGCTTGGGTCTTCTTTCTCATCTTGTTATTTTTCTGATTTTATTCTGCTGTTATAAATGACAGTTTGTTAGTCTCAATGTGTTTGCTCTATGGGAGAGAATATCTCACTTGAACACACACAAGAATATACAAGAATATATAGGTATGTAATACCTAAGAGTAAATATATAGGTGATAACTAAGAATACACCTACAATACGCGTAAACAACTGTCCTATTATGTGTGCTTTGGTGCTGGGAAAAACCAGAGAGATCCTACTTTTTTGAAGTCTAACATGACAAAGAAAGTTTAAGATTATTCCTAATTTTTCAATTGTTGTTATTTAATGTACAGAGGTTAAACACATAGAGGACTTTTTCTTTCAAACCAATGGAAATATTGCCTATGCTAAATTACAGACTGGACTATACAACTTATTTCTAGAACATTTTGTTTTAAAAATGCTACAATGAATTTTTCTTTAAAGCTTTTATTGTAAACATTGGACATAAAGTTGGGTGAGAATTGATAAATAAGAAAACTGAAAGTTTCTCAGCTTTTGTGCCTTGCCTGCCTTCTTGGCCAACCCTTCAGTTCTCTCTGGAAAACCCAAGTCTTCTCCTGAGACGATGTATATTGCCTCCCACCCAGGTGCTACATAAACCTTTTTCTGAATAACCTAATTCACTTATAACATGTATTTTTATTTCTCTTCAAATTTTTCACACATCTCTAAGAAAAAGGCCATGGGAAAGCATGTCTAATTAATATTGACTTTCAGTACTGCATAATAAAGTTAGTATTAACAGAGTTGTCACCTATCTTTGAATCAGAGTCTCTAAGATGTATCCTAACAAAAGTGGACTACAAGACCCAAAAATCTCTTATCATTAGTGGTGTCACCCCTATATAGGAACAGGTTAGAAAAATGGTTAGTCTTAAAACTAAAGTTTATTTTTAATTGAAAAGCATGCTTTTCAAAATTTTTAAAAGTTGGAATGGATATGGAAAAGGACTGGAGATAAAAT
>NW_004524789.1:3606948-3615446 GCF_000260255.1 Octodon degus
AAGAAGAAGAAGAAGAAGAAGAAGAAGAAGAAGAAGAAGAAGAAGAAGAAGAAGAAGAAGAAGAAGAAGAAGAAGAAGAAGAAGAAGAAGAAGAAGAAATAATCAGGCTGAGGCTGAAAGAAAGGTAACTTTGTGTTTTTGCTTTCTCCCCCAAGGTCACAGTGAGCGAAGAGCTTTCGGATGAGAACAAACGCTATGTTGTGAAGAACTAACATGTTCAAATGAAAAATACAAAATATTTGTTAGAGTAATTTTTATCCCATGTTCTTTCTCTAAACTTTGTCTTAAGGAGGAGAGAACTCTGGCAAAGTTTTCTAGTGCTTTCCGTTCCTCTCCTTGCTCAGAGAAGGGCAGGCAGTGGCGCAGCCAACAGCACGGCAGCCCACACCTGTCTCGGCAGCGGAAGAGTAGCTGTTCCCTGAAGGCAGTTCTAGAGAGCCACTGTGCTACAGGAAGCAAAGTCGCGCTTAGTTGGTCATAGAGGATGCAAGGTTGCGCAACCGTGGTGGACGGTCGTCGCTGCGGTGTCCTAGGAGGTGACTCGGGCGCCAAGGACGCGGCCGGCCCGAAGGTGCTTCTGCCTGCGCGCTGAGCCAGCCCACCATTTGTAAACACATCTTTTTGATGTTTCTGCCAACATCGTGGCAACAAAGCAGCGCAATTTCAAATGAGCTAATTAACTTAATTGTTGATGAAGCATGAAACAGTTCATTCACCCTGTTAGCTGCACCATGACAACATAAGGGGCTCAGCCTGCGAAGTCACTCGGCTCCATAAACCTCCCCGCTGCAGTCTGCTAGAGCTCGCGCGTGCGGGAATCGCTTGCGGGGACGGTCCACCGACGCAAGGCTCGCGTTGGAAACAGAAGCCCTTAAGAACTCATTTTTAAAAATATTATTGAATGAAGAAATTAAAAACACATCAAGTTTGAGTCTAAGCTAGAAAAAGCCATGGATGTTTCTGAGAATAGAAAGGAAAATGTAAAAGAAGACAATCATTTCCTTACATTTGAGACAATGTTTTATTTTAAGGTTCTTTATGGGAGATATTACAATTAGAAGTAGGGAATCTAAAATCTGCAACTAAAACATAAACCCGCAGAATATAACTAAGTATATAGAGATTTTCTCACATATTTTCTGCAATTTTTATTAGAAACTAAAATATTTAAGAGAATCCTACCTTACAAACATGTCTCCCAGAGATTAACCACTATTCAGTGGGCTAACATATTTGCTTAATTCAAAGTTTCCATTAAATGTTTGTAAAACATTTGTACAAAAAGATGACACGTTAACTTTCTAGGCTGACCTGGAAAATCCACTTGTTGGGACAAACAGAAAACTTTGCAAGCATAAAGGATGGATTTTTATTCATTCCTTTTTTCTCTTTCATTCACAACAACACGCAGAAAACTCCTATCATCCACCCCACTCCCCCCAAAAGTGAAATCCTTACTTCAAAAACTGTCCAAAATCTTCACAAATGCTTTCACAGCCTGGCCATTTGCACACTCCGTGGCCGTAGAGCGTGTGAGAGGCCCCAGCCTCCTCATGTGACGAGCTGTAGGCAAAGCACACAACAGCAGAGTCATCTCCAGAAGCCATAATCGTTGCAGGCTGCTAGTGCCTGTCGGGTTACAATCAGTGACAAACAGGTCAAAACAGGTCAATTCAGCTCAGAGCAGTCAGGAAAATGTAATCCTTCCATTGAATAGTTCAACTGCCAAGGCTAGATGGTGCTCCAATTAGAGGGAAATCGAGCCAGCGATGACCGTTAACAAAGCAGGAAAGGAGGAGGACTGTGTAATATCACACGCTAATCCTGCCACAGGACCTCCACGGAACACTCTGCCTCTAAATAACAAATACTCCTGCGTAGACATGTATGTGGGATAAAGCATTTTGAAGCAAGCGAATGAGTAGCAATCATAAGCTTTTGAAATGTTCTTTTTATTAAAAAAAGATATAAAACTTTAGTACCATTTTTTTTTTTTGTTATTTATGTGTGTGCAATAAGTTTCTACTAGTTACATTTGATTTTAAAAATTCTACTCTGAAACACTGTTCATTAATATGGCCTTACCTAATCGTTCTGGGCTTTGGATTACTGAGTACTATAATATATCCTAGAGAAGCCAATCAGCTTCTAATACGCAGTCATCCAACTAATCTTAGTTAAAGTAACAATATGGAAACACGTGAAGGCATACCATTTTATTTTATCTTATTTTATTTCTGATACTGGGAATCTAACTCAGGACCTTGCACTTGCCAGGCAGGCATTTATGCCACTAAGCTATATCCCCAATCTTGGCATACTCTTTTACAATAATGAAAATAATAAAATTTTTCCATTACAAATGATGGCAAAAGACATTACCAAATAACAGTTTCATTTTTCCCTTAATCTTTAATTTTTAAGTGTTTTATTTTAAACCATAATATAAGTAATTTTTACTTGAAAACAATTGACAAAAAAGAATGTGTCTCAGCAATCCATTTTATGTAACAGAATATCAATCTACATCAGTTACATAGGGTGGTAGAGCTATATGTAATGAGACCAATCTAATCTGTTATGAAATTCTACACATAATTTACATCTTTTAAAAAGAAAAGATTTTAGGCATTACTGTAGCTTCTGTACTTCAGGTACTTGAAAAGACTTAGTGATATGCCTGAGTAATTGTTGCCAAACAGACGAAAGTAAATGGAGGGCCAGTGAGATAGCTCAGTGGACTAACGCCTGCTTAGGTAAGTGCAGGGACCAGGGTTCGATCCATGATACAACATACTGTGCCGGCCCTGCCCCCAGGCACGCTGAGCCAGCCACAGAGCCCAGCCGTGGTGGTGCACACCTGTAATCCCAGCGCTGAGGAGACTGAAGACAGGAACATCACTACAAGTCCAAGCTGCGTAGTGAGACCTTGTACCAAACACATTGAAAAAAAAATAAACAACCTGGATGCTCTACTTCCAGAGCTATTTGTTTTACCCAAGAAAAATAAAACCAAAGCTATTTAACATAATGTTAATTTGGTAACTGAATGAACATAATTTTTTGTATTATTTTTAGTCAAGTTTATTTGCAAAAAGAATAGTACATATTTATTTTTCTGTTCATAAATTCTATCACACAACAATAAAAGGCTATATCAGCTTACTGTCTCATCATCTTGATTTATATATTTCTCTATATTTATTCTCTTAATTTCTAAGCACACATTTGAAATATATTAATAGAGATAGGCATACATACCTTTGTAATTATTGGAAATTAAACTACTGGTGTTTAGCTTTAAAATGATACAATGTTTCCACAGCAATCATAGTAAACAGAATATGTTAGTTATCAAAGTATGATATAGTCATAGAACATAAATCTTTGAAAAAGCAAACTCTCTGACTATGTGTATCAGGTGGTTGGCTCTTGAACTGCTTTTTTATAATGAAAAAATATGTAAGATAAACAATATAATGACTTCTATAAAACTTGCCATACTACACATATTATTCCTTTAAGAATTAATTATGGGGGCCGGGGAGATGGCTCAGTAGAATAAGCGCTTCCCTGGAAAGTGTAAGGGCCTGAGTTCAATCCCTGGTTTAAAAAAAAAAAAAAATTTATTCTTTTTAGCTTTACAAATGGTGAAATGAAACGCAGTGATGGATAAGCATTAATTCCTACTATGTCTAAATAACGAATTTACCTGTCTCGTCTTGCATTTAGAACTGAAGACTGCCCATTTACGAGGGAGTGATGCGTTATTGGTGGCGATGCTTTGGAAGTGGTGGAGGAGGTAGTCGAGGAGGAGCTGTTAGTGGTGAGGTCGAGCCCTCCGTGTTTCATGCCGTTGTCTTCCACACTGTGGACTCCAGTCACCTCTTTCCATAACTGCTGAATCTCAGCAGGACTTAAGCCAGCTGCAAAATGAAAGAACAACCCACTAATACAAGGTGAAGTTGGCAGAATGAGCTTCCAAGTAGCAATAGATTATGTCAATAACAAAAGTGGTTCACCTCTATTAATTAATATACAATAAAACTTACTTTTATATCAAAAGCATCAAATTATTTATTTGCTAAAGCTAGCGGTTTGAAAACAGTATGGGGAACACTATCACAGGTTAACAGGTTCTTTGTGAAAATTAAAGATTTTTTTCCTTTAGAAGCGGTGCGTATCCACTGCTACCAGGATCGTTAAAGAACTGAAGATGACTAGATATAAGAAGTGAAAGATTACTAGGTATTAGGTACAAAACATTTCAGGGGCTGCGGAGATAGCTCAGCAGTCTGAGCGCCTGCCTAGGCAAGCACAAAGACCCGGGTTCTATCACCAGTACCACATGCCGGCCCCAGGTAAGCCCAGGCAGCCACTGAGTCTGGGCGTGGTGACACATGCCTGTAATCCCAGCACTGGGGAGGCTGAGACAGGAGGATCACTATGAGTCTGAGCTGTATAGTGAGACCCTGTACCAAATACATAAAAAATTTAAGAAAAGAAAAAGGAAAAGAAATAACACATTTCAGATAAAATGAAAAGAAAAACAAGGAGGGAGACATATCCGGGTACAAACGTTAAACACTCAACTCAAAAGAAAAAAAGATTTGACGATTATCTGGTGAATTTGCTCTTTCTCAGAAAGGCAAACCACATAACTGACCTTCACTTGGTGTTCTGTACAAGCCATACGCTCACACTGATCAGCTCAGTAGGTGATTTCTCAACCTTCCCTTCACTTCTGACCCACACTTAGAAAAGTCAACTAATTGCTTTAAACAATTCCCTGGATCAAGTAATGAAAGCTTACCTCACGGTAGCCCAAAAAATGTTGAATATCTAACACAATCTTTTGTTTTTCAATTACAATGTTAATGTAAATTATCGAGACATCATTGTATGTAGAATTCAAGTAACAAAATAGTACTTATATGTGTAAATATTGTGGCTTTGGATATTCTTTATGTACCATGAGCTTTTAATCCATATGAACTAAAATTGTTAGTGTTTTTACTTTTGCCAACTGATGGATGACAAAACAGGAAGCAGAGAAGATTTTAAGAGTTGTGCCCAAGAGCACCAAGCAAACAAGCAAAGGTCACAGTGCAAGGATGAGATTTAGGTCCAGCTACTCTGACTTGAACTTCTTTCATCTTACAATGCTATTAAAAACACTAATGTAAGGACTCAGGGAGATGGCTCAGTAGAATAAGCACTTGCCTGGCAAGTGCAGGGTCCTGAGTTCAATCCCCAGGACTGAGAAAAACAAAACAAAATGTAAACAGACCAAAAAAACCCCACTAACGTAGACGAGTAGAAGAGAAAACGAAGCTGTAATCATTATCATCATTTATTAAGCACTTAGTACATTCTGTGATTCCCTAAGGATTTCATATTTATAATCCGAGTCAACTCCACTGAGGTTAGAAATCAGATTTTGTGGACTAACACAAAGAAGCTCAGGCACAGAAAAGTCTCCAAACCACACAAGTCACAACCCGTGTACAAAATTCGAATCTAGTATCCTCGCTCCATTCCAAAGTCTCTGCTCTTCGTCACTGTGTGCCGGCACAGCCAGCAGAAAGCTAGCGCTGTGACTTCAACCCTGGCCACACGCACACCAGTGCACGCTGAGGCACGGGAGAGGGGAGCAGGGCGGGCGGAGCAGGCCGGGAGAGGGCCAGGTCACAGCGCACAGTGCTGAGGCGCGCGTGCTCTCACGCCACCCCTGCAAGAGAGAAGCCATTGGCGTGGACACAGAGGGCATCGGCCAGCAGCGACTTGAAGGATTTCCAACACGATACTCCTGGACAAATCTGCCATCACAGGGGTAACTGTGTTTATTTATTTATTTTACTTTATTTTATTTTTTCCACTTACGTATTTGGTAGAGGGTCTCACTATGCAGCTCAGACTCACGGCGAGCCTCCTGTTTTCAACCTCCCCAGTGCTGGGATTACAGGTGCATACCACCCTGCCCAGACTGGGAGGCAGGCTCAGTGCACCCCGGAGCGGGGCGGGCGCGGCATGCTAATTTTTAAACTTTTTTATTTTCGAAGTCCAAGCATGTGCATTGTTAAACCTGAGCAGGAGCTCTCTGCACAAGCCAAACAGAAAAGGAGCCTCATAATGACAAAGAGGCTCTTCTAAATAGCATTTTTGGACCGGCTTTTGAGGGATTGGGTCAGAGAAACAGACGGCTTGTGGCTGCTGATGTGTCCTCCTGTCCCCTGAAACACGGCGACACGTCCCTGGGTGAGTGCTCATGACCTACTGATGGCTGCTCTGTAACCTTAGTGAAAGGAAATGTCTGCTTCTCTGAGAAGGCCGTTAGGCGCATTTGAACTGGCCGTGGTCCTGTCAGGATTCATCACAGTTCAGGCAATGAAGTGACTCCATTTTTTTTTTTTTTTTGCAGAACCGGGGATTGAACTCAGGCCCTTGCACTTGCCAAGGAAGCGCTTATTCTACTGAGCCATCCACCCAGGCCAAAATGTTTTATTTTGATATTTTTTTATTTATTTTTGGTACTGGGGATCGAACTCAGGACCTTGCACTCTCTAGGCGGGCTCTTATACCACTGAGCTATTTCCTTAGCCCAAAACTTTATGACCCTGTCTTAAGATGAGAGAGAGAGAGAGGGAGAGAGAATGGGCTGGGGTACTTTGTAGTTATTTTCCAGTACAGCTAATAAAAACAAGTGATCCTCCTCAGTAATTATCCAGGAAATGGAAATCAAAATGAGGTATCACTTCACTCGGAAGACACACAGCAGGTGTTGGCGGTGGCTGGAAAGACTCTCAGGAGTGACTGACAGGACTGTTAGTACAGCCATCAGAAGAGAAGTAGAAGGGGGCCAGCCACATAGCTCAGCGGATTAAAGCTCCCGCAAGCATGCGCAGGGGCCGGGTTTCGATCCCCGGGCCTGCCAGGCTGGCACCGTCCCAGGGGCCCGCTGAGACAGAGATTGAAGCTGGGCGTGGTGGCGCGTGCCTGTAATCCCAGCTCTTGGGAGGCTGTAAACAGGCAGATCACTATGAGTCTGATCTAGTAGTGAGACCCTGAAATACAAAGAAAAAAGAAGGAAGGAAGGAAGGAAGGAAGGAAGGAAGGAAGGAAGAAAGAAAGAAAGAAAGAAAGAAAGAAAGAAAGAAAGAAAGAAAGAAAGAAAGAAAGAAAGAGAAAAGAAGTATGGAGGGTCCTCCAAAAATAAACAATGGAATCTGGCTCTTGGACATATATGTACATAAAGGAACCAAATCCAAAGACACTGTTGTAGCAGTATTCACAGAAGCCAAAACATGGAAAGGATGCAGGTACCCACCCACAGGGGTCTGGACTAAGGTGACAGAGAACTGCTCACACAGAAAAATGCATAAAACCCTGTCGTTTATACCAGGGATGGAACTGGAAGGCCACTTGTTGAGTGAAATTCTAGGCAAAAGGAAAGGGTATAATCTCACTAAGGCAGAACTCATGGTTCATAGAATAAGGCTGAGGACGGGCACTTGGGATCAAGGAAGGATGCTTGCGGATGCACCTCAGAGGGACTGGGAATGACAGTACTTCAGGAGAGACACCTACCCCGATGAACCCTGCAGCGCATCTACATAAGACACGACACACCACCCAGGCGTAAGGCCTTCATGCATTAAGTTGACTCCAACTCGTGTATGATTTACCTAATAAAAAACTGGGTGGTACCATGCTTTTACTTTTACTATTCCATTCCTGATGCATCAGCTTTTATACTAGGGCTAAATGCTGTATGACGAGGCTGGTCTTTGATTACTTTTCTGATCAATGACTGATGGGGCCATTTCTCTGTAAAAATACTATAGACTGCCCCGGGAGATGGCATAAACTTTTAGTTTTAATTAGAACTTTATTTTGAATCCAACCAGATAATTAGAGTCTTGCTACTAACCTAGCACTCTGGGAGGCTGGCACAGGTGGCTTCTCAAAATTTTAAGACACAGCTCAGAGGAAGGAAAAGACTAACTTGATTTTGGTCTATAAAAAAAGAGAATGACTTTCTAAGAATGTGTATTTTCTTTGGTACACAGAAAATAGTTTGGTGTTTTATTATTTATTTATTTATTTGTTTTTACATAGAAAGCATGATTGTTTTGATTCTAGATTTAAGGTAGAATTTAGAAACTTCTGACTATAACCTTTTTTAAAAGTCTGTTTCTATCACCAGGTGTCCTGACACAGTCCCGTGCCCACACATCTCTCTGGAGATTCATGCCTCCTGTCTCTGCCTGACCTCACAGCAGCTTTCCTGCCTCACCTCCACCGGCCTGGACCTTTTTTCTTCCTGTTTCTCAGCTTGCCTTGAATGGATGAAGTTGCTTTGCAAAAGTGATCATGTGCTCTCTGTGAAAGCCTGAGAGAATGTTTTCTCTCCATGTGACTCTCTTTAGGCACACTCTACATCATCGATCACTTTCCGCTCTGGCCCTATAACCTCCTTGATCAGAAAATTTGGGACA
>NW_004524789.1:3616406-3633906 GCF_000260255.1 Octodon degus
AGGAGAAGCAGAAGGCCCCCACAGAAATCAAAGAAAAACAGCTCTCTGCGACCTGTCTGCGTAGGGCTCCTCTCCTTCACTGGCCCTTTTCTCTCTGACCTCGTCCGTCACTGTCCACGTTTGGTTCAGCTGTTCGCTTCTGCCGCCTACTCCACCACCTGGGGCACTCGCGCTCATCCCAGCCTGTGCTGGGCCAGCGCACGGCTCCTGCGCCCGTCTCCCCAGGGCTTCCTCCCTCCTCTGCTGAGCTGACTCTAGGTCCCTCCGCTGGAGCCTTGCTCCATAGTATCAGTGCTGTCGGTCCCACTCTGCCGCTGAACATTCTTTAGTTCCTATCCTACTCTACTCTGTCTTTTAGAACATTTATTGATTCCTGAAACCATCCATCAGCTCACCTACTTCTTGACGTCACCAGTCTCTTTCCACTAGTTTTACTTGTATATGAACAGATATTTCTTATTTTTCTGCATATCCCCAGTGCCTCAGACAGTACTTCATAGGTGCTCAATACATACGTGCTATTTCATTCATTATAAGAAAATCACGTGGTCCTTAAAAACACACTGATTTCCGCACAGGTAGTCTATGACTCTTAACTATCGTCCTATCTTTGAGCACTGTCACCAACAAGATCAATGTTTAAAGAATTATAAATGGAACCAGCTGCTTTTAACATTTGGCATCTTTACAATACACAATGCTTTGCAAAGCTATACCAGGTAATGATGTTATTAATAATTTAGTTTATGGGTTTTGTTAATAATTCAATTAACGTAAATATCCACTTACATTTGCATTGAAAAGTTGTGATCTGGTCATGCTATGATAAAATAACAAATGCTAGGCACTTTGGACACCCTCTATAAAGATTTGGTAAATAACTCATTCACTATCCAGGGTCTCTTAATTAAAATCTGAGGGATATGACTTTTGAATGTTTTATGTGTCAGCAAATACAAGAAAAAAAAAAAAAAAAACTTCAGTGGCATTGGCTACCAAAAATGTCTGCAGATTACAATCCCTGAGGGACATTTTAAAACTTGCAGTGTCCTGACCACAGCTCATACCGACGGACCCACAATTCCGGAAGCAGGATACAGGCTTCCGTACTTGTGAGGTCCACAGGTGATCCCAGGGCGCAGATACCTTGGGCTAGGGTCATGTAACAAGGAAGCTTGCTTTGCTCTGAGGAGAAAATATTCACATCTGATAATTACTCAGTTCTTTGCTGGAATTAAAACTGCTTACAAATACAAAACAACTAGCCAACAAGTGCCATAGGCTTTTGAATGTTTTATGAAGTTTGAAAGTTTGATGTTTGTAAGAATTGATTTAGATTACATTTCAGGCAGTAATATAGAATTCAGTTAAACAATGTTCTATGGAGCACTAATCTTAGCTGGTTTCTTTTTTTTTTTTTTTTAATGTATTTAGTACAGCGTCTACAGGGTCTCACTACATAGATTGGACTCCCAGTGATCCTCTTGTTTGCAGCCTCCCAAGTGCTGGGATTACAGGCGTGTGCCACCTCACCTCTCTCAGTTGCCTACTCAGCACACCCCGGGGCAGGTCCAGCATGGCAGGCCTGGGGATCAAATCAAAAAGGCGTGGCTCATGATGCTTCGAAGTTCATGATGCAGGTAGAATGGTTCTGAGTGGTTGAGTGACAAAAACAAACAAACAAACAAACAAACAAACAAACTTGCATCTTTTGTTATTTCGATTTTGCCTTTGGAAAAAAACCCAAGCAATATTTTATTCCACAAGTTTTTGCCAAGTTTTAATACCCGGAATAGGCTTAGGATTCACCCGCTAACCCCTAACCAGCGTATCCTTCCTGCAAACTCCAGCCTGTCTGTCACAGTCCCAGCAACCTGACCAGCTCTCTGGAAACTCTTTCGCGCTAAGCGTCACATATCCATAGAGCTTCCCTGTCCCTGGGAAGTCACTCCTTTTCCAAGTTCTCATCATGTCTGTTCTAACAGATATTCCATTTGTACATTCTTGAACATCAGTCACTATCTGAAGTGCTTCTGTAGGATCACTTATATATAATACTCTAAACTCACTACTTTTTCAAATTGTTGATGCTATCAATATTCGGGGATATTAGGCTGTCTCCATTTCAGAGATGCAAATGCTGAGGCACAGAAAGTGCAGTGACTTTCTCTAGAATTAAAATGTATCTTATAATTAGTCATTTCATTTGTTTATCTTTTTATCGAGCCAGGGTCTCACTGTGTGGTTTAAGCCCACTTGAATTTACAGTGGTCCTTCTGCCCACGCCTCCTGAAGGCGGGGAGGATGGGCATGGATGGCCATGCCTGTCTCTCCCTCTCATTCTCAGGTCATTGCTTGCAGAATCCCTTGTGAGGATTTCTCCTCTGGCCACCGTGCTTCACAGCTCGCCGTCTGCCCGCTGCGACACATGCTTCATCTTGCCC
This sequence comes from Octodon degus, assembly GCF_000260255.1. Taxonomy (NCBI): domain Eukaryota; kingdom Metazoa; phylum Chordata; class Mammalia; order Rodentia; family Octodontidae; genus Octodon; species Octodon degus. The sequence goes on from NW_004524789.1 coordinate 3,618,851, forward strand.
CTCTGCCCTTTATCTTTCTCCTCTGCATGCACCATGGAATATTTTACTTAATTCACTTGTTCTCTGACTTCTGCAGTAAAGTGAGAGCTTGCTCTAGGATGACGGGGACTTTCGTTTGTCTTCTTCACTGTGATCTCTCCAGTGGCTGTAAGAGACCTACAGTGGGTATGAGTTCAGTGAATACCACTTGGAAGAGACTTTTCATTTGACTAGAAAACTAGCGTACTGGCAAACAAGTGCTAGGAAGCAATATCAGAATGCTGCACAGTAATTGTCAACTTTTATCTTAAGTGAGTTATCCAGTTTTTCTCAATAATTTCATTTAAGGATAAATATTAAACTGGTCCCCAAGGTTGGGAATGGGGGTGCATGTCTGTAATCCTGTAATCCCAGCATTCCGGAGAAGGCTGAGGCAGGAGGATCGTGGTGGATTCCAGACCAGCTTGGGCTATAAAGTGAACTCCAGGCCAGCCTGAGCTGCATAGGAGACCTGTCTCAAAAGAAAAAAAAATACTGCCCAAAAGTTCCATAATTACATAATTTCAAAATGTTGCCCATACTCATAAAAAACTGGGAAACTGTATTCCACTCTTGGTCATAATTTGGGCAGGTTCTTATTCACTAGCAATATTATAAATAATTTGGGCATGTTCTTATTCACTAGCAATATTAAAAATAAAGGCTATGTTTGTTTTCACAGGAGTTCAGTGAGTAAGAGAAGAAATCCTTAATTACACTACGTCTAATACTTTAGGTATAGCATCCAATAATCTTTAATTCTGCTCAGAATATATGGAATAACTACACACGTTGCAATGCTGTGTGCTACAAATGAAATAAAATTGGTAATTTATACTAATATTATACATCCTTGCATCTAAAGCTTATAAATTTCAATGACTTTACTTATGTAAAGCATCATATTGTAGTCTTTCCCACACTCAAAAATAGAAGACTTATTCATTCAATGTTCTCTTTTCTATATCCAGTAATTGCATTTTATCATTAAATAATTGTATACATTATAATGCAAAGTGACATCTACTATAAAATTTTTAATTATTTACTTACTAATACTCTTCTTTTTGGGGGGGAATTAAATTCAAAAATTGATAAAATGAACTTTGCTAGAATTCTTTTCATTGCTCTTTTTGTGAAGCCAGTTGTCACTTAGTGCTGATAATTTGATTTGCGATAATACCATGTATTATTTATTTATTTCTTATTATTTACTTTGAAGAACTACACATATAGCCAAAGGGACAGAAAAATGGAGAGGAGCACACATTACAAATCCAATGTCTTTGCCAACCCTGATTTGAGTCTCTAAATTTTGCCTCCAGAAGACAAATCAAGTTGTGGGGTGTCTTCCAGATGTGTATGTGTTTCTGTATACTTGGCCACCTTAATACAAGGTAAATTTAAATCTCTCAAGGAAAAAAGATCACCTTCAGATACAATGCCCATTTTAGCTTGTTTAATAAGAGCTTCATCAATTACATATTTTGTCCAAATGCCAAATTACAGGTAGTAAAATGAGGTATTTGGATGAAACTGAGATCAAGACAAGTATTTATGCCAAAGAAGAACCTTCACGGAAACAGGATATATAAGATTCAAACAACAACAACAAACAAACAAACAAACAAACAAAAAAACCTCACATGATTTTATTTAATAAATTGATAGGCTTGAAAAGTTTGAATTCTATTATGAAAACATTTAAATTTTTTTCTCATCATGATATTTTGCTATGACAATGCTGACACTCTGCTTTTGTGTCTTCTTCTCAAAGAATTGTCAAATATTATCTTTTAAAAATGTTTTATGGAGGCTGGGGATACAGCGGCATAAACACCTGCCTAGCAAGTGCAAGGTCCTGAGTTTGATCTCCAGTACCGCCAAAGAAACAAACAAACAAACAAACAAACAAACAAAAGATTTATGAATTAAGTGGAAATAAATTCATTTTAATGCTATATATGCTAGTTCATTAATTCTATGAAACTCTGAATGATCATAGTATTTCTCTTTATTTATTTACTGAGGTCTGGCCAGAGAGCTCAGCAGATTAAAGCATCTGCTTAGGTAGACGCAGGAACCGGGGTTCAATCCCTGGTGTGCCACGTCAGCCCTGTCCCCGGGGTGTGCTGAGATGCTGACTAAGACTGGGCGTGGTGGCGCTTGCCTGTAATCCCAGCATTTGGGAGGCTGAAAACAGGAGAATCATTACAAGTCCCATCTGTGTAATGAGACCCTGTAGATTCTGTACTAAACAATTTTTTAAAAGCAATATATTTATCCACAACTTAGTTTCTACACATAAAACTAACAGCATCTATAGGCAACCTTACAAATTTTTATTTATGCTGCATGGAAGTACTGTATATTTAAACTTCAAACCATAGACATACTTTCAGTATAGAAAGCTCTGAAAAAAATGTTTTCCCCTCCAACGTCCAAACTGAAACGTTTTGGCACTTGAAAGGGAATCCGAAAATTATGACAGCAGTTGCGCATGACACGCCTTGCTGGTGTTGCTGGCGCGGTCACGTGGGGGCGTGAGGGGTGACCAGTGCCAGCGCACGATCCCCGATTAAGCGAAAGACCGCATGCCGGGCAAGGCAAAGGAGGCGCTTGGCTATCTGTATGTATCTTCCCTTCCATGAGCAGGGAACTGAGTCAAAGCCAAACAGCTGATTCAGGCTGTATGCTGAGACCAAAGGGTGCTGCAGCACACTCTTGCGTGAGTACACAGTGCACTATGACTTTTTTATTTCTGAAGATTTTATTTTGCTTTTTACTCGGAAGCTCTTAGATTCCAAGTCTCCTGGTTCTACAAGGTGTTCATTGAAAATAGCACTGGAGGGCCTGCCAAATAGCTCAGCAGATTAAAGCACCTGCAAGCAGGCGCAGGAGCCTGGGGGTTCAATCCTCGGGCCTGCCACGCCAGTCCCACCCCCGGTGCGCGCTGAGACTGCAGTTGAGACTGGGCGTGGTGGCGCGCGCCTGTAATCCCAGCTCTTGGAAGGCTGTAAACAGGCGGATCACTACGAGTCCTATCTAGTAGTGAGACCCTGAGCACCCTGTAGATCCTGCTCTAAAAAAACAAAAAAAAAAAAGCACTGGCTAGAATCGATCATCCCCTAATGGATGATTTTCAGAGAGCTAATGGAAGATTTTTAAAATAACATTTATAAATTTAAAAACATGTAAAGACTCAGAGTGAAACAAAACTTTCACCAGCAAACTTCGTTTCACATGCAGATGGGACAGAGACCTGCTCACATCTTCTCAAGTGCGTCCAAAACTCCCCGCAGAAGCCTGAAACTGGGCTCGCACCGAAAGCTCCAATTTGTGTTCGCGACTTTTCCATCTTAACAAAGCATGCAGCGTGCACAGGGCCGGAACGTTTGCAGTCTGAGGTGTGACAAGACTAGCACCCGTTTCTTTTTCCTTCTTCGCAGCTTCACAGACCGGATTTTTGTCGTCCCGCTGAATTGCAGCGAGGTCAGGGCAGGGTTCTTTTGTTTCCCGAGTCACCAGGAGCTTCCGCAGTCGCCGTGCAGGAAGCTCTGGCCGGTTCCCCGAGGCTTGGCTGCAGGCCTGCAGCAGCGCTGGAGCCCAGCGGGGCGGTGACAAAGCGGGATGCAGCCGGCGACTTCACACCGCAGTGCTCGAGCTGATGGCAAAGGGGGCTAAGAGGACAGAGGCTGGGGAGCCCAGTAACCTGTGGGCGTGGTGGACAGGTGTGGGCGTGGTGGACAGGTGTGGGCGGGAGCGGGGTGCCAGGAAATTTACAGTGGTGAACGATTTAAAGCTCATGAATTATATATATATATATATTTATATATACATATAATTATATATATAATGTATCTATGTATCTATATCTATCTATCTCTATCATCTATCTATCTATCTATCATCTATCTATCATCTATCTATTTATTTTGGCAGAACTGGTGATTGAACTCAGGCCCTTGCACTTGCCAGGCAAGCGCTTATTCTGCTGAGCCATCTCCACGGCCCCTTCATGAACTCTTTCTGAAATTCTTCATTTAACTGAAGGTGGGAAAAGTAAAACTTAGCACAAGGTGAGAGCCCTTAGTCCTGCCCACCTGCGAGTATGCGGTATCCCGGGACACACAAAGCTTTACCTGCTGTGCGGATGCGTCAAGATGTAAAGTGCTTATTCAAATTCCCATTTCCTAACTAGGAAATAATGGCACTAGGTTATTAAAATATGTCACCCAATTAAATAAATATTTGATAGACAAACTTCACAACTTATTAAGTAGCTTTATAAGTAGTATGCTACTTTGAACATGATTTTCAAATTTATCCTTTTTATTTGACTTCTGTGTACCTGCCAGTACTCAGACACAAACCTCACGCATCCTTAGTAATTTCATTGCCAATTCTACACTGAAATTCAATATTAGACGAGTGTTTAAGATGACTAGAAGTACTTAATGTTTAAAATAAATTACGTTCAAAGTATACAATACATAATAAAGAAAAACAGTACAAAGTGACTACTCTATTAAAATCATCTGATTTTATTCCTGATATTTATGTAGTTTTAAAGCCTATTTTAAGACCCTGGTGCTTTGCAGTAGTCTGAAGATGTAGTGTTATAGAGATAAAATATAGCATGTTTTAATAGCTGTGAGGGACACATTACCCACTGTTGCGTGTACTCTCACTGGGTTTCCATATGACCATTACGTGGGGTCAATCAATCAAACAGTCAAAAACTTGATAGAAGGTGGACTGAGCAAATGATCATAAGACCGTTAAAAATCACTGCTCACTAGGGCAGAAATGACTGTGTATCTGTGGTTTCTCTCATCCTAATTTTGGAACGGAGGTACACTATCGTAAAACCTTACAGTGATCCCTTACTAACTAAGAAGGACTCATTCCAGGACCCCTGCTGACACCAAATTTGTGATGCTGGAGACATTATAGAAAACTGTGTACATAGAACTCGTAGGTAGTCTATACACAACCTCCTGTACATTTTTGATTACTTGTAATACTTCTAATAGAGTAAGGGTTATTTAAATAGCTGTTGCTTACAGTGTAATTACAAGGAAAATATTTGGTAGATGTTCAGTACAGATTGTATTTTCTTTCTTTCTTTTTTTTGGGGGGGTATTTTAGTAAGGTTCTACAGGGTCTACAGGGCTTACACGGTCTCACTACATAGATCTGACTCACAGCAATCCTCCTGTGTTTAGCCTCCTAAGAGCTGGGATTACAGGCGTGAGCCACCACGCCCAGTCTCAGTCACAGTTTCAGCATGTCCTGGGGGTGGGGCTGGCAAGGCACCGTGGGGATTGAAGTAGTTTTAAAGCCTATTTTAAGACACTGGTGCTTTATAGCTGCCTAAGTAGGCCTTTTAATTCCCTGAGCTATTTGTATCTTATTTTTTAAAGAGTTGCTTGAATGTTTGTGGATGGAATTTACTCATGCAGAACCCATGGAGGAGGAGGAGGTCCAAGTACGGTCCTTTACTGGAGCTGGTATACTCATAACATTCTGCCTGTGTGGACTGGTGGCCTCTTCGATGACATTTTTCACATGTATTCATCTAAATGACAGAAGTTCTAAACATGGCTCTAGTTTGTTGAGTAGTCACCACGAACAGAACTTTGTCAGTGAGCGAGCTAAAGTTTTAGCCCTGTGTTCATTTAAATAGATTTCTTCATTTTTTTTTTTTTTTTTTTGTGGAAATGTGTTTTAGTAATTTAATCTTTTCCATTTAAATTACAAGTGTCCTGCTCAAATCAAAATTTTTTCAGATATCCTCATTTTCCCTCTATTCTGTGCAGCTCATATTTTGCTATTTCTAAGGGGGAATACAAAGTAGAAGAAAAAACATGGAGATAATTCCTTCTAAAGAAACATCAAAATAAGTGAAAATGTTCATGTCAAAACTGTTAGAATAGTTATATCACAATAAATTTCATCGCTCAGTGATTTTTGCTTATTTGGAACAATATCATTTTAAAATATAGTTTAATTAAGTTGCATTGTATTTCTATGAGTGCGTACATTAAACTTCCTTGAAAAGTTTCAGTGACGTTATTAAAATGAGATTGTGGTAAGTCATCTATTTCTATTGAGGAAATACTCGTGTGATTATATCCGATGTACAGATTTTTATTTAAATTTTAATGAAAAATGTCAGATAAAATTATTGCTATTTTAGTGTAGTTTTTATCAAAGAAATCTTAGTTTCCATTTAATTAATTTATAAACTCCTTTTTTTTATATTTTAGTACAGGGTCTACAGGGTCTCACTATGTAGATCGGACTTGTAGTTACCCGCCTGTGTTCAGCCTTCCAAGACCTGGGATTACAGGCGTGCGCCACCACACCCAGTCTCCTTTCTTTTCTTAATCTTATTTCATTTGGGCTCAAATAGTATTTATTTTTCTAAAGAGTAATGACTTGGAAAACACATTCATTACTGTGGCGACACTAGAGAGCATTCCAATTTTGGGGGAAAACAGCTCAAAAAGGGGTTTACTGCCTTGTTTTTCTTTCACTCTTTAAATTTTAACTTTCTTGATTCCCTAGAAGTGATTCAGTCATGTGAATGTAAAGATTTGAATCCAAGTGAAAGAAAAAACTTTGGCAAAAATACCAAAGCGAGGCTGATTTTATTTATCACAATATTTTAATTTCATGTGCCACTAAGCATTGATCAGACTCATTATAACATCTAACTCTATTTACTTGATTTTAATTTTTGTATACTTAATAGTTTTTGCTTTTCTACAGTGTGTCTTAGAGAATCAACAAAATAGAGCAAATACTTCTACACTGTGAACCCTTCTATGACAACCATAATTAATTTGAATTAAAGTTCCCTGGGATTAATGCTTATTCCAACAAAATCCAAATGTAAATTAGAATATCCTTTTCTGAAAATTAATGATATATACTTCTACCTGAATTGACACTTTTGGCACCTGTCATTAATCATTATTTTCCTAAAAAGTATGAATCATGCTTGTGTACAATCAGATCATGGTTCACTCAGAGATTTTTTAAAACTGAAAAATGAATAAGCATACAGTTTATAGCATTGTAAAACTATCATTCATAACAGATGCATAGGCAATACTAGTTTAGAGAAAACAGTACCAATACCATCCCCTGAAGACAGGATGTGGTCCCACCAACCATAACTTCAGGAAGTGATCCATGAAATACCTAAAACTTCTTTTTTGTTTGTTGAGACTTTAGTGTGAAGACCGGGATGTTTTATGTTTTTTTCTATTGTTCACCAAAAGTCACTTCAAATAGAGTGCAGGTAGCTCTCCCAGCACCCGGTTCCCTGCAGAGCCTTCTGGATATTCAGCAGCGCTTGAATTGTGTTGCCCTGATGAATTGTTTGCTACTTATATGTCTAATAAACGCACCCTTCATAGCCGACAAAACACTTAAAAGCAGTCTTGCTACACACTTGAATGCAGAGTATAACGAAAATTCTGAGCCTCAAGAAAATGGGTCGTGCATCCTTTTCACAGTCGTGTTTTATTAATAAACTTCTCTGAATGCCATAAACACAAAAAATATTTCAAGTTATGAGATGGGTGAGGTGGGGCAGAGAGGGCGAGAGTAGGAGTGAGTGTGCGCAGCACGCTGTCAGTACCTTGAGGCAGTGACTGGACGGGAAGCGCTGGCTGGCCCGGCGGCGGGATGGAGATGAGCCCCTGGCGCTGCAGGTTGAGCAGGTGCTGCTGCTGCTGCAGTTGCTGCATCTGAAGAAGTTGCTGCTGGAAGACAAGCTGCTGCGCTGCCAACTGCTGCTGCTGCTGCTGCTGCTGCTGCTGCTGCTGCTGCTGCTGCTGCTGCCAGTGTCAGAAAACCCCAGATCAGTGCGCAGCCCAGCCCCTGGCCTATGCGCGCTGCGCTTGCATCTTTGATTGCCCTGACAGGGTTGTGCTCGGCCTAGGCTCAAAGTTCAGGGGCAGAAGGAGCAGGCTTGAGCTTTGCAGTTGCCGTTCCCTGTAACGTTAAATGGCACCACAGAGGCAGGGAGCCTGTGCTAGGAATAAGAAGCAAGGTCTAGGAATAGTGTGTAATAAAGGTTCAGGTTTCTTTTTCCCTAAAGAAATTTATTACAGATAATCATTTATCTGGACAAGGAAGAGCAACGCTTCATAGACACAGTCAGTGGCCACAGTGCGCTCTTTTCCCCCAGCTGAGTGTGTTTGACCTGCGGAGGCCCGTGAATGTGGTCTCCAGTGGTCTATTAGTACACTGGGCTATAGCCTTCACAGGACAGGCCTGTTAGCGCTCCGCCTCTTTCTCTCCTCTCTGGTTCGAATATATTAAGGGCAGAATTATGTCCAGGCCAAAAAAAAAAAGTGGCCTTATTACCCCGAAAAGTGTAACTTCCAATTTTGTGAGGCATTCCAAGACAAACCCTAGTTCTTTGGACTCAGGAGGGTACGAGATAGCAGTCACACTTCAGAGGAAGACAAGCTGCTGGGGAAGACTTTTCCTTTTTAGTTTGGGGAAAAGAGAAACTTCTGATGCGCTCAGTGGAAAACAGACTGCATAATGGAGCAAGTCATGTGGATTGCCCAAAGCCTCCGGAGAAATAAGGGCGCAATTTCTATTCTGTAGTTGATGGCTGTCTGAAATTCTATTCACAAATCCAAACAGAAACAAAGCCTCAGGAGGTCAAAACTGTTTCCTGTACGTTTGCATAATGGGCAGCTTGAAGACAACAGCTCTGATACCTGCTGATCAATTTAACTACTTCAACATGTTTTGTTTGTATTATGTTTATATTTGATGCAATCCGCTGACAAGCGCAAGCTAGGCCCGAGAAGCCAGCTTGTCAGTTTGATTTATGGGCATATCAAACTGTAACTTTCTACTAGCCACTCAGAGCCTACAGTAGCAATTCATTAATCAGGGGCCTGTGACTTTGAAATCCGTGCTCAACCAGCTTCGCCCCTGCTCAGCCCCACCTCGAGCAACGGGCTAAATCTGCATGCGTGTTCCCTGAAGTGCACCACTGGGAAAAAGAAGGTTCCCTCACCAACGTGGGTTCTCGGTGAACACAGGATAATGAGCACTTTGTCTACCACCCAGCTTGCTCTTTGTCCACTGTGATTCATTAGGGAGCGTTAGGTGACAGCAGCCCTGAGCTGTGACTCTCAGGTCCCAGGCCATGAAGAAAGGGGAGTTTGAGAGTTCCACTGTCACTGTGACGGAGCTCAGTAAAAATATATAATATTGCATCCCTGACAGCAAGAGCCTAGTCATAGGAGGATCTTGGCCTTTTCTCGCCTCTCAGAGCACCTTCCCAGTACCATCCTCTCAGTCATCAGTGAAGTGGCCAGCTCCTACCTCTTTCGCTTGCTTTCCAGGATGCGGCGGCGGCGGCGGCGGCTGCTGCGGCTGTTGCTGTGGCTGTTGCTGCTGCGGCTGTTGCTGCGGCTGTTGCTGCTGCTGCTGCTGTTGCTGCTGCTGCTGCTGCTGCTGTTGCTGCTGCTGCTGCAAAAGCTGAAGATGTAACTGCTCTTGCTGTTTCTTGTAAAACTCTTGTAGTTGTTGCTGAATAAACCATTTTGACTTTAATAAATAAAGGCAAAAGTTTCATGTATTATATATCTCCTAAACCTTTTCTAGACTGGCACATGGTAGAGTAGCCCTTAAGGCTCACCTCACGAAAAGGAACAAAAAAGATACGCATCGGACTAAAGGGATAGCCCTACGTATAACAGCCCCCCAAGGTAGCTCTGACATTGTCCAAGCCAGAATCCAAAGCATCCTAAATGAAAAGGCGCAGAAAAATCCGAATTTTGAACGACCAGAGTCAAATTAACGCCCTAAATTGACACATCTGAAATCTTACTAGCATATAAAGTAAGTTATACTTTTATCACTCATAAGAATCAAAAGGTAGTGCCATACAATCAGGTGGCCTCATCCTTAAAGGATAATTTCATCTATTAGATATTGGAAAAATGTCAGATTTAGAAAGACATCTAACCTGGTGCCATCATCAGAGATGGTACCAGAGTAATGGAGCAGCAACTGAGGTTAAAGTACATTGCTTTTTCCATGGTAAATAAATAGATAATACAAAGTTTATTTTTTTATTCAAGGCTCCAATAAGATACATATTAGAAACATCATTTTCATTATTTGAAAAGATGTATGTAAGGAATTTGTGGCTTCACTACAACTAACTTCTACTAGATGATAGCATATTTCCAGAGAGGAAAATTTAGGATGCTACCTTTCCATGTTAGTAAAATTGTCATACTTCATATATATGTGAAATTAAAGGAGAACTAAAGCGTTAGGGCTTTTAAAATAAACAACTCTGTGATGTTTCTTTGCATTTTTGTTGGTAAATCTATAAATCAAATGTACCTAAGTATTGAGATATTTAAATATTGAGTCATTTCCATTTTTCAAATCATACATCTTTCTGCTCTACTTTAGACTTTGATAAATTTAAAAAGAGTAAGGCGTGTGTTTTTCCTTAGGCGGTTCTGCAATTATGATTAAGATGTTCTGCTTGTGGTCTCACTCGCTGATGTAGTGTCCCCTTAAATGGAGACTGAACTGTCAAGCACGCCCCTGTACTGCAGAAGGCAGGGCACAGCTTTGAGCCAGGCTAGGACACCAAAGCAGGTAACCCACATTACCTGCTGCAGCATGACCGCCTGCTGCTGCTGCAGGAGGGCTTGGAGCTGCTGAGGAGACAACACCTGCTGCTGCAGGATCTGCTGCATCTGCTGCGGGGTGATCACCTGGGGCGTCATCATGGCCACCGACACAGGCACCTGGCGCAGGGAGAAAGGACAAGGGTTGGACGGTCCGGGATCTCTTCATGTACTTGCAACTGCTCCAAAGCCCTGCCGCACTCAGAACCAATCATTCAGTACATTTCACATCAGGCAACTATGGAATACTATTAACTTAGCACCATGTTAAGACACTACTTTCTCAGAGGTGTCCGATTTCATCAGACGCCAAGTTTCCACCGCACACCTCTTCAGTCCCGGGCGAGGATGGCTGGGCTTGTGCTAGTGTCATTCAAAACTGCTTCATACAGCAGTACTACCTCATCACTGTTCAGCTATAAACCAGAGGTTTTTGGAAAGCTTTAAAGGTGTGATTAAAATGAAAAATAAAGCTAAGCAGTATGTTGATATGCATGTCAATATGTTATCTAAAGAAAACACATGTGTGTAGGATTATATACTTATAGAAAGCAACCACCACATTGAAATTTTCACATATATATCATTTATACTATCAGAAAACAATACAGTGACACATTTTATTATACCAGCACATGCAGTGACCCATACAGAAATTTTTTTGACATATACACATGTAGATGCAAAACAGATATCTAGAGAGGTCTACTGAAGGAAGCTTCATCGGCTTGGTACTTCAGTTTCTCCTTTAAAGTTTTTCTTATTTCAAGCAACTAAACTTCCATCACAAGGTCCAGGAATATAGAGTCTACCCAAAGGTTATTCATTAAATTAAAGGAAAAAAAATTGCTTAAAATTTCCTTTCCATCACTTTCTTTTTCTGAAAAGTTTCTGAGAATAAGAGGCAAAGACAAAAGGAGGCCATGACAGACCCAGGGGAAAAGGAGGAAAATACCAATAAGCGAAAGCTCTGGGAGCACGAGTCTCCAGAAAGAAAGGGCGTGGAAGATAGGTCTGGTGCAGCAAGAGCAGGCACAGGACAGTTCCAGGGTGGAGCCTGGGTGCCCTGCTTGGCTCAGGGGCTCTGCTCGAGGCTCTGCCACCAGCAGCCAGCGCAGCTTCAGGCAGCTGGTCCGCTTGCCGAGTCTGCAACCTTTGAAAAACCAATCACGTGCTTTCCTACAAAAACAATTCATTTTTACTGCAAATACAGGAAAATATAAAATAACCACTTTGGGACAAATATATGGGAGAATGTGTCTTTGAAAACAAGAAAAAAATTAATAAACATGGCTCACAATTTATATTCATAGTACTTTTTAGTGCAGTTCAAACATTTCCAGAGTGGCACTGTAGGCTATTAAGAAAGGAGAAATTGATATTACAAAAGGGGAAGGAGGAGAAAGAAAAGAAATCTAGTGTGGATTAATTCTTCTTTCTCAAAACAAAACAAAACTCCCAAACATTTCATATTTAACACCAAAAGATACCTGTGGCTTTTTTTCTCTCCCATGCTGTCATTTTGAAATACAGATTAAATGTAAGGTTTGTAGTACAAGAAAAAAAATGACAAAATAATTCGTGATTTTCAAAAATGTTTCTAGATTTTAAAAGACTATATTGACATGCATTAAATTATTATATTTCAATGCAATAATAAAAACAGTCTGAAATATATGTTGTAAAAGTGACTCCCCCTATAATTTGCCCAAGGGGCTGGTTGCTTTATAATGTTCATTGCTTTTTTAATTTTTTTCCTTTTCGGAACCAGGGATTGAACTCAGGTTCTCTTCTTTCATAAAAATGGAATGGGTAGAACAAACAGGTTGTAGGGGAAAAAAAAAGATCTTATATATCTACAGAAATGCCTTTTCTTCTGACAATCATTTGACTTATCTTTAAATAAAAAAGACTCAAATTGGAAGGCAGAGATAGACAAAGACAAGCATGTGAGCATTTAAAAGTTGCCAATGTATATCGATTACATAGATGCAGATAAAGATAAGCAGGTTGACATGTAACTACATACACATATAGGTATGTGATCATTAATGGCAATGTTTTCATAATGAATGCTCTCATTTAATTATCTGTATAGCTATCAATAAATGCACTTGATTTCCAAGATGATCATTAACAGGTCAACTTCTGCTCCTCATTTCTCTGTGAATGGAGTTGTCCATAATATACTGAAAATTTATAGTAAGATTTCCATCTATACATAGAATATGAATCTAGAGTCTAGTGCTGCTACAGCTGCTCTGGTTTCTGAGCAAAGTTAGAGAAGTTTCCTAGTTTTAAGTTCATGCATTTTTCTTACCATGTAATTCATTTTTATAATGTACTTAGATTAATTTTTTTAGTCTTACAATGTTTTGTAAGTACCTCAAAATACTAATTATGACATAAATGAGAGCATATTGCATCATGGTCTTAAATTAACATCATATGTATTTAGTGCTCACATACATGTGGAGTTTTGCAAATATTAGGCAGCTTCTGGCTTTCCTTCTAGAAAACTGCCATCTAAAACAGCATTAAGGCACACAGAAAGGTAAACCAACTAATCCACAATTAATTGAACTCTAATTCCATAAGAGATTTACAAAAAAATACAAGCTAATGTTAACTGTATAGACAGAAAAACACAGATTCACTTCTGGTTTTTTAACTTTACAAATAAGACAAAAGAATCCTCTAAGTCTACATATAAATAAACACATCCACAAAACAAAGATTAAAAAGTTATTTGGGATAGCAACAATAGACAAATTGTTTTAGTAAATAGAAAATTAGTTTTTCTGGCAACAAAGGCCAACTCTATGTTATACGTAGACTAATTTATCTTGTTTGGCAATTAATTTTCAAAGAATTTCAGTTCAGTTTGCGGTGACACAATTACTTTCTCCTCTGCTACAGTACTTGCTATCATCAAGTACTCTGATAAGCGAATGATATAAATAGCTAAGTGAATACAGACAAAGTAATTCGGACTCTATACTCCTCATCAATATTTGGGAACAAAAATCATTTGATTTTAGAAATGTGTGGCTAGCTTTCTGAAACACACCTAGAATAGGTGGTAAAATTACTAGAGTGTTACAATTCAGAAACTACTTTCCGTTAGCTATATAATTCCATTCATGCAAATATTCCAACAACAGATGAAAATTTAGATGTGTGAAGAGGGACAGTGGGGGAATTTATCTTAGAAGAGTTCCGGTAAGGAGGCGAATGGAAATCTACTGGGTCTGTTATCACCTAAGTCCAAAAGAACAGTAGGCTTTGAAGAGGTATGTGAGTGAATAGGTCAGTCATAACAGTCAAAATCTTCCAAAGTGACAGAAAGAACTAAGGTCAATTTAATGAGAAATTTATTTTCTCTTCCTACTTATTATATAAGCAGATTTTTAAAAATCCCTGATGTGGGGCACCAAACAGGATTTCTATTTACTTCTATTTATTTTCTTAGCAGATGAATTAAACAGAGACTTTATTATGTTTTTGATGTACCAAGCAGGACTAAGTAAATAAACAAAGTTAGGGTTCTGCATTCTGAAGTAAGAAAGGAAACATTTTGAAGCTGTTTTGAAACTTGTCAGACTACTAAAGACAAACAAACAAACAAAAAAAGATATCATCCTAGAACTGGTAGGTGATAACTTTTGTTTTTAGAAGCATCTAGTGTGCTCACACAGTGAATATTTTTCTGTTGTAATTCTATGTGACCCTCACTGAAGGGGTCAGGCAAGTTATTAGAAGACAAAGCAGGGATCACGTCTCTGGTCAAATGAATCTGAGGTATGATTGCAGAAGTTGTATAAATGGAACAAAATTTTTGTTTGACATAAAGACGTTATCTTTTTACAATCCTGTTCAGTTCAAGCATTTCTGAAAGTGTTGTGCTTGCATGTTAAGTATGTCACTTAATTAAACATCCCAGTTATGTAGGGGTGATTGGAAACATTCTTCGCAGAGCGACAGGCCCAGTCTCTCCTTGCTGAATGTGAATCGGAGAAAAAAGCCACAACCTGTAGATGAGATAGATTTGCAGTGCAGCACAATGTCCCTGTAATATGGTCTGCTAACCCTGGCGTGCGGATCCCTGGATGGTTTGCTTAAAATCTGCAGACAAAAGGAGCCCTGAAAGGAGCCATTGCCACCTTGCCTTGAGACTTAAAAAAAAAGTAGCTCAAGATGAAGTACTTGTGTGATAAATAGAGAATTTGTGTTTGTGCTGTAAGAACTGCTCCCATTTTAATAAACTCCCATTTTATTTATATAAAATAATCTGATTGTAACTTTTTGATCAATTTCTTCTGTTCCTTTCTTTGCTCTCTGCTG
>NW_004524789.1:3638906-3651569 GCF_000260255.1 Octodon degus
TCTAAACATGCAACCTTTTTTCTCTTCATGTAATTTTACCGTATGAAAAGGTCAAATAAGAAAATGCAAGCTAGAATATTTATTCTATAAATAATGGTGAAAAACAATATTAATGAAGATGCAGTAGAAACAAAAAATCTGATTGAAATTTCAGGAATTGGTACCAGAAAAATTCAGATTGAATACTGAGTCTATCTCTTTCTCTCATTAGCTTTGCCACTTTTAGTCAAGTTACTTACTTTCTCCTCCTTGGCCAGTAAAATAAGGGTAAAAATACTAATTTCACTAATTTATTGTAAGGATTAATATGTGATAACACATATAAATATGGACCACACAGAAACTGCCTAAATTGCCTTCCTTCTCTCCTTTCTTTCTTTACCCAGCTGAACTGTCCCTTTGAGAGACGTAGCCACACCTAAAAAATTGCCTCTGTTTACACAACTGGAATCTGAGAGGCCGACCTCCCTGTAGTCGATGCTTACTCTTATGGTCTAAAAGCAAAAATAAAAAAGCTGAAAAATATTTCAATGTATAGGGAATCCTGAGGGGTTCAAATTAGAATGCAACAAGAAATCAGAGGAAAAATCACAGCAATGCACAGTGTTTACAGCATTCAATGAGTACACTTGTGCATTTTATCATTTTTCTAAAGGAATATTCTGATACCACATATGTGTTAAGCCCAACTTACTGTCTTTGCTCAATTCATCACAGGCAAACCCTAAAGAAGCGTGTTCTTGCGTATCTCAGCCCCGCCCCAGGGCCTGCCTGGGCTCAGTAAGGGCGAGGGGTCTGCTGGTGTTAAGCAGCGTGGTCTAACACTGGAGGTCAACCTCTCACTTAGGTTCCTTGGCCTGTTTCGGTTTTAGTCTACATTGTTAATTCAAGTCTGTTTGCTTGTTTGTTCATCATTGTCTTTGGGCTGGAGCTTTAATCCCTCAATCTCTGGCATGAGGCTTTCACCTTAGGTTTAAGGGTGTATAATGAGGACTAGTTCTTCATCTACACATCTCAGGATTTCAGACTTCCGGTGGTGGACACGAAGGTAAGTGAACGTGTGATTGGAGTGCAGTGTGTAAGTTAACCAGAGAACCAGAGGTAGACTTCAATGGGAGGTGACTTGTGAATTTAAAGGGGGAGGGATTCAAGATGTTGGATATGCTTCTCAGTTCTCTAGATGAAAGTGGAATATAGTTTTGTGCAACTGCAAGCTATTCCTTATGACTCACATAAGAAATACATACAGCACAAGCAGTTAGGAGCTGGACTGTAAGAGGGACATGGGTAATAAATTTGAAAGGTAAAAATTTCTTAAACATGTATCCCTTGATGGGGAATTCAGAAAACATGCAGAACCTGAAGGATTGGAAAACAGTGATAACTCTGATTTGAGTTTCAGGACAGTCTGTGGCAACAGAGATATTTTGACATTTAGATCACTTGATTGGGACAGAAGAGTAACCCAGGGATACAGATGAAGCACTGAATTGAACATGTGGACACGGTGGAAGGATTTAGCTAACTAAATGACTGACGGGCATCTGAACACACGATGGCCTCATACATTAAAGTAAATAATGTAAGAGAAGAATTCTGAGTACTTACTTAGAAGGCCTGTGGAATGCCTAAATTGGATATCTTTTAGGGTGGTATAGGTTTTGTTTTGTTTTTTAGCACAAGACACTCAACCAAAGCCTTTATATTGAGTTTTATCCCTGGTCTTTTTTTTTTTTTTTTTTCTTCACAGAGCTTCACTAAATTGCTAAATTGACCAGGTTGAGTTTGAACTTGTATTCCTTTTGCCCTAGCCTCTAGGAGTGCTGGGAATATAGGTTTGTGCCACCATACCCAATTGATGTGTAGTTCTGGAACTAGAGAAATTATTTCAGATTCAAATTTGGAAGTCACAGTATATCTGTGGTAGTTGGCCTCTTAGCCCAGGGGAGAGAGAAAAAGGAAACTGGGGAGCTAGTTAATTTTTGCAAGTAGTTCCTGACTGCCTGTAATGTGAAAACCACTATGGTAAAAGTTGAGGAAGTAATAGTGAACAGTAAAATCTGGCACTCCTTCTTTTTTCCTCTAATCTTTTCCCTTAATTTCTTCTCTCTCTTACATTGATAAATGTTTACTAATCACCTATTGTAGGACACATAGTAGTTCCTCATGAAAGTATAGAAACAAGATCTCAGAGGGCCCTGTCCTCATAAAGCCCATATTCTGTAGAGATAGCAATAAATTAAATTGGTAAGCTAGTCAATTTTAAAAAATCACAAACTTTGACATGCTTCAGAAAGACAATAAAGAAAATGTTAAACTCAAAATAGCAAAGCAGATCACCTCGCCTAGTACAGTTAGGGAAAGTCTCAGAGTTAATGTTGAAGCCAAAGCATGGAAGATGAGAAGAGGCCACCGCGAGGCAGAATTACTGAATCTTCAAACCAAGGGCTGGACTGCACTTGGACAGAAGCGAGGGCCACAGCACGGAGGCAAGGCTGACGACCCCAGCACGGCTCCAGACTGACTTTAGCATTGGCTTGGTGGTAGGAGAGACTTGTCCTGTCGGCCAGTGAATTACTGAATGGCAATAGCGTAAAGTGCTCCAATGGGCAAACAAACAACAAAGAAGAATCGTAATTAGAGAGTGCAGAGGGGAGGTTACCAGGAAGATCTCTGACAGCTCACTTTGAGAGATTTGGTTGAAGATTAGAAGAACGTTATCCTAAAATCCAACAGGAGAATATTTACAAAAAATAATGAGGGCCGGCAAGACAGCTCAGTGGTATAAAGTGCCTGCTCAGGCAAGCTTAGGCAAGCACAGGGACTGTGGCTCGATCCCCGGCACCACACGCCAGCCAGCCCTGCCCATAGGGTGGGCTGAGCCACTATAAAAAAATGATGGTTATAGACAGATGAAACAAAGAAATCAAGATGAAAAATAACAGTTTTTGTGTTATTCAATATGAAAATAACTGAACTGAATTAAAATTTAGGAAGTTCAGGGCTGGAGAGATAGCTCAGTAGAAGAAGTGCTTGTCTGGCAAGCACAAGGTCCTGAGTTCAATCCCTGGTAACACAAAAAAAAAAAAAAATTAGGAAGTTGGCTGTGAAGTTTTACTGTAGAATCATCAGGAGGAAAAGAGCAGCGGTAATAACAAGAGAGTGCACAGAGAGGCAGTGTGGTGTTTAAACTCGGCGTCCTGCTCATTTTACATTATGACTACAATCTTCAGGCACATGCATTTTTCCACAAGCGACTCAAATTGTGTGAGAAGCCCAAAGGAGCACAACGGAGCACGGGTATGAGGAGGAGGAAAAGCGTGTTCACATGCTAAGCGGAACAAGGGAGGGAGGAGGGGAAGGGAAGGGAGGGGAAAGGAAAAGAAGGAAAGGAAAAGGGGAGACAGAGCTTTTACAAATGAAGAACAGAGGAAGGATTGAAAGGAGGGCGGAGGAATGGGGCAAAAAGAACGAAGATATATTATGGACAGGTACAGAGTCCATGTGATCCGTGTGGTCAGTGTGCCCGGCAAACATGGACTAATAAAAAACAAAGTTAAAGTAAAAGAGCACAGTGTTGTTTCAGCTAATCAGGTTATGATGAGAGTAATATAGCTGCCAAATTGAAAACTATGTGGATGCTTTTATTTTTTAAGAGAGACAATCTGAGAAGGTTTTTCTTCAGAGAGATAAATGAACTTTATCTCTCTGAAGAAAGTGAGGAAACTGTTACCAGAACACAAGTAAAAGGAGGTGCAAAGCCCTTTGTTGGGTAGAAGGAAGTGATGGCCCAAAGCAACTGGTGGGTAAACTATTTCTGTATATTTTACTTTTTCTCTGTTAATGATGATAATCACTTCTTCCATTATAACAACGCGTGCATATCACTCTTGCTATCTCCATTACCAAGTTAGAATAAATTCCAAAAGATCAAAGATATCATATAAAAGATAATAATTCTCATAAAACACACAGAATAATTGTTTTATAATCATGTAGGAAGAAGGAAAATTCAACTGCAATGACAGAAAAGCCAGAATTCATAAATAAAAACATCACACAAATTCAACATAATTAAAATCATGGACAGTAAAAAGTGAACGTTTAAAGTAAATGAGCACTGGGAATACTATCTTGGAACTCAGTACTTCTCTACTATATGAAAGGAGAAGAGCTTTTTCTAAGCATTAACAAGAAAAAGAACAATAATCCAATAGAAGAGAACAGGGCAAAGTACTAATTAAAGTATGTGGAAATTGCCTCTTATGAAAATATATTCAGGACTAACTATATGAAAGCAAGTTACAGATATTCCAGTAAGCATGTCAGACTGGGAAAGATCAGATTGCACAATAACATTGTGCTGGTGAAGTTACAGAAAGCAGGTACTGGGTTATGAGTGTATTAATAACCAACACATATTCAGATAGTGAATTAATCACTTCTTTGTTATGGCAAAAAATACCTAAAACCCACAAGTTAAGGAGGCCAGGTTCGCATGGCTCATGACTTCCGAGGGTGCAGCCAGTAGATACCAGCTCCACACTACTGGCCTAGAGGAGAAACGTGCCAGAGGAGGGAGGAGAGCTTCTTCCCCAGGGCTGGCACAGCACAGAAGAAGGAAGAGCCCGAGCCAGAGCTCTGCCGCCAAAGGCACGACCCCGGAGCCACTTCCCCCAAAGGCCCTACCTCCTAACAGCACCTCCAGCTGTGAACTCCCTTACTGAGGAACGCAAGTCCCTGATTTAATTGGTTTCCAAAGGCCCTGCCTCTGAACACATAAGGCTGTTGGGTAGCAGTTCAGATCTAAACAATCCCAGATAACATTGGGGTAACATCTATCACAATTAAAACTGGACATAGCTTTGACCTATGAGCTCTGCATCTGTTCTATTTGAGTATGCGTGAACTTAGATATGTTCATGGGTGTTGATTAAGTCATTTTTGTTAGCAAGAATAGATCAGTGTTATTCCAGGTAATAGTCAATAAAATACTAGTTAAGTGACATCGACTGTAGACTATTGTCTAGTCATATAAATCAATAAGGAAGCTCTTAATAAATTGATTAGCAGAACCACCTATGAGATGCTGTCGAAGAAACTCAGTTATCTTTTTGTATTTCTTGAATTGCAAACCACATATATACTAGTTAAAATATAAATGCAGTTCTGAAGTATAGTAAGAATATAAATGATTTCCAACCTTTAAAAGAAACATTTTCCAATTATCATGCTTGAGTCAATGAAATACAAAATATATAGCAAAAAATACTTTCACTAGATTTCAAGGCTTATAAAAAATTTCCTGACTAAAATCACTACTACCATGATGATGGAAAAATAATTAAGCCATGAGATGTTTAAAATATTTTATTACATACACTGGTGAGAATTTTCAGTGGAATATGTATAAGGTTATTGCATTGTTACCACTCCTATTCAATGTAGGCCTGGAAACACTAGCCAGAGCAATTAGATAGAAGAGAGAAATAAAAGGAATAAGGATTGGAAAGAAAGAAGCGAAATTATTATTATTTGAAGATAACATGACACTCCACATAGAAGATCCCAAAAATTTCATCAAGAAACTTGTAGATTTAATAACCAAATTCAGGAACACAGCAGGATACAAAGTTAACACTGAGAAGTCAACAGCTTCATATACACAAACAATGAACACATGGAGGGTGAAATTCAGGAAACCACCCCCTTTACAGTAACACCCCCAAAAATGAAATACTTAGGGATCTATCTCACAAAGGAAATAAAAGATTTACACAGTGAAAATTATAGTACTCTAAAGATAGAGATTGAAGAAGATTTCAGAAAATGCAAAGACATTCCTCGCTTCTGGATAGGGAGAATCAGCACTGTGAAAACGGCCACAGTCGCACGGTCTTACCAGTCAAAAGCCCTTTCCCCTTGTATGTGGAGACAATCTGTTGACTATGGTCCCTTTAGCTAAGAATTTCTATTGCAATGATATAGCTAAATAATGTGAATTTCTCAAAACAAAGCGCAGATTTTAGCTATCACCGCAGACTATAAGAAGCTAAATAAATTTCACTGCCAAGTCTTCACTCCATAAATCACTGCGTACGTGACTTCTGTGCGTAGAGATAAGTGACCAGCCACAGTGACGACTTTAAAGCGTGCTGCTGACCTACCACTAAGCAGCTGTTTATTTCATGCACGTGTAACAAGCAGCATAACTGAGTTGCTGCATTGTCTCTGAGTTATAAACTCACATCACATACTACAGAAATTAAAAATCGAAAGAAGAAAATTGAAAATGCAGCAGAGAAACCAAAGATGATGGTGCCAGACGCAAAATGCGCACGGGATGTAAATGGATGCACAGAGTTAGGGTGGACTGCGGATCCTGCCACTGCTGCTAGTGAGGAAGCTCCAGCCATGGCTGGGAAACTCTGCGAGGACAAACGTATGGGCCTAAGTGAGGAAAGGAACTATGACAAAAAGACAAAGATGGGGCCGGCCAAATAGCTCAGAGGATTAAAGCGCCTGCAAGCAGGCGCAGGAGCTGGGGTATTGATTCCCCAGGAGCTGGGGTATTGATCCCGGGCCTGCCATGCTGGCCCCGCCCCCGGGGGGCGCTGACACAGCAGTTGAGACTGGGCATCTGGGCATGGCAGCGCGCCCCTGTGATCCCAGCTCTTGGAAGGCTGACAACAGGCGGATCGCTATGAGTCCGATCTAGTAGTGAGAC
This sequence comes from Octodon degus, assembly GCF_000260255.1. Classification (NCBI taxonomy): domain Eukaryota; kingdom Metazoa; phylum Chordata; class Mammalia; order Rodentia; family Octodontidae; genus Octodon; species Octodon degus. The sequence goes on from NW_004524789.1 coordinate 3,645,634, forward strand.
CCTGAACACCCTGTAGACCCTGCCCAAAAAAAAAAAAAAAAAAAGACAAAGTTGTACCAGTTGGTAAAAACGACAACAAAAAAAATCTTATGTTAAGGGAATTCTCAAAGATGTATAACATAACTGAGGAAGCTTTGAAGTATCAACTGCCCGAAACTGACATAAACCTGGGAAGGAGTGGTGGGCAGAGTCAACAAGGCACTAAACGATGCTCTCTGTGTTGAGAAGGCCAGCACTATTCAAGCTACTCTTGAATAATTTTAAAAATAAACCAACTATTTCAATATCAGATTTACACAACACTTTATACCATAGTGTACTAAGTTAACATGGGGGTTTTACTTCTTCCCCAATTCCCCATACAAGTATAGCTTGAAGTAAAATAATTTTTATTGTTTCAGCAAAAATTGTGGAGGTCATATAACTATCATCATTCTTTTCAGTGATTAGTCCAGATCCATTTTTTATGAGTACAGCTATTTTTATAATATCACATTGTTGTGCAAAGCTGGAACTGCCTGCATAGGTTTATTTTACAATTATCATTGTCATTATAATGAACTTCCTTGTCTGGTAGTAAATTCAGCAAGAAGAAGATTATTTTGCAATTTTTTTGGTTGCTTAAAAGGGCATTACATGGTCTGTTGTTGCTTCTGAATTTCACATGGATCTCTTGTAAAAGAAGGCAAAAACCCTTCGATGTGTTTTCAGGAGTACTACACTGGGAAGGGTATGGCTCACTCAGCTGAAATGTCTTCTACAGCGATTCTTTTTTCAGTGGTGCAAAGTCTTCTCAGTATCTGTAGTGGATGTGGGCAGGAGCCGTGCCATGGTTCCAATCAGAAGAACATGCCAAGAGACAGAACATGCCAAGAGGCAGAACATGCCAAGAGGCAGAACATGCCAAGCCTCCCGTTATGGATTATGATATACGCTAAGGTGATTTCCATAATGATCTTTTATTAATAGGATTCCATTTTAGGGGACTTCACTCTTTTATTGGATTTGAAGTAAAATGCCACCCTGTGAAATGCCAGCGAAGAAGGTGACCTCTAGGAACCAAGCCCCACGAGATCCAGACACTACAAAACCAGTTGTGGAGACAACCAGAATCATTTTGGATGCAGGTTCTTTCACAGGCGAAATTCCAGATGAGAATAACCCCCACCAAGGAGTCTAGAGATACCCAAGACAGGGAGCCAGCTGATGTATACTCAGACAAAAGATAACAAATGGATTCAATTGCTGAGTCTGCAGGGACTTGTTACGCAACACTAGAAAATTAATCTAGTGGGGGCAAAATTTTGACTCATACTTTTCCCTTCGAAGCTGTAAATATGGCCCCAGAGCCTTCAACCATCTGTGATTATAGAAGAAAAATATTCTGAGGTCAGTTGAATTTATCCACTTGTTTTATGAGAAGACTTTCATATCTAAATAACTGTGGAAAAAATGCAAAATGACAAGGAATATACTCAGAAGTATTAGAGTGTAACTGCTCTTTCCCACACTTACTACATCTATTTCTTTTACTAATTTGTTTAAAGAAGAGTTTCTTGGGTTTTATGTTAGACTACTTGTCTCTATTTCAGATATTCTGATATCCCATTCTAATAATGTTTGTATTCATGAAATCCCATTATTTTTAGGTTTAAATTCCATTCTTTGTCCTATTATTTTCTCACATTTTAAAACCTCCATTCCTTCCCCTCGTACTGTGGGAGAAAATCATTTCCTCTATGTTGGGAATTACATATTCTGTGTCATGGCTGCTTTTAACTACTGTATTTATACAGCAGAATTTAGTCCTGATATTGCACCTCATTTCTCTGTATTCCCATGAAAATGCCTTCTGATTTCATCAATCTCCTCCTGTTTCAAAATTATGACTTTTTTTTTTTCCTGTGGAACCAGGGATTTGAACTCAGACCTTTGCACTTGCCAAGCAAGCACTTATTCTACTGAGCCATCTCCCCGGCCCCTAAAATTATGTCTTTTCTTGGTATTGAGAAAACGAGATTCTGACCATCCCACACTGAACACACCTGATCTAGTTGGAAGATTCCGAGTATTGCATTGTTCATTGTAGTATATAGTGCAGTGCTTTTTAAACGATTATTTCTTTTGCTTGGTAGAAAGGGACTTTCCCTCTGGTTTTTGGATCCCTCTCCCAGAATGATGGGGATTGGACCCAGAGACTTACATGACGGGCAGGTGCTTTATTCCTGAGTGATGTCCCTTGACGCCTACCTTCCATGTACTCCTGAGTGAGTAGTGGTGCTCCTAGCTTTGTAGTTGCTAACTTGTATATTATAGTTTATGTGAACCTCTGTCCACATGGATAAGACTAAATCTTCTTAATTATGTACCCATAGTTTTATAAAATTAAAATATTATTATCCCTTTCAGCAGGTTTCAACTGCTGTAACTTTCCTGAATCAAGGTGGAATTCCTTTTTAGCCTCCTCGCCTAGCTTCAGGTAGCAGTTGAGCATATTTATTAGAAAGGTAGGCTCTAGGATCTGATGGGCTTAATGAACATTCTATGTTTCTCCATGAGGTGAAAAAGAGTTTATTGGGACCTACTTCAGAGCAAAGAGAGGCATTATTAGTAACTACCATAGAAACTACATATAAATTGGGACTATCATTAGCAACGAGAGTATGCAACTTGACAAATATCTATTACTTTTGCCATATCAAACTATAAGAAGTTTGTTATGATTTTTATTGTGAAATATTTACTAGTTTGTATCAATAAAATGCAATTTATATTAATGATACTTTTAACATTGAAACTTAAAGTATCCTAAAATCGTCTAATCTGAAACAACGTGTCAAATATTTATGTAGTGTTTTGAGTGAAAACCCTACCTCTCCCTCCCGATAAGCAAATATAAACATAAATTCATTGGCAATCATTCTGAGAATAATAAAGATGTTAAGCACTGCTATATACTGAATATTTGTAACAAAATATTAACCCTGAGAGGGATTAGCTCACTTATGAAAGGATCCCAACGGGACTCAGTAACGCTCTTTTCACTATGTAGAGCATTGAAGAATCCAACAAGACGGGGCCAGGATCTGCCAGTGCTGTCAGTATCCAGAACAGAGATATCAAGCTTGAAGCCACCCACTCTGATAATGTACTATAGCTGCCCCATTTGGGTCTTGTACTTGAAGCGGCAAATGGTAGTATAATTAAAATCAGACAATATGTAAAAGCAACCTCAAATCCTTCGCCTGTGTGTTTTGGCTGATATCCTTTTCTTTTCTTTTTTCTTTCTTTCCCTTCCCTTCCATTCCCTCCCATCTTCCCTCCCCTCCTCTCCTCTCCTATTCTCTATCCTCCACTCTCTTCCCCTCCAGTCCTCTCCCCTTCCTTTTTCTTTCTTTTCTTTGTAATTAAGAACTTTAAAACCCAAAAGAATAGAGCCACAGGCTATAGAATAATTTACAAGAATGTCAACAAATAACATTGCTTATTAGAGTTCAGTTATTTAAAGGTATTTTGTTCTTTCAAGTTTCTAAAAGATTCTTCCAATGAGAAATCAGGCAGCTCAAGTCCTTTGTTACCGATTACTAGCCATTAAGCCAACTCATATTAATTGATGGCAGAAACACTGTCCATAAAACATCAGGGCTGTTTTCATTCTTGGGATGTAAATCAAATGTGCCTGAATTCCCTTTGGCTGAATTTTCATTTTGCAAAAGTAGTTTAACACTACAAGTACAATTCAAGTGTTCTGAGAGCATTTTATAATGGTTAGCAACTAAGGTACTTTCTTTTTCAGTTTTATAACAGTGTGGAAAGTCTTCCTATTCGTTAATGTAGCTCAAATGCTTCTCCACCTGAGCCTTACCTCTGATGAGCTCATGGTGTGTGTACAACTTACTCTTTGGCACTGAGTGGAAAACTCTGGAAAACTCTGGTGTCCCAGTCGCTCGTAAGGTTCCCTAAGACAAACATTACTGGAGTCACTTGCAGAGTATACTGGGCCAGCACTTGAGCGAAGTCTCCTCACAGCACAGGAAATGAGTCTAGTTCTCAGGCTACAGCCCGTTTCTCAAGCTTCTGTGTGCAGCAAGGTTTCCATTGAAATGCAGGATATGCTACTTTACTCTATTATTCTGTTTAGTAAATCCTGGGAAACCATAATATGTTTCGTTCCAGGCAATAAACTCAAATTCATCATTGGAATTTTCTAGAATTTCTTAAAAGTTGTAAACAAAAAAGATGCTTACACAACACCCCCTCCAACTGTCATTTCCTTTCCAAGTTTCAGTCAACCATGGTGGAAACAGTTAAATGGAAAGTTTCACAAATAAACAATTTGTCCTATTTATGTTTTCTTTTTCATTTGTGTATTTGGTACAGGGTCTCACTACCAGCTTGGACTCGTAGTGATCCTCCTGTCTCAGCCTGGGATTACAGGCACGTGCTGCGGCGCTTGGTCTCTGTGGCTGGCTTGGGTGCCCCGAGGGCAGCATGTGGTGCCAGTGATTGAACCCACGTCCTTGCACTTGCAAGGCAGGCGCTTAGACCACTGACCTATCTCCTCGTCCCTATGTGTCATGTTAAGGGTTACTTGAAACAAGAAACACAATGCAGGACAGCTGATCTGACCCCCAAGACAGCTGGAGAATAACCAAGGCGTGGTACCATATGCAGGGGGGATGCGCTAGGAAGGGACGATTCACATTCCAGGCATGAGAGAGCAGGACTCTGTGGTGAGCAGTGATGGAGCAGGACACCAGGCAGGAACACTCGACTCAATGACCGTGTCACTCACTCTCCACTGACTGTGAAGAGTAAAGATGAATGCGGAGCAAGAAGATAGCTCAAGAGAGGAAGCAGTAGGCTGTCATGGCTTTCACGAGAGCGTATTTTTACAATTGCTGAGTTTTTGTTATTTTCAATCCTTACGATGACTAGCTTGTAAATTGAGCTTATCATCGATAGGCAGCATTCAGCTTCAGGAATCTGCTGGGGTCATGGAATGTGTCAGTCATAGAAATGGGTCATTAGTACAGTAGTGTACCAGGAACTGCATGAGAGGAAGCAGAGTAGTATTCCACTGATAAGGGAGACACCTTAAATAAGGATATAGTAATGCTAAGAGCAAAAACTAGTAATAGACGTAACTCGGAACCACCAAACGAAAGGAAGTCCATACTGCTATGCAAGCATCTGACAAAGACTTTAAAGTTAGTAAAAATCAATACAAATTAAGAAGGATATTTCACAATGATAAAAGTTTCAATTATAAAATAAGTAGACTACAGCCACGTACGGAGTGAAGTTCTCACAGGTGCCTCATTAGATGATCTTTGTCTTTGTATGAGCGTAATAGCAGTGTAATGATGCAAACCTTGGTGGTGTACCTAGTGCACATATAGGCTCTAGTCATGTGTGTATGCATGTATGTGCTTGTGTGTACCTGCATATGTGCAGTAGCCTCCTGTCACGAGGTAGAAGAGGTCACTGGTCATGATGAACCAGACAGTACGAAATTAAATTTAGCCTAAAAAAGGCACAATGAGGACACCCAGGAAAGAAAAGATATAAAAAATTTCTGCGAATGTAACACCACATAGAAATTTACAATAAAATTTTATGAATAAAAGGAATAGTGTTAAGGTAATGATGAAAGGCTTCATAGAGTAAATATACAAAGTAGGCATCTGCTTTCATTATCAAGCACATAGCGTAGCTTTCCGCAATTAGTGGTGTGATATACTTGCTTACAATAGCATCAGTGTAAACACATGACTAATAGGCCATGCTACAGGGTTATTAGAGCACGGCATTGCTAGGTAAGAGGAATTTTTCAGCTCCGTTATAATCTTGTAAGACCATTGTCCTACTGCAGTTCATCATTGACCAAGGCATCCTATGTGGCTTATGACTATAATCCCAATTATGGAACTGAA
>NW_004524789.1:3653363-3668956 GCF_000260255.1 Octodon degus
CATGCTTATATCTGGTATTCTGAACAACTAATTTAAAGCCAACCATATGCAATGGAACAGCCACTTTTGCATTCCTATCATTTTGTTTTGTTTAGTGTAATTCTGTTTCTTTTCTTTTTTCTTTCACCATTTTTACACCCTTAAAAAAACTTTACAAAAGGTTTAAGTGGGGAAAAAAATGGGCCGGGAGGGTAGCACAGCAGCGTAACTGCCTGCCTGGTAAGCCCAAGGTCTTGTGTTCAATCCTCAATATAAAAGCAAAAGAAAAACGTCAGTGTTTTTTGAGTGTTGGGTCAAAGTATAGATGAATAAACAGAAAAAATGTGAGGAATTTTTAGGGTAATGAAGGTTATATATGATATATATATATATATTCACTACAGGTATGTTGAAGCTCACAGATCTGCATACGGCAGGTGAGCTCTGATCTGAACTGGGTTTTGATTGACAATCCCACGCTAGTATTGGCTCATCAGCTGTAACAGCTGGACCACACCAAAGAATATATTAACAGGAAAAGCATGAGGATCAGCGCAGGAGACTAGGGTATTTTTGGAGCGAGGCACTGAGAAATGAACCTACAGCTTTCACACTGAGTTAAATCCCCAGCATTTTCAGTGATTGTACATCTTTAAGAATTAAAATATTACAGTCTCGCTAATGTGTTAACTGGCCCAGGCTAAGCTAGAACTTGTTATCTTCTACTTTCGCCTCCCAGAGCGACAGGAGTCACAGGTGTGCACCACCATGCCTGCCTATGACTATTTGTTTATTATTATTATTCTTTTTAATGTATGCATTTGGTACAGGGTCTCACTATGCAGCTCAAGCTCACAGTGAGCTTCATGTTTCAGCCTCCCCAGCACTGGGATTACCGGCATGCGCCACCACGCCCAGTTTCAGTGGCTGGCAGGGCATGCTGTAGCAGAGACCAAGCCCTGGGCCTTGTGCTTGGCAGGCAGACGCTGAGACTGCCGGGCTAGCTCCCTGACTCTGTAGCTGTTCATATCAACATAAAAAAATCAAGAAAATGGATAGAACTTATTGAAAAATCTGATACAATTTATCAATATTGATCTTATAAAAATAACCAACAGAGTGTCGGAAAATAATATCACTATAGATTAGATAGGACTTTAAATACAAGATTATAACAAATATTTTTGTCAGTGAATTTAATATTCCAGGAAAATAAAATTCCTAGAAAACTTTACCAAAACTAGTAAAAGATACAAATTATTTATTTACTAGAAATAAGAAATAGAAACCCCCACAAGAGAAATCTCTGCAGGCTGAGTTGACTATCAGTGTTTTGTTTTTCAAAATTTAAAAAACAATGTGAACTGTATCCAAATTCCTCCTGAATTATTTTGATATTCAAAGTCAATAATGCATTTATTGTCACTGTGCTAATAGAAGAATTGAAACAAAAATAAGGTTTTTTTCAATTGGTAAAGATTTCTTGAAAATTTCAGCAGTCTTTCAGGGTGAAAAGTTTTGACAAAGTAGAAATGGTAGGAGACTTCCTTAATTTGATAGATTATCTTCAAAAACCCATAGTAAATATACCTCGTGAAGGAACGCAGAAAGGTCCCCCAAATAAGGGATGAGAGAGGACGCTCCCGTATACCTGTCCTAAATTTGGGTGCCATAGGCCAAAGTCAAAAACATAATAGGGTTTGAAAATAAATAAAAGTAGTATCACTGAATAAATATAGCTATCCCTTATTCTTAACATCCTGATCACAGGAATATTCAACTGTAACAGAATCCTAGTAATTACAGAATTAGAGGAGTGCACCTTATTTTGGCATCAGTTTATATGGGATTTAATTAAATAAGCAAGAATGCAACCCTTAAGTAGTCTAAATACCATGAATGTAAGATTATAAGAGTATTGTCTGGCCCTGAAGCTGTCACTGTCTACAGGGACAATATTTTGGATTGAATCTGATACAGAAACTTCCACCACCCTTACTGAGTTGATTGGATAATTGTTGAGTAGGGAGCCCTGGGTACACTGTAAAGGACAACAGTGCTTCTTTGGGCCCAGCTGACTGTTCTGTGCTTGGTGTTGAAACTCTACAAGTTCCATTCGATTTGATTAGAGGTTGTCTACCTTGGTCAAAGGACTGCCTTCTTTCGTTTGTCCTTTTCCTCATCCCAGTTTTTCCTTCCCATTGAATAGTTTCTTTCCCATTCACAGTATCTGTTGTACCTTTTAGATTTTTATTACTCTTTCTGATTCTCATATTAGTGAGATAATATGATGTTCATACATGTGGTCTGATTTAGTTCACTTACCAATATGGTCTGTAGGTGCCTCCATTTATGTACAAAGGCCTCGAATTTATCTTGCTTTATAGCTGAATAATACTCCATTGTATAAAAATGCCACATCTTTTCTTCCGTTCCTCAGTTCATGGACATTTGGGTTGTTTCCAAGATTTAGCTCTGACAAATTGCACAGCTACAAGGCCTTGCAGTAACTCACATAGTGTGTCTGCAATCTTTGGATACAGGTTGGACCTCGCAGGTGTGTGGCTTGGGGGATGATTGCAAGCTGGTGGTCAGGTGCACTTGTGTAGAGTACCACTTACACAGTGGTACTTAGTCACCCAGACTGGCTGCGTGGGTTTAGTGATGCAAACAGTTATGATCTCCGCCAATGTGCACTGGCATCCCACCCTCTTACAATGAATCATCAGTCTACTGTAATGACACACTGTAATGCATTGGTGAAGAAACAGAAGCTTGAGTATGGGCTGCAACATGTTTAATGGTAGAAATACGTATTACATCTCCATATTGAACAAAACTATGTTTGCAAAGAAATTTGTAGCTCATTGCAGTGAAATTGTATTTGAGACATCAGACTTAGTTTGCCTTCAAAGAACCACACAAGCACGAAGAAATCGGGACTTCAGGCCCAGGGGAACGCTCTGATCAGACAGACATTAGAATATGTGAAAGTATTGTACTTTTATTTCCTGAGTTGGTTAAGTACAGCCTTCTAGATTGTGCATAGTCCTACCCTGACTTTTGGGAAAGGCTGCAAGCAGTTAGACTGCTTAAGTTTGCTGCGGTGGCTTTAACTATGCAAAATGCCTTCAAGCACGAGCAGTGAGAGATACCATCAAAGTTTCTTCATAAAGAAAATAACAAAAAAATGGGTTGATCTTCTTGTTGGCGTCTCTATTGATTTGGAATGATTTCTGATTCACAAATAAGATAGTCTGATACTTCTGTGTGTGAAGTTCCATTTCTGTGCGAGGGAGAAAATAGGTACTTCTGTAGACAGGGTTGAGACCATAGTATCAATATTTATTTATTATTGAGCCCAGGATAGGGCCGTGTGTCTAGGATGTCAAGCTTTTGTTAAAAGAATAGAATTTAAAAAGAAAAGAAGAAAAAGTAAAAAGAAAAAAATGTAACCATTACCTGTTCCTTTCAATAGACCAGTAGAAATCAGCAGTACAGTTACCCAAGCTATCCCATATATGTACCGATATATTTCTTTTTCCCTTCCTTTTTTCTTTCTTTTCTCCTTTCCCTCATCTCAGTTGTTCCTTTCAACTGTTTCTTTACCTTTCATAGTATTTACTGTATCTTTTAGGAACTATGTGCCATTTCTAATTTTTACTATTTTTTATTCTCTTAAAAGAAGAAAAACACGGATGCAGTTTTCATCACTGTTAAACGCTTAAAGATCAAAGTCAGCATAGCATCGAAGACAAGGCCTCCGGCCCGGCGGCTCCCCACCCACCCGGATGCCTTTGCAGGACAGAGCTTGTGCAGAGGAGCTGCCTGTCTGTCATCAGAGGCAGGAGCCAACCGTCAGGCTGCGCAAGAGTCGCTGCCCATGTGCGTGCTCTTCTAGTCACTGCTTTGTGAGGAAGAAGTGTTATGCATAATAACTTGAGAATGTGCTTAACATAAATTATATTTGCATGGATTATGTTTATTCATACGGTCAGATACATAATGGATGGCTTGATAAACGACTGATTAGTCTTATAATCAGCCCAAGAGGGAAGCGCTTCAGAATTTCTCTCTCGGGGGTATCTGACTTTCTGGATATTTTCCATTTGCTTTTAAAAAATAAAAAAGTAGCAGACTTGGGACTCTGAACGGCTGCACCCCAGCTTCCACTGTGCCATGCGGGGGTTGCTTCCTCTGGCTGTGCTGTCTGTGAGGGGTGAGGATCGCCCCAGACACGCGCCACGGCTCCCGGGCCACAACTATGTGGTAGACGACAATACAACATCCCGTGGAGAACGGGGACAGTCATTAAGAAAATCTTGGCAGGAAAACCATGATTTCTGTTTCTGGCTATGGCAGGAAAGTGAAAGACTTCGATAAGCATAAAGACTTATCCTTCTGTCTGCACCAGCACTATTAATACCTGTTTTGATGATGACAGTAGCGTTGACAGGTGGGGCTCACCGTGACAGTGAGGTGGGGAACATATGCGAACTAGACAGGGGTCAAAGCTGAACTGCTCCTCTGCTGTGAGGTAGCCTTGGTTGGGTGAAATTAGCCTCCTGTGTACTTGCACCTTGCTCGGCTCCTCACGTCGTAATCACTCACAGACTCGCGCTGTGGATTGTTTCTTTTCCTGAGATACTAAACAGGCAATCATTTCCTACTGGAAATTCAAGTAATGATGAATAAGGGAACGAAATCTCTACAAAATGGTTTACTTCAATTACATTCCAATACAAGGATCTCAACTGCTTACTGCCCTTGAATGGAGTATCAGGCGGCCTCTGCTATCGTCACAATCCTAAACTCTACTCAGAAAAATAAATGCAACAAGGGCCGGCCAAATAGCTCAGCAGATTAATGCACCTGCAAGCGGGCGCAGGGGCCGGGGGTTCGATCGCAGGGCCTTCTGTGCTGGCCACCCCCCCCCTCGGGGGAAGTTAGATGGCAATTGAGACTGAGCGTGGTGGCACGTGCCTATAATCCCAGCACTTGGGAGGCTGTAAACAGGAGAATCACTATGAGTTGGACATAGTAGTGAGACTCTGAACACCCTGTAGACCCTTCCCTAAAATACAGGAATATATATATATATATATATATATATATATATGAAAAATAAAATAGGTGTGTAGAAAAAGCATGCCTTGCCCCAGGGAGATAGCTCTGTGGTCTAAGCACTGCCCCGCAAGCATAAGGACCTGGGTTCGATCCCCTGTACTGTATGCTGTGCTGGTCCTTAAACCAGGCATGGTGGTGCATATCCATAACCCCAGCACTGGGGAGGCTGAGACAGGAGGATCACTATGAGGCTGAGATGCATAGTGAGACCCTGCACCAAATAAGTAAAGAAAGAAAAGCTTTTTTTAAAAAAGACTATACCTTACATCTGGAAATCTGAACAACTAAACATCAGACAACAATGTGTAATATAACAACCACTGATGAATTGCTATCATTTTGTTTTGTAATATTGTGTATCATTTCTAATGCTTTATTGTTTTTTTAATTCTCTTTAAAAATAAAAACACTAAAAAAGACTGTGACACCTATTTTTAAGACTTCATATAGCATTCTACTTTCTTTTAGCATGTTATAATACCAAATTGTCTCACGGAAACCCTAAATCTATGCTTAGGTAAGTATTTAATACTACTATGCTTCTCATAATACAATAAAAATGGTTTGTGCACTCTAGAAAATAGAAAAATTAATATAGACATGTAATGGTTAATTACAACACAGGCAGTTAATACAGTACAGCCTGTAGCAATGGTGTATAATAATTAGGATAGAGAAATTAAAATAGCAAAGAAATTTCACCTTTATCTCAGTTACTAGGCAGGGATGACCAATTAGGTCAGGTAGTATGTAATTAATTTTATGAATAATAAAGGTGTTTCTTCATTATTAAGGCTGTTTCCTCATGATATAAGTTCATTATGTTATAAATAACACACGCCTGCTTTCCGCGGAGATGAGCAGTCTTCTGCTCGCGGTGCTGGGCATGGACCTATTCTCTCTTAATGAAATACCTTACTAATTCGTTCACTTCTTGATTTTTGACTTCTTTTTCTGTAGGCAGTTAACATCCGTGAGAAAATACATGTGTCTAATGAATATAGAGGTAGTCTACATGCTTGACACAATTAACTCTACCTACTGACATTTAAAAACTGAGTAACATCTTAATTTTTTAGGGGGGTTATGAGGACTCAAACTCAGTACCTTGCACTTGCTAGGCAGTCACTTGTGCCCCCGAGCTATATCCCTGGCCCTTGCTTGCAGCTTTCATACAAGCTGGGCCCAAGAAGGAGGGCTAAGCAATATAGTTTATGTCAGCATAAACATGTGCCTGGGAATGTAGATTTGGCATCAGTTCCTGCATTCTTTAGGAAATCACAAAAAGAAAAAAGAAAAAAAAAACCTAGAAAAATTTTTACTTTTTGACTTTTTCTTGTTTTATTTCTTCACAAAGCGTCTCACTTCGTGGCGCAGGCTGGTCTAGAATCCACTGCGAAGCCCACCGAGGCTGGCCTGGAGCGCATGGTACTCCTACTGCCCGAGCCTCCTGAGTGCTGGCATTGTAGGTGTGTCAGAGTGTCCGGTGACTCTTTGACTTTTGAATAGTCCTATGGTTAGAACGGGCTCTCATTTGCTATTTTTGGTATTGAATTTCTTTTTAACTCATGTTTTTCATTTTCTCATGCCCATATTAACCGTATGGCGACACAAGAGTTCCAAAGGAAGGACGCTCAGCCTGGCACCTTCCTCGGAGCACAGTGCGTCTGGTCTGCGCCCATTGCTGAGCTCGGCTAGAATAAGGCACAGACCTGGCAGCTCTGGAAGTTTATCATGGCCCTGACTGTGATTGGCAGCCCGATAAAAACGGGGGTGGGGGAGGGCAGGGCAGGCAGCTCAACGTCCATGATTTGCCTAAACTCAACCTTCCGTTAACCTGATAGAACAATTTGCAAATTTAACAGATAAAGTTGAGATTTCTTAAAAAGTGTTTACATTCTATTTATTATAGGGCTGAATTGTGTAACAGCATTTAAATATGAGGCATGATCAAAATGTACTTTAAAATATATTACAATAAAAGATGCATTGCAATTGATTGACGCCACCTCAAAATACCCAGTGTGAACATTCTTGTTATCCTTGCCACTTTCTGATGCAGCCCTGAAAGCCCTCTTTGTATCTTTATTACTTATAATCAAAATTACAGTGAATATTGCTGCACACCACCCAGTGGAAAGATACTAGGCTATGTGCCCATCCACCTCATGTGCTGGATTTCTGGCTATTACTTAAGTCAACAGGCCCCTAAGTGGTCAAGGTTTTCAATCAATTCAGGCAGCAAGGCATAAATGACTGTATAAGCGAGGACATTCATGAAGGAGGAATTCTAGAACTGCTTCACAAAGCAGCAAAAACAACAAGAAAAATATGTTCAAAGGGGGTGAATGACAAAGTGTCTTTTAGTGTAACAATTTTTAAGATATATAAATGAGTCATGTATTTTGATCCCACCTCAATATTATCAAGCTAATTATCAGAGAAAGCACATCAATACACATGATTGGAAAGGGACACATTTGGCACACAGCAGAAAGTCAGTATGTTGTTTTTTTTTTCAGATTTTGCCTATTTTATCTTCACTTACTTATTGAATGATTGGCTGATCGCTTGACTGGAGTACTGGGGACTGAAAACAGCCTTTGCACTGAGGGACATGCCAGGTTCTTTTTAATTTTTATTTTGGATAAAGATCTTGCAAAGTTGCCGAGGCTGGGCTCAAACTTGAAATTCTCCTGGTTCAGCCTTCCCAAGTGCCCGAGTTAGGTACCATTACAGCTGGTAAAAATATTTTATAAAAGTGTTTTTTTTTAATCACTGCATTGGACAGCAATGCTTTCCAAAATGGACCTGAAAATTTCCTTCACTGAAATTAAGACCCTAACATTTAAAAACCTGATTCCCCAGCGTACAATGGCTCCCTCAGCTGCTAAGCACATGCTGCCAACATGTAGCAGATGCTATTGACAATGAACACCACTGCTGCAGGAAATCTAGTGCACTCGAGTAGTAAATTCTTAGAAAACATCTGATCTCTAAGCATGATGCTATGTAGTGTCTAGCATTCCGCAAAAGGGGATAGGGGAAAACTGTATGAGAAGATTCAAATGTGCATTAATGCGGTTCATCAGGACACATATAGCTTACAAAATGTAAAGCTAAATTCACCAATAATCAAGAAAAATGTAAGATAAAATAATGGCAATGCGTAGTTATCTCACTGATGATTTTAGGGCTGATGAACAAAAAGATAATTTTCAATGCTGATGAAGTATAGATACAGGCTTATATTCAGGATAGGAAGGCTTGTCAGTTTCTTCTTTTTTCTTTCTGTAACATGGTACCAGTTTTATCACTGGGATTATATATTAACATATGCTTATATTTTGATCCAGCAAGATTTTATGACTTCCATAAAAAAAATTAAAGATGTAAAATACTCATTCACAATGTGGAATTTTTTTCTGGAGTATGGGAAAACTATGCTACAGAACAGAATTTTTATATTTTATCTGTTCTTCACATTTTTGCAGAACTGAGGTTTAAAGAAGATACGTAAAACACTTCTGAAAAAGAATCAACATCCCTTAGTGCAAGTATTTTACATTGTATAGTCTAAGACACTCAGTTTTAATTGAAAATAAAGCCAAAGCAGAAATTACTCAACTCTATTATTTGTAGCAGTCAATACCACAACCTTCACAGAATGTATTGATATAGTGTCCCAGGACTGAAAGAAGACAGGTATTTATAATCAAACGAAGAAAACTAAAAGCACTAAAACAAAGGAGAGTTCAGACAGCCACCACAGGTTTGTCATCCAGTCCACAAGATGAACTTGGTGTCTCAACTTAGCACAGTGAAAGGTGGGAGCGAGCTAACTCATCATTTGAAAAAAATCACTCAAAGAGATGGACCTTCACAGAAACATCAAGCTGATGTCAAAAAACGCCATTTTAATCGAAAGCAAATGCTGCATTTCTTTCATCTTCTTAGCTGTATTACTTGCAATTTTATTATTTTAATATCTATTGTTCTGAAACAATGTATCTTTAAATGCAGAATTCTTGATAGTAAAAAGAAACAGGTTAAAAGTAGTTAAAGGCTGTTACCACAACTTGAAAGTAATTGGGAGAAGAAAGGCTAATCAAGAAGGAGGGCAATATTTACAGAGTTGGATTAAAATGCGTCAGTATAGATACTAGGACCCGCTGGGCTCTGCAGCTGTGGGCCGCAATGGCACCCATGAGAGGCAAAAGGAGGATGAGATGAACAACAGTCACTTGCATCCGTTTAAAAAAATGTCTTTTTAAACAAATCCTATATTTGTAGAAATTCATTTTTATAGCCCATACTTTACTTTAAATCATATTAAGAAATATAATAGAATATGTCAGTAACTCAACATAAACTGTAACTAAAAAAGTAAAATGTAACTTTGATGAATGCAAATGTTCTTTTTAGCATAACACAAAGGCAGTACCTCTAAATAAGCTCATCAAGAACGTTGCAACAAGAGTGGTGTTACTTCACACAATCGTATCATAAATTTGAAAGGCCTTTTTAAATGGAGAATTTTTAATCACCTAGTTTATCAGACACAAATTTCACACTAAGTGTACTGATGGTTACGTCTGTTTTTAAGCTGTACGACAGCGTCTCAGCTACTCCTATCTTCTCAATTGTCTGCTACAGCAGCTAGAAGATGCAGATGGCTTTCAAATTTTGGAATCAAACAATTAAATAAAAGTGCACGAAGTTCCTCAGCTACACAGTGATACGTTGAGAGCTCAGCAGTCACACAGAGTGGCTCTTCTGGTGGGGTACAGGTGTGGAATTCCCCCGTGGCCGTGGAATAGCCTGTGCACAGGGCCGCAGGGAGTGAGGAGGAGATAAAACACAGCCTCCGAACCAGCTCATATCTGTAGAAATCAAGCCCATCTTAGTGCCATGTGAAACTCTCTCTGAACCATAGTGCTGGCTCCACTGTCAGGCCACGGACACGTACCATGTTTTCTAGACTCATGTGGTGCACACAGACAACATCTTCCTCAGAGTCACCACAGTGCGTGGCAGACACAGGAACAGAACCGAGTCCTAAGTTCCTGCCTTGTCACAGCTCAAGCTCTCGCAAAGAAAATTTCTATGCATATTCCACTCACGATGCTACCAAACACAGTTCATTATAAGGTAATTCAGTGTAAACGTTACCACCACTCTTTTTTCTCAAAGTATTTGTAGTTATATTACTAGACACTACAACACTCTACTGACTTAATCTGGTTTCTGAATGACTAGATATAAAAAAAAAATCTCAAAATGCTTTCAATGTCAGACAAATATTTAAGGGCTAACTGGAATCATCAACACAGAATGGTAGTAAAATAATAAAACATGTAGGCCGGGGAGATGGCTCAGTGGAATAAGTGCTTCCCTGGCAAGCGCAAGGGCCTGAGTTCAATCCCCGGTTCCGCCAAAAAAAGAAAAAAGAAATAAAACATGAAAATTGTTTCCTATGTAAAAATGCAAATATGTAAATGTAAGTCCCACGCCCCAGTGAAGGTGCTGTGGAAGCGAAGGTGAAGTCCCGCAGTACACGCATTGCAAGGCTCCGCTCAGAGCCCAATGGAATGTAGCGTGTTCTAGTTCAGTCAGCAAAATATTGAAGAATCAAGAAGTACTTTCAGCACCCATTGCGACATGAGAAAGGAGATTATTACTGAATTGGTTTGAGCATGGAAGTATTTTGATAAGCAGGCACTGTGCTATAAGCTACGTGATTCTGGGAGAAGCACAGGACTACTGAATTAAATTTGAAGCTTCCTTGGTTACTAGTATTTCTGGGATTGCAGTTTGGCTAAAACGAAACTATATAGCATAGTCACAGGATACTTCATTAAAAAGGAAAATAACTATACGTTAGTTCTTCTTCTGACTGGGCATACCTTGCATGGTCGATAACATAGCATGCATATATTTTCTCTACTTTTCCCTAGATATTCACTCACCAATTTCTTCCTCTGTCAAACACAAATACCAGCATCGAGCATATTCTCAAATGAGGCAATAGCCTGTTACCACATAGCAATTCTATTGTAAAATATAGTATATTTTATTGCTAAACTATTTCAGAGCAAAAAGGGCCCTCGAAGGTCCTAAGTGGCTTTAACACTATTTTGAGTTTATCTGCATAGAAGAAATATCACAGTAGGCTTTGTCACACTTACATCTACCTTGTCATAGGAACAGGCTTGCAAAGTTAAGATAGGCCCCTGGACGTGGCCTGCAGGCAGTCAGAGTGAAGCCTATGTCCGTATCAGCCCTTGGGGGCCTTCTGGGCCTTGCCCAGTGCAGTGGAGAGACAAGCTCATGCAACTGCATGAAGGACCAAAACAGCGACGTTCTTCCTTCCTTCTACCTCTAGGCCAAGGCCATGATGGCTTGACATTTTGATGACACCTTCCTTTTTGAAGCAAGATTTCTCTGGGTGATATTTTGAATTTTAAGAAAGGAAAATAAAAATCACTCCAGTTGTCTTTGGTAGGAAGCCAAACTGCCTGAACTAAGAATGAAATGAGTAGCCATCAAGTCTGATCTCTAGACAGTATCTTATAAATTGGTAAGCCACAGCACAGGCTGCCCCTTGGGGAGGACATCCAAGTCCGTTAGCTGGAGTTTTGCAACATGGACATAGATGTGGACATAAGAAGTAACCGTGACCTTTGAATTCTCATGTTAGTACAATATTTTATTTAAACCAACTCTTGATTAGCAAATTAGTATAGAAAAGTACGAAGTCAACCACCCTTCTCTCTCTCTGTTGTAAAAATAACAGACCTGAACCCATTCTGGGAAACAAAGAAGGTGCTAGCGGAGGATTAGAAAGTTTCTGAAAATGGGTAGACAGGGAGCAGAAGAAAGGGCCTTGTTGGACCAACCACAGAGATGGAAAGCGCAGCTCAAATGGCAAGCTCTTCGCAGGGAACACAAAGAGGCAGAGTAGGCTGGCCTGCATCCACCAGGGGAATGGGCTGAAATCCACCTTTGAGAATAAGCAGGCCCCGTCCTAGGGTGTGTTTGCTCACAGACACAATTTCTGCTCCAGGACAAAGCCTAAGGAGTTAATAATTAGTTTAAGAAAAAAAAAAAATGTCTGAAGAAAAAGCCCCCAACTTCGGCAAAGGAAAGTGAAAGGTAGGCAGGGAAGAGGTCAGGATTACAGCCCAGCCCCAACTCAGAGCTCATGCTGTGCTTGCAGGAGGGCCGCAGGTTAGAACACTGGTGAACGTGGGACCACCAGTCCTAATGGGAAGACCCATGTCAAGCTTGTTGGTCAGCCCATTCCCATTTAAGAGAGAAGCTCACCACTGAAAGAAACCCATGCAACTTTGGTTGACAGCTAATCCCATTAATCAACCTAGCCTTGACTCATATATTGAGCCAACAACTGAAAAATATCGATTTGAAGACAATATTTATTCATAAAAAGGAATGAATAAAAGGAAAAATTAACAAATGTAATGAGTGTCAAAAAATCAAGTAGATTGTTCCCAAGATTTAGCTATGACAAACTGCACTGCTATAAACATGGGTGAAAATATATTGCTGAGTTATGACATTTTGTTTCCATTTTTCTAGAAAAGTACCCAGCAGGGAAATAGCGAGGTTGAATGGGACCTCTACTCCAGGCTTTCTGCGGAGTCTCCACACTGATTGCTGTGGTGGTTTTACCAGTCTACACTCCCACCAACAGCGGAGAGGGCTTCATCAACCGAGGAATGCACAAAGAAAGGGGGGGTATTTGTGCACAGTGGAGCAAGATGTGAAAGAGTAGATCTGAGTATCTGAAAAGTACTACGGGTATTGTGAGAGGGAAAGAGACCGTTCTCAGGGAAAGAACACTGGGATGAGCGAGAGGAGAGATGAAAGAAGGAAGAGAGCAAACAAAATCGGTGCTATCCACACAGACACCTGGGATAACTGCGCTGTGTTTCTGCTTGTCTGCTGAAAGAAGCACTTAATGCTTCATTTTTTTCCTTTTTATTTTTTTCTAACTTTTTTGACCAAACTTACAGGTATATCTGGTACTCTGAACAATTAATCTGCACGTAACAATACACAATATAACAACCACTGTTGAATTCTTATCCTTCTGTTTAGTGGAATTCTGTATCATTTCTAACGTTTTCCTTTTACAGTATTTTTCATATGCTTTTTAAAGTAAAAAAAAAAAATAAATCAGATAATTTAAGAAATAGTACAAAGCTGCGAGAAAGGTATTTAGTGTTTCTACCCCACCCACACAAAAAAGGGCTGGCTAGGTACAGGGTCTAACCAGTCTCACTACATAGATCGGACTCGTAGCGATCCTCCTGTTTTCAGCCTCTCAAGTGCTGGGATTATAGACACACACCACCACGCCCAGTCTCAATCACTGTCTCAGTGTGCCCCGGGGCCCAGGCCAGCACGGCACGCTGGGGATCAAACCCCCGTCCCTGCGTCTGCCTAAGCAGGTGCTATATACCTTTATTATTTATAGCACAGAATTGATAGATTGAAAAGTACCAATTTAAGTCAATTATTTGAATAGAAAGCCTAATCATCAGAGGGTCTGATGGCAGCAGAATACTGCTGCGTTCTTAATCTCTCTGTAGCACAGTCACCGTACTCTGGCGGTGGTTGACAAAGCAGGACTCGAAGCAGTAGGCTTCATGCAATAAGCAGCAGGTCCATGTAGCAACGGCAGTTGGTCAGCTGGATCTGGGGATAACCCGCTTGTATTAGCTTATTTTTAAGGCTCTGTGTGTGGGGCCACCCAAAAGGCTTTTGAAGAAACATCCCCAGGACCACATTCAGCTTATGAACTGGCGCATCAAGCAGCACATATGAAATAGGATTTTCAATATCTTTCTGCAGACAAATTTAGAGAAGTAATCAAATTTAGAGAAGTAGTGTTCGCTGTTGAATGATCAGAGGAAAGTGATTCCTTCACGTAGCGAAGAACAATGGCAATGAGGAAAATATGAATTAGAAGTCTCTTGAACACAGCAAGTACTTTTAGTTTCTATTTTTCATCTTATTTATTTATTTCTTTATTTAGTATTTTTAGGCAAGGGTCTATAGGGTGCTCAGGGTCTCACTACTAAATCAGACTCGTAGTGATTGTCCTGTTTACAGCCTCCCAAGAGCTGGGATTATAGGCACACGCCACCACACCCAGTCTCAGTTGTCCTCTCAGCATGTCCCAGGGGTGGGGCTGGCGTTAGCAGGCCTGGGGATCAAACCTCCGTCCCCTGTGCTTCTTGCAGACACTTTAATTAACTGAGCTATTTAGACAGCCCTATTTTTATCTTTAAAAAATTATTTGCATATTTGGTACAGGGTCTCGCTACACAGCTCAGACTTACAGTGATCCTCTTGTGTCAGCTTCCTCAGCACTGGGATTATAGGCATGCACCACCACTCTGGGTTTTGGTGGCTGGCACAGCGGTACCACACATGGCCCTGGGCATTGGACCCACGTCCTTGTGTTGGCCAGGCAGGTGCTTAGTGCACTGAACTGTCTCCACAGTCTCTTTTATATTATTATTATTTTTTTTTTTCTTTTTGCAGTACCGGGGATTGAACTCAGGACTTTGTGCTTGCCAGGCAGGCACTTATGTGGCTGAGTTATCTCTCTGGCTCTATTTTTAAGAGCTTAAGAATTTACAAATTATAAAAGGTTCTTTCTTCTGGGAGCGTGGGAAAAGAATCACTTCTACTATTTTGGATAATTTTATGTACTCTTTTCAAATGCAAAGGCATTATGTCATTTTCTCAGCTTATTTTTTAAATCCTACTTAATAATGGGGCTGAAATTAGGTGGTTAAAAGTAAGTATGCTTAAAATCAATATTATAGGTGTTTATAAATGAAGGTAAGAATGTCAGAATCAGCAGAAGGCACTAAGAAAGATGAATTTAATTTTCTGACATTCATCACATTAGCAGCTGACTTCAACTTGGAGTGACGTTTGCCTAAACAATCTCTTCTTCTAAACAGATTTAGAAAATATTGCACAGTTCAACCTGTCTGTGCCTTTTCTCAAGGTATTTTATGCACATATTCTCGAAAATATTAACATTAAAGAACAGTAACATCTAAATTGAATAAGTCACAATTTTCTTTTTTAAATGCATTTAATACAGGGTCTACAGGGTCTCGCTATGTAGATCAGACTCATAGTGATTCTCCTGTTTGCAGCCTTCCAAGCACTGGGATTATAGGTGCACGCCACCACATCCAGTCTCAATTGTTGTCTCAGCACACCTTAGGGGGCAAAGACAGCATGGCACAGGGGACAATTTTCTAATTTTAAGAGCTACTATGTATTTATGGATTCAAATATGGTTCATTCAAAGAGTTAAATCAAGAGTTTCAGAATAATGAAATATATGAATTTTAAAATGTTATGTAATCAGCACCTACTCAAGTTTAACAAACAATAATAAACTCTCTCTCTCTCTCTCTCTCTCTCTCTCTCTCTCT
>NW_004524789.1:3669141-3676679 GCF_000260255.1 Octodon degus
TGGCTTCGGGCTCTCAGTGATCTTCCTGCCTATGCCTCCCAAGTGCTGAGGTTAGAGACAGGTGCCACAGCGCCCAGCTCATAAACTACTCTTGTAATAAATGGACATCATGGTATATTTCAAATGACTGTTATGAGAGAAAGCTCCCTTCACAAATTTTAGTTAAAAAGAAAATGTAACCAATTAAATACCAACACATATAATTTTATAAATAAGAGAAAAATGTACATCCACACAGAATTTGGAAGTACATTATTTTAAAACTAAAAAGTTTTTAAAATTGAGTGAAATCTAAGAAATGGTTAAGCAGTAACACTATGGCAAGTCAATATTAAATGTATAAGATGCAAATATTGTTAAAATATATGTGCATATTTAATGCCTGAATTAAAATCATCAAGCATTCCATAAAGTGTCATTTAATTTAACAAATGGTAATAAGGTATTTATAAATGGAATCTTAATAGAACAGTAAACACCACTAAAAATACTGTACCTGCAATAATTAATATTATAGTAAATCTTTTTATCCCCTCTCTATCCCACAAATAATCTTTACTCATGAAATAGTTACAGGCCATATCAGAGAGTTAGAGATATAAACCTGTTCTTACTTCATATTGTTCAGTAAGCCTTCTTCATTTCAGTTACTGTGTCTATCTGATATTTTTGAGTAGTAGGTAAACAATTTAGTCAAGCAAGCTACTTCTATTTTGCAAGCAAAACTCCAAAAATATTATGTTAGTGTGAATATTGTACTTTTCACTTTACCCAAAATAGGGTCTTTGTGTACCAGTTTGTCTTACACACACACACACACACACACACACACACACACACACACATATTTGCACATATGTACTCTCTCACACACACCCAAATAGTTAGGAACTGTACTAAATATAATCACAGACTATAAATTCTATTTCCCTTAGAATTATAGTTATTACATTAAATGTACAGAAAAGCATAAGGATTGTAAATACTTGCTAAATTATAAAGGTATTTTCATGTTATCTTAAAACAGTTAAAACATATACTCATACATAAACACATACACACAAATATAATTTTTATTACTAATACATATTAATTGTATTCAATACTGGACTTATTTTTGGAGTCTCTCTGGAGGCACACAACACTTGCCATCGCCCTGCGGCGGGCTCCTCCCTCCTGTGCTCTCCTTTGCTGCCTACCGGCCTCCTTGCCTCTTTCTTGTCACCGCCCCTCTGTCTACACTCTGCGTGCATACACGGAACAGCATGCTGCAATGTGTATTTTTCAGTAGCTGCACTTTACAAAGATGTTTTCTTAAACTTTAATGCGCATATAACTTAACTGTTATGATGCAGATTGTAATTCAGTCAGCCTGATGGGCAGTCCTGAGCCTGCATGCCTAGTAAATTCCCAGTAGATGGGTGATTGCTTTTAGAACACACGCTACGTAGGGAAACCGGGAAGAAGTCTTTCTTGTCTTGACTAACCAAGAATGAATCGGCTGGCAGCACTCATAAAAATAGAGATTTTCTGACCTTTTCATTGAAAGTAATAAATTTCTAGATTTGGCCTGAACTTTAGAAAAGTGTGGCCAAGGTGGTTATGAAAGTTTAGGCAACACTAAAGGACTAACAAGAAAATTCCTTCTATTCTTCCACAATATATTGTTTCCAAAAATATTTATATACAGTACTTGAAAAATGTTTTGTGTTTAGTAAGAAAAAGATACTATTAGATGACACCTAGAACAAAGATAAAAATTTTCATTACTTCTTACCATTATGTCTCCACTCCAAACTATTTCCCTCTTGATTCTATACGTATTAAGATTAAGCATAATACAAGTTAAAAGATAAAAACTCCTGAAGAAGAAAACAAAAGGTTGTTTTTTAAAGAATCTTAAAGGATGGTGAGATAGCTCAGTGGACTAAGCACCTGCCTAACCAAACACAGGAACTGGGCTTTGATCCAGGCACCACATGCCGCACTGGTCCCTCACCCAGGTGCGCTGAGCCTGCCACCGAGACCGGGCGTGGTGGCGCACACCTGTAATCCCAGTGCTGGGGAGTCTGAGACAGGAGGATCACTAGGAGTCTGAGATGCATAGACATTGCTAGCAACAAACATTTTTTTTCTTTTATGGGTGTGTGTGTGAGAATTGAATCTGGAATTTAACACAGGACCTCACATGTGCCAGGCAGGCACTGTATCACTGAGCTAAACCCCCGGCCTGACACTGCCACCAACTTTCACTTGCAGTTTTCATTCTGTAGAATGGAAAAATGAGATAGTTTGTCCTCAGAGTAGTCATAATCTAGTAAAGAAAATGGAAAGAAGGAGGATTTTTTTCCATACGGATTTTAGGGGAGCAGATGAAAGTTTCTTAGCCAGCCCTGACATGGGCGCTACGAACACGGTAGGAAGCAGCTAGGCAGCTGGCCAAGGACAGAGGTGAAAAAGAGAGGGCATATTTAGGGCAGAGAGAAAACTTGATTAGTTTTGAGAGTTGGTTAAAAATAAGGAGTGACAAGATGCTTTGGCAGGAGGAGGAGATTTTAGAAAAATAGCACATAGTACAGAATGCCAAATAAGTTTTTCAACGTCAAACAGCAGAGAAGATTTAATGAGCGAAAAGTGTTGGTTGGGGAAGGACAAGGATATATAAACTGATAGGAAAAACAGAGGAAGTTTTGGTTGGAAGTTTTTAAATCATCAGATTTTGAGAGCATGAATTGGAGCACTGCCTAAGAACTGTCTAACTCTTTTTGTATTCTTGCTTGCAATGGGTGGAGCTGAAAATCCCTGGTTTATCAAAAGTACAGAATAGTGCAGTGAAAGGTGCTCAGTGAAGCAAAACCACATATTGAAGCCTGGGCCAGTGAGAAAGCTCAGTGGACTAAGCACCTGCTTAGGCAAGCACAGGGACTGGGATTTGATCTCTGGTACCACATACCATGCTAGCCCCGCCCATGGGTGCACTGAGCTGGCCACCAAGACCTGATGTTGTGGTGCACACCTGTAATCCCAGTGCTGGGCAAGCTGAGACAGGAGGATCGCTATGAATCTCAGCTGCGTTGTGAGACTCTACCAAATATATTTAAAAAAAAATTCAAGCTCTGTTCTAATGGAAGGGGCTTACCTCAAAGATAAAATGTTTGGAACAGAGTAAAACAAAACCAGAGACATATCTCATAAAGTGAAGACATAAAGGAAACACCTTGAATTTAGATATGAATTTGAAACTTGGCTGAAGCAGATGTTGAAATGTGACTGGAGGCAGGTTATTGCAATTCTGAGTTATGCTGTTTAAGAGAAAATTTGAGTATAAGTGGATGTAACAAAATGACTACAAAGGAGTACTCCAACTCAAAGAGTGGGTTTTGGCTAAAGTCATTGATAGGACTTTTTTTCCTCATAAAACCAGATATATACTTGATATCTGATCAAAGAGCAAACAGAAAAACACTTTAATTTATTGTGGAAAGAGTTGGCGAGTTTTCCCAAGAAGTACTTGAGGAGGGGGGCAAAAGGAAAACTATTTTGGTTAGAACATTAAAATGATTTATTTTCAGTGAAAATGACACAGGAATTACTTGAACAGAAGTCCCAGAGAAGAACTAGAGAATATATATACACCTAAATCCAAATCACTAATTTCAAAAATTCTACTAAGGTCCACCTTGAAGAATAGAGATAGTCTCTACTGGGAGCACGCAACTATTTTTCTAAGGGGGATCACTTTGCCATCCATATTTTATGCGTGAAATGCAGATCTACGCAGCTGAATGTGTATGAAGGGGCAATGCTGCTGCTGCTTGGCCTCTGGCTGAGCATTACAATTGAAACGGTTCTGCTCAGAGTCGAAGAAACTATCATAATTCTCCATGTATTTTGCTTCTGTGACACATGTTATCACTAAAATATTTTTATAAAAGGTGAAAACCTTTAATTGATTAATTACTAAAAATTAACTAGTTACCAAAAAAGTTTAAAATCTTATGTACAAATGTGTTACAAGCTCCTGCTTAGGCAAAGTGCAGGACCAGATTTCGATCTCTAGCACCATAAGCCGTGCCGGCCCTACCCAGGGCATGCTGAGATGGCAACTGAGATTGGGCATGGTGGCACACGTCTGTAATCCCAGCGCTTGGAGGCTGAAAACAGGAGGATAACCATGAATCTGAACTGTGTAGTGAGACCCTGTAGACCCTGTACTGAATACATTAAAAGGAATGTGTTATAAAATAATTATTGCTTATCAAATCTATCCTAATCCATATTATCTCTCTGAAAGACAGAAAACTCACTTGTTGGCTGTGAGAGTAGGATCCTTGAGGAAAATCATTGTTAAATTTTAACCCTAACAAATATATATTCCTTTAGCCTATGACATCAGCAAATGTTAACAAGCAGAGTGAGATTAAAGCTGTCACATCTAGTCCCTTTAAACACCCATAAGCAGTTTTCCTTGCTTTTACCTGGCTTGGTGTCAACTGGGAATTTCTAAAAGTTGAAATAAAGCTCGAAGGTTTTTGGTATGCCAATAAAGGAGAAGAGCAAAATGGTAGAAACGTATAAAGATTTATCTAGCAATGGAGGAGA
The DNA here is from genome assembly GCF_000260255.1 of Octodon degus. Lineage (NCBI taxonomy): Eukaryota > Metazoa > Chordata > Mammalia > Rodentia > Octodontidae > Octodon > Octodon degus. Next base: position 3,673,744 of record NW_004524789.1, read on the forward strand.
GGTGTCAGCATAAGTATGAGCCTTCTAATCCTCAAATGCTACCCAGATCAGACAAACGCTGGGGCTGCGTTCCTTTACTTTATTAGTGCATGTTTGTATTATCCCATCAGTACATATGGGCGGTACAATTACACTCTCTGGCTACGTCATGCCATGTCTTGATGATTCGCGTTGATCCCTCTTCCCATGCTCACTCACCTCACTTCTTCCATCTCTAGAGCACCTTTCTTCTCTTTCATTACTATCGTTAGTATTATTTTTACTCCATTCTGACAACATATAATACCGCAGCTCATCCGGGGCGTTTGGCACATGTGCACGATGTCCGAAATCCTTTCCTTCCCTTTCCTGCCCCTCCCTGTACCTTCACACGTAGACTCCTGTTACCTTTCTCATTAGCCAAATTTGCATCTCTTCCCCCTTCTACTAACCCTTTATTTTGCTCTTTATTTATACCTTACCTTACTCAAATGGGATGCATCACATGGTATTTAGGCTTGTGTGTCTGATTTATTACATCATAATTTATCTTACAGCTATATCCATCTTCCTCCAAGGCCTCGAACGTACCCTCCTCTGTAGCTGAGCAGTGCCCCATCGGGTGTGCCTGCCACTCCTTCTTCCCCCTGGCGTGTGATGGTGGATGCACAGGCCCCCCGCCTGCGACCTCCATGCCATCGCTTTCACTCACTCACCTTCGGGTCTGTGTCTCGATTCATTTCCTTTTCGCGTTTTTAATCTTTTCATTTCCATGGTCACCTCTCCTCCCTAGGACTGTCCTCAGTTTCCCTTTCTTTTTAAACCACAATCCTATCATCTGCCCTTTATCAGAAATTTCCCCAAGGGCCTGGTTTATTGTTTGTCCTTTCTGCATACTCCCATTTTGGACGCCATTCACATCACGGTGCCTGTGTTCTGTTAAACAAACTCTTGCTGGAACTGACAACTTTCTGCCTGTCTTGTTCTACAACTGCATTCAGCCTGTGACATGCCAAACGTGTAGTTTTGAAATAAACTCTTTCAGGTTTACAGGGAAGGGAAGGGTAAGAGGCTGAGTGCAGAGGGCTTTTAGGTCAGTACTTACACTTTGCCATGCCGCAGTGATGGGCACAGGCAATATGCCTTTGTCTAAAAGTGCAGCATACACAGCACCCAGGGTGAACCACAGTGTAGTGGACAGAGGGCGACAAGCACAATTCAGTGCAGCAGATCAATAGTTACAGCTGTGCCTTCTGGTGCTGATGTTGGTTATGGAAAGGGGCTACTGAGGCAGAAGCCATAGGGGAAAACCTTACATTTTCATCTTAGTTTGTCTGTGAACCTAAGCTGTTATTTTTAAAAAATCTATAAAAATAGATAGCAGCACCCCTCTGCATGTGTGCACATGTGTGTGAATCTGTGTACATGTGTGTGCATTTGTGTGGATGGGTGTACATGCATGTGCATGTGTGTGGACACGTGTGGACATGGGTGTCGGTGTGTGTGCTCATGCATGTGCATACATGAGTCTGTCTATATGTGCATCTTCACTGTCCTTAGACCACCGGCTTCTAGTTCTCCCATCCTACACTTCCGTCCTCTGCTGCCTCTCTCCTCCCTTAGCCAGGGCCTCTGAGCTCTCTGCTGCCCTCCGCTCCCTAATCTCCAAGGTGATGCACCCCGTGTCTGCTGGTGCTATAGTGCTCACCAACTGTTTTTTTTTTTTTTTATGTATTGGGGACAGGATCTACAGGGTCTCACTACATAGATCGGACTCGTAGTGATCTTCCTGTTTACAGCCTCCCAAGTGCGGGATTACAGGTGCGTGCCACCACGCCCAGTCTCAACTGCTGTCTCAGAGCACCCTGGGGGCGGGGCAGCATGGCACGCTGGGGAATGAACCCCTGCCACTGAGCTCTGCCTAAGACGGCGCTTTTTTCTGCAGAGCTATCTGGCTGGCCCCCACCAACTGTTGAAGAGACCTTCTCCTAATAAAATCTCTCACCTCCAGCTTCCTACTGTTCCTTCCAAGCCTCTTATTCATCCTCAGTTCTGCCTAATGTCCAACATCAGGCTCAGGATCAAACAGCCAAGAGAAAGTAGCTGTATATCCATTCTAACTATTTTGTATATACATACTTTTTTTTTCACTACAAAATGGTCCTTTATTTATATTCCCTTCTTTGGTTTGGCTTTGTTTTGTCAGAGATGGGTGTTCCATTGCCACTGAAATATTGAAGAAAGATTTGTACTAATAGTGTTTGGACAGGTTATCATGTCTACATCTTGTACTCTGAATAACTACTATAAAGACAACAATATGCAATGTATTAATTATTGTAACTGTCCTACTAACCTGTTTTGAAATTGTCTCATTGCGATTTCTTTCTCATTAAAATTAATTAAAAAAAAAGAATCAATCAGCCAAACACAATAGCTAGGTGGAAAACTCCAGGAATCTCAGGTTCTTCTATTGCCCTAATTATCAGATAGCTTTTAAAATAAAACCATTGTATCATTCCTTAAGTTCGTGATGATATTTTCTTATTTTGTTCTTCTAGTTAAGTTTGTCATTATTGTTTCTTGTGGACAATATCCCTTAACCTGGTTATACACATTCCAAGTAGCTTTAATTCCAATCACTTCTTCCTGTTTCTCTCAAGGATGTGCCTCAGGGGTCTGGTTATGTTACATACACAACCTCGTTCAAAATTTTTTTAGACTACTGAAGGCCTTTCTTTACAAAGGCATTAAAGCTGTGCATGGTGCCCTACAGCTGCATGCTGGGAGGGGGAGGGTGAAGGTTCTCAAGTCTGATTTTAAACTGGAAATTTTGTGACTGAGGAGAACCTGTCTGAAAACAAAAAGGGATTGAGTTCATTGTTAGGGCATCAAGTTCAATTCCCAGCACAGTGAAGCACTGAAAATAAGAAGCGTTGTAAGTTCAATTGTGGAAT
>NW_004524789.1:3676931-3685530 GCF_000260255.1 Octodon degus
CTTCATCTTAAACCCTGCCACGCACTTGTCCCTAACTTCAGTAAAATGATAGATTCTTTTTCGTTAGTCTTTCTATAGGTTTTTGAGCCCCGGGTTATGTTCCTTACTCTCAAAGTCTAATTTTGGCAAATGTAGTTGATTGCTTACCATTTTACTGACAAACTGGCTTGGTATTGCAAGTCATACATGATACATGTTCAGTAGATAAGAGGTGAAAAGAAAAGAGTCTCAGAGGTCATTGCAAAAGTAACCACTAAAGTGCAAACTGGACGGATGCAGACATTTAAGAGCTGAGAACGCGCTCCTCTCTGTGGGCTGTGTGGAGCAGGGGCAGTCTTGTGGCGTCACCAATGGGTTGGGCCTTGCACAACCAGAAGAGCTTGATGAGCAGAAATGGTAAAGAAAAGGGCTTTTGAGAGAGAAGAAAATGGGAAGCGGTGTGTCTGTGAACAGAACGAGATCAATCCAGACTTTGTTTCTGAGGCAGCAGCCCCGCTGGGGGTTTGTTTTGCAGGTGATCCAAGTCTGAAGTTGCTAAAGCAGCAGACACCACAGCCATCAAGTCTAGAGAAGACGAGAGAAAGGAAGAGGAGAGTCGTGTGTCCTGTGATGTGCCGGAAAGCACAAGGTGCGACCCTTAGTAGTGGAAGTGCTAATGGCTCCAGATAATCTGTAGGCTTCCTCTAGAACCGTAACTTCTCCACACAATTCCAGGGTCTATACTCACTCGAGTAGTTTTAGGCAGTCAATTTGCAAGTGCTATGAATACATTTTGCAGAACAAAACTGCAGACTGAATTTAGAATTTAATCTGGTCAAAGGAAGTATGGATCCTGGGCTTTACATAGCAAATGCCACATGTTTCAATGTCGCACTTTACTTGTTTCTTTGGTGTTTTAAGGTCAGGACAATGTGAAAGAACCACTAAACACTGTCTTCGACTGGTAAGCCATAAAGGCTGTCAGACTTTAAGTAGACAACTTGCAAAGCCAGGGTATCCTCAGGCTTTGTTCTTGTCTACACAGGAATCCAGGTTTTTGGAAGGTGTAGTTTAAATAAAGGGAAAATGACTGGAAATGCCAAAGACTGGTGGATCATTAGGCTTATTCCTTCAAACATTGCAAACTAAGTTCAGAATGTCTACATACCTTCAAAAAATTAGATTTGCCCCCATCTGCTTGAAGACCTCATAAAAGAATCTGAGCGATAAATCAATAATCTGGAATTTCACAATTCACATTGAAACATTTGAGAAAACAAATGGCAACCACTGAATTTTTCTTTTTGAAAGCTTCATTCCATTAATCAAGCCATTGCAAAGCTCTGATGGAGGCCTTGGGAGTATCCTCAAGAGCCATCAGTAGACAAGTTGTATGTATGGTAATTTCAAAAGCAATAATGAAATCCACCTTGTTTTTATCATCTTTTCTGGGTTAAATATGTTGAGCGGCATTTCAAAAATCTAAGGGGTTCCTTACCTGATAGATGTACAGAGTTAAAACTAAATATACAACCTCACAAGATTAGTGCATAGGAATTCACCTCTGAGATGTTTGTGTGATGGCTCTCTCTTGGTGAAACTTATTAAAATGAAAAAAATAAGTTCCTCTCTATACCACTTGTTTTAAGTCAGACTAAATACTGTACATATAAAATTTAAATAAGGTTACAGTGTCACACTTAAAATATAGCCTTCACTGCGACACTGTAATAATTACTTGATATTTATAGGGTAGATCATTTCTGCCAATATTGAAAAATATTTTCCAATATCTCTTTTAAGAAAGACTAAGATGAGGCCTGCTGCTATTTATTTCTCAATAAAATTATGGGACAAAAAAGATCAGGCCTGCTGGAACGGAAAACAGGACTTAAAATGAAAAGGCAGCAAGGGTCTGGGCCTTTGTGAACTTTCTCAGTATTCAAGATGAATAAAGTCACACCTTGAAATCCTCAATTGCTAAAAGGTTCTATTCATTATCTGATTATGTGACTCTATAAGAAATGGGCTATTATTAATAGATAATAATGTAGTTTGTCACAGTTAAAGGATATGTTACACGATGAGAACTTAATGAAATTTGGTAGCAATAAGCTTTGTGAACTCCTTTAAAGATTTAAAGACAAATAGTTTCAAAATTTAATGTCAGTGGGATGCTTACATTGATAATACTATGCAGGAAACTGTAGAAAATCCAGTCATTTAAAATATTTTCGTGTATGTACTGCTGAAGTAAGCAAAATTTAGAAATATTTTGAAATAAATATATGTTGGCATATAAACTCTACCGGTAATAAAAATTGCATTTCATGATTGCTTAATTCTGTGCATACAAACAATTCACTCACCTAATAAAAATGACAAATGTAAAAAAGTTGACTTTAATAAGATAAAGAAAAATGAGTCCTGCTGTGCCAGCCCCGCCCCCGGCGCGCGCTGAGAAGGCAATGGAGACTGGGCATGGTGGTGCGCATCTGTAATCCCAGCTCTTGGGAGGCTGGAAACAGGCGGATCAGTATGAGTCCAGTCTAGTACAGGGTGTTCTAGAGAACCTGAACACCCTGTACACCCTTCCCTAAAAGAGAAAAAGAAAGAAAGAAAAGAAAAGAAAGAAAAAAGAAAAAATGAGTCGAGCATATAGATGAAGAAAATGCATGTGAACTTTTTATGTAATTGATTCTATGTGGTATAGGTGGATATCTTGTGTTATACACAGGTCATAAAGGTTCATAGATCCAGCTGACTCACTTTCTGTAATTTTGTGGGTATTAGCACTTTCACATGACTACAGAGATGTACAAGGAACAGAAACAGGAGTAAGGTTATATACTTTGTAGTATAATATTCAGAAAAAGGAATTAATAGATGGAACTGTTAACCATTAATGCACAATATGTATCCTATGCACAGACTATTTTTTTTTCCTTTGGTGGAACCGGGGACTGAACTCAGGCCCTTGCACTTGCCAGGGGAGCTCTTATTCCACTGAGCTGTCTCCCCGGCCCCCAGACTATTATTAATAGCTCATTACAAATAAGTTTAAAATAGGAAAGAAAAAAATGACATAGTCCCTGGTAGACATCATAATTCATATTATTGCCACATCTGTATTCTACTGTGTGTATCAATTTATTTGATGAAAAACATATTAACAACAACAACACCAGATAACTAAATAAATAATCCTTTCATCAGCCTCTGATTTCCGCCACACTAATGCTTTGGTGAATCATCAAGGGGCTAAATTATTCACGACGAATTTCAAAGAGGAACCTCCACGGAAAAGCTCTGCTCCTGGTCCTTCTTGGAGCAGACATCAAGAGAATTCAGTGCACTCTCAAATATTGCGATAAAATGGAGGGTGAGAGGCCCTCACTCAGGAGAGGGCTCCAGAACCACCTGCCCTCAGGGGGCTTCGTCCCAGCCGAGTGAGGTGCATATGGATAATTACTACTGTGCCAGGAAAAAAATGACTAATCCAAAAGTTGCATACAAATAAGCAGAAAACTTTCATTCTGTTTTCACAAGAAGCATCTGGAAGGCTTTTCATAGTAGTTTAGACATGCTCACTAAGTTAGATACTTAGGATATGAACAAAGTCAGCTGAAATGGAAATGTCTGAAACATTTTATTATCTTTAAGATTATTTCATGTTGGAGAACCATAGCACCACCACCAAGATAACAGTGAATCAAAATCACTCAGAGATAAACACAGCTAAATGACAAGCCTAGTTTATCCTGCACAAAATTTATACATTTATACATTCATTTATCTTAAGCACATTGCTCCTTCATCCAGACCAGAAGACCCTGATTCTCCACAGACCCAGCATGTCCTGCATGTAGCGCATTCATGTCCATTCTACTTAGCTTTCTGCTAATGCAAAGAGTAAAATTTTGAGGCACAGGGTTTTGGAAAGACAGTCTAGAAAAATATTACTACATTTTCCCTAGTTGTCTCTAGCATGCCCGTGAAAACTATGAATACTGCTAAAAATACTAATCTACCATTAGCTGCCAGTCACTTTCTGAAAAAGCACTTATAACCGAGGAAAGAACGCCGCGTGGGTGATGAGGCCTGCCGCGCGCAGCGCCCAGCCCTGCAGTACCTTTGTGTGCGCTAGCTGGATACAGACACTCCGCAGGGTGGATAATCACGGCTCCTATCTTTTTATTAATGTTTCTAGCAGTGTGGCACGCAGTCATCCTCAGTGGGGGATCCACGTACATCATGCATCTTGCTTCTTATTTTTATGTATTTAATACCAAACCTGCAGGGTCTCCCTACACGGAGGTATCTTAAGGCCTTTAAGCTTGTGTGCACCATTATTTCACACAACATTACATTTCCACGTGCATCCACCGTCTTACAAGTGTCTCAGATTTTTCCTTCTTTATGGCCGAGTAGTATTTTATTATAGTTTTTCTATGCATTTTACACAGGGTCTCTCTTGTATTTTATTGTGTATAGCTTCCACATTTTCCTTACCCAAAATCAGTTGATGTGTACACATGCATTGGTGAATCGTGCTATCATAAAATCGGTGTATAATTCTTGTATCTGCCAAGGAAACACCATGTAGGTCTGGTGAAGCACGAGTTCCCCTGCCCCCATTGTACTGAGCTTTCTTTCACTTAAAAAATTGCAATGCACTTGAATCATAATGATTTTTCTAAGTTACTGTTTCATTTAAATTAATGAACATAAAGAATTTCTTCTCAAGGGGAAGACTGGCTTCTGTTGTAGCCATGACAGAATAATGATCATTGCCTCTTTTTGGTGTCAATACAAAATTTATACGTTCATTTATCTTAAGCACGTTGCTTCTTCATCCAGACCAGAAGACACTGCTTCTCCACAGACCCAGCATGTCCTGCATGCTTACTCCGTGTTAGCGATCAGGCTACAAACTCTAAGCTCTGTCAAATTTGATCTTTGTTAGCACTCGGAGAGGTGAGTACTATGAGTGTTTTAGTTTTACAGTCTGAGAACATGAGACTTGAAACAGTCAAAAATTTTTGCAGTTCATGGACTCTGAAGCCCATGAAATGTACTATTTGGTGCTGGGTAGGATTGATGAGAAGTCTAAATAGAAAGATGATCGAGAGAGAGAGAGAGAGAGAGAGAGAGAGAGAGAGAGAGAGAGAGAGAGAGAGCGCATCAGGATTCTCCTCAGAGTGAAACATTCAGGAGGTCTTCACAACAGAGGGGAAGGAACCGGAGGGTGAAAGATCTAATGTGGTTATTAAACTTAATTTGAATGAGGTTTAAACCAACTAGATAAAGGTTAGTCAAACTCCATTTTTGGTTTATAGGTGCAAAATATTTTGCTCATTGAAAGATTTGTTTGGTCCAATTCTAAAGGCTTTATAAACAAAACCCCAAAGACAAAAAACCCACAAAAAAACAAAAAACCTTAGGCAGCGTTCATAATTGTCTTAATAGTTAGAGCTAACAGGCAAAATTCTATGCAAAATAGTGTTCATTTAGGTGTAAAAATCTTGTAGTTTAGACTAACAAGAGGTAGGCAGAGGCAGGTGCTAATGAGGCCTTTGGACAGAAGAGGTGTCAGCAGGGTTCTGTTACTGAGCACTTGGGTGACTGCTGTCTAGGGCTAGGGATAAAGACCCACCAGGCAGGAGTGCACTGGCATGCTCTCTGGTGTTGTGAAGAGTCTACCATTGCAAGAAAGGCTGAAATAAAGTCAAATAAGTGGAAGTTTCTTTTTTTCTTTACAGATTAGAGTTGAAACAGATATGAAGTGAAAAGACTCTGAGAAACGAGCATTGCTTCAAAAGGCCGCAGCCCTGCCATTAGCAGGAGAGTGGAGGGAGCCGTGAGACGCAGTGTTGAGTAAAATGAGTGGGAGAAGCAAAGGTAAATATTGGGTCATTTCTCTTATATGGAAGTCTTAAAATACAAATAAAGTTAGAAGTTTTAAAAAAGAAGGGTTTGTAAGAAACCAATAGGCAAACATTTCTGGAGATTTGGAAGAAGACCGGAGATGGGTAGGGTGGAGGATAGATAGGGAGAGAGAGGGAACCAAAGAGACAAGGATGTGTTGACTCTCCAATTTGAATTGAAGTATTCTATACTATAAGCACACACTGCTAAGAAATTATAGTCAAGTCATGTTGCAAGCAAAGCTCTATTATTCTCGTTCTCTTGTTGTTTAAAACTAGAACTCGGGCCAGCCTGATAGTGCAGTGGATTAAAGCGCCTGCTTAGGCAGCTGCAGAGACCGGGGTTTGAGTCCCATGTGCTGCCCCGGGCCCACCCCTGGGGTGTGCTGAGACAGTGACTGAGACTTGGTGTGGTGGCGCACACCTGTAATCCCAGCGCTTAGGAGGCTGACAACAGGAGAATCACTACGAGTCCAATCATGTAGTGTAGACCCTATACTAAGTACAAAAAATAAATACATAAATAAAATATAAATAAAACTAGAACTTGATGCTTTTTTTGCAGAAATAAAAATTATACTAAGGATATTATATTGTGCTTCAAATATTAAATTATGTATTATGAATTCCTAGTATTTTCAGGATAGAATTTAAGATTACAGCTTCCACGCAAAGTTTATGATTTAGGTTCACACATTATTGCCAAGCGGTGCAGTGAATTAATTCACAGGAAGTACAATTCATTACTTGGTACATAAAATATCAATACTGTTCAATAATGTGATAATAAACTTACAGTAGTCAGAAAACAGCTAACTACTGATGAACACAAAACAAGAAATACCCCTGTGAAGCACACTGTATTTGTATTACATTATACAATTTGTAGTAAATTGATACCATTTATACATGAAAAAGTAGAGTATGATGGAGATGTTTTGACACCTATTTAAAGGGACATATGTAGTACTACTAATTTAAGATAACTTAGAGTTCTATCTACATGTGGTGCTTGTTTCTTTTTCTGTTTGCAGTTTATTGTATTTTACTTCAGGCTTGTTAATATACTTCAAGGATTAGATTTTTAAGCGAATATGGGTGGGAGGGAGGATAAAATTCATTTTATCTGACATTTTGAATCACATATCTGAAAAAGGTGGCATTTTATTTGAGAATGTTTGCAAGCCATGAAATAATATGTGTGATATTAAATTAACTCGTTGATAGGCAGTGTGTAGGGTCCCAGGAAAGCCCACAAATAGTCCAACTGTTTAGAATTGTGTGTGACTCTTCGTCACACTGCTGGTAAAGGAACGGAATTGGCTTTCAGTGCCTTTTACACCTTTCCTCTTTGGCCCACCAATAATCCTACTTAGGAGATTACCTTCCAGGGTATTGATATTTTTAAAATTTAATGAATATTAAAAGAGATCCACGCCGTTACACAGAAATTGTCAACTATGAATAATAGATGGTGCTTGTTTTAGTTTGTTTCTTGGTTTTAAATCATATCCCATGTAGTCAATAAAAGAAAATAAACGCCTACTCTATAACATTTAAACATGTTTCTCTTGAGTTGTAAGACAAAGACTCTATAATCTGTACAGTTGCTCAGTTACTCAGAAGCAGTAAGTTTGCAAGCCTGCAGGAAGCGGGGGGCCTGCCTCACACACTCCCCTCCTCCCTGGCCAAAGCAGCCCTCTGTAACTCAGCAGGCTTTCTCTCTACCTAAGAGACCAGACATCTCAGACACTCGGAACATCACATCCTGTTCAATACAGGGCTTCAGGCAGCCATGAATAATTTGGCAATGCTCTGGAAAGACCAGTCACACTGGTCATCACAAACTCGAGCTGCCATTCAGCCTTCGGCTTGATGGCTCTTAGGGCCTTTGCAAAGCAACTTTAGCCTCTTACCTTCATTCTGAAAACATGTCAGTGAAAATATAAATGCTTCTTTTCATTATAAGAGGAAAAATAGTCATCGTTTGTGCTTAACAAGGAAGCACAAACAATATTGCAGTTGCATCAACTCATAATTCACTCTAATAAAAGCAATTTTTCCACTGAAATTTTTTTCCAGGAAAAGCATTGCAAATCAGGAACAGTGACCCACTTTCAGTGTGCTAATTTTTAAAGTATATTTTTGGATTTACCTTCTTTATTAAGTTGAAGTATATAATAATGTTTGATGTTTACAGTAAATTTATCTTTTTAAAAAACTAGAGAATACTTAGAAAATAAAATTAAGTTAGCCTTTCACATAAGTTCAGTAAAGCCACGACTTTTTAATTTGTACTATATTTTCAAATATTATTACGATGAATGTTCAATAAAGCGAAACAATTTAGGATTAAAATGAATGAGACCCCAAATCAGGTTATTTCACATAATCACAAACGCTCCACAAACAACTTATCCCCGATATTCTACATTTAATATTTCCAAAACATAGCATGCTGTTTGGGTATCCACTTCTGAGTTTCCCTTTACATAGTAGCTCACATTTAAAAAAAAAATTACAGAATTTCTACAAATAAAGCATTCTATATCAATTTGACTCTATTTATATTGAAAAAAATGTTATTTTCTTAAACTATAGTGAGGAGTCATATAATTCTTCTTCTTCTTCTTCTTCTTCTTCTTCTTCTTCTTCTTCTTCTTCTTCTTCTTCTTCTTCTTCTTCTTCTTCTT
>NW_004524789.1:3685664-3693880 GCF_000260255.1 Octodon degus
TTTTTTTGGTGGAATCAGGGATTGAACTCAGGCCGTTGCACTTGCCAGGGAAGCACTTATTCTACTAAGCCATCTCCCTGGTCCTAATTCTCAATTGGAGAAGAAAAGTGATTATTATTGTATTTGATTATAAGAATCTTAACTATGCTACATCCTAGATTGTTATCATTATTATTATTTTTCTATTTATGTATTTGTTACAGGGTCTCACTATGTAGTTCAGAATGGCAGTATTCCTTCCGTTTCCAGCCTCCCTCATGCTGGAATTACAGGTGTGTGCCACCATGCCTGAACTCAGTCGCCGGCTCATCATGCCCCGGGGGTGGGGAAGTGTGGCCTGTGGGACCAGGGACCGAACCCAGGTCCCTCTGCTTGCCAAGTGGGCACTTAGTCCACTGAGCTATCTTGCCGACTCTATCCTATAAACTGTTGTTAGGAAGTACTGTGTGTGGATTAGCTGAAAAACTTTGAAAGAGTCAAGGTGCTAATGCTGTGCCCTATTGAGATTAACTATTGGTTCATAAGACACCAAGTAAAAAGTCTATTAAAATACATGATTTTTTACATATTCAGAGATTTCTTAGCAATGCAATTAGAATCCATGCCAAGCAGAAACATGAAGTGGTTTGATTTAAAAATTCTTCAATGGACAATTCAGAATGATTATTCCATTTAAAAGCGAACTGATATGTGAACTAGGTCAGAAATGTAATTTTTATTGTACATTATAGTCCTAAGAGACAAGTTATACTCTAGTGACAGGACACACACACACACACACACACACACACACACACACACACTACACCTTAAGCTTGGGGAATTGGGGATACTTACAGGGCAACTAGCAGAATAGGGAACAGCATGTAATCTAAAATGTGAATTGGACCCATCTATAAGCTGTGGCAATCTATTTTCTGCATGTCAACAGTCATCAAATTATTTCTAAATGTTAAAAAAGAAAAAAGATACTAGTGCTACAGATTTTGCATGATTAAGGTGAACCTTTGGGTCATCAACCCAAGATAGCTAAACTCTTTATCTGATGAAACATAAGAGAAGTCAGAACACAAGAAATAATGCAAAACCAACCAGTTCAGGGGCATCTTCACCACAGTCCTGTCTGGATTCCTTGGCCAGGGGAAGCACCACTAATCTAGTGAACAGGGACGGCCCTTGGCCTTATGCTCGCAGCTTCAGGGCTAAATGTGCAGAGGAACTTACTGCAAATGTGTTGTGAGGAGCCCCATCACCAGAAGAGTGGCCACAGACACATAATTTTGTTTCTGGAAGCAATTCCTAGATTAAACAAAAAGAATCAGTAGTTGGATTTTTTTTTCAGTCCTAAGGCTTATGCTAAAAACGTATAGCATTAATTTTAAGATTTCTGTTTTGGGTATTACTATTATCTTGCTCGGTCAACATGGACAAGACCACTCTATCTGTGCTTCCCTGTTCATCCTAGTATAAAATTTAAAAATAGGAATAATTTGTCAGATACAAGTCACATATTTGAGTCATAATGGGAGAGCCAATGACCGAAACGTTTACTGATTATCTATCATGACCCTGCTTTAAGAACCTCAGTTCCCAATTCTAACCTATCATTATGGCCAATATTCATAAATATTTCTATAGATTTCAATAATACTGAGATTTTAGAGAAAGGGGTGTTCTTTGTCCTTATAACTTCATTATTTGCATTTAACTTTGTAAAAGCTAACTGTTCACTTGTAATTGACAATGACCAATACCAGTGAATATAAATCTTATATTGTGATTAAATGTAAAACCAATCCTAATAATCTCTTTAGGCTATCTGACCCTATGTAACTGTATCACAACTATTACCATCAAAATATGTCTAAAATTATAGAACTATAATCCATAATATTCGTTAAAACCTGTTGAGTGTTTCTATTCGCATTGAGAAGTGCTCTATGTGCTCTAATGTACAGTTTGCATTTTTATCTCTAAAAGCAAAGTGATTATTTATTGATAAATGACATAGAATGTCATTTTTTACTTAAGTAGCATTAGACATTTCAAAGATTTTATCTGAAGGGCAAAAGGATTGCAGCACATTTGAACAGACCGTGTGACAACACATCCTTCGACTTCACGTATGATATGAAAGGAGGATCCCTACTCACAAGATACACAGGGGAAATTAGAACGACACCAGCCAAGAAGAAAAGCAAGGAGGGACAAGGTAAGGGTGTCAGGGAGTATTTGTAGTGGTTTGATGCATGTAAATATTACATCTTATAAATAATTCTTTTCAAATACCTCTCTGAATTTCAGGAGCTCTGTTTAAGAAACAGAGCCTATATACTTCACACGACTATAAGCCATTTTCTTCATGATGAGAGCTACATTAATTCAGACAGGAAAAAAATGGCTTCCAAAATATTCTTTTGCTTCCACTTCTTATGACAAACTATGTCACTCGACGCTGCCAGATGAAGACGGGAGAAAAATGTTCAACTTCTGTTTCACTGTCAGAATCCAACAAACACGTTTTCATCTAAATTATTTTGTCAACAGCCTTGTAGTGCCCTTGCTCACCTTATTTGGCACTGGCGCATAATTAGATACACAGGGGTGTGACTCCAATTGAAGGTGTTGGCATGGTGGCACTCTGTGAAAATATTAACTATGAGGTTAACTCCAATTTTCTCTTCGTTAATTAAATGCACACGGTACTAATGAGGTAACCTACTGTTCCTTGATAGCACTAATTAGCTAAGAGGAGAGTACACTCTCACACTGCAATTTAAACCTAAAAATAAGGTTGAAATATGCTAATTGCAGGCAATTTAAAACAGTACAAGTTGAAGAACTAGTCATAATAAGAGAAACTGACTGCTTTACAGCTAGGCAGCTGTAACTTTGGTTAAAATCAAAACAAGCCACACAATTTTTGGACTGCTATTTAACAAGGTCATAAGCATCTTTAAAAATGAGATGTCACTCCATCCCATAACAATAACACAAGACCAAAAACAAAAAAACAACAAAATCTCAGACAGAAGCTCCTCGGCACAAAGCGGAAAGGAAACAAGGTTCACCGGTACTTCAAAACCTCTATGACACACTTTATATTTAACTGTGAAAATTAGGCTCCATACAAACGCAGCATCACCTCATGCCCTTTCAAGGGGCACCCAAATTAAATACAATATTCTAATGTGTGGCTCAGGGAAGAAGTATTGAGATACCGACTCCGACTCGCCATCACAATCAGATCAGAAGTGAAGAGAGGCATGGAAGAGGCAGCCTCCGCCCTGGAGAAAGAGCTGCGCAGGAACTTCCATGAAAGTACACAATGATCGGCTCGGGCAGAGTGCAGTGGCCGGGGTTCCATCCCCCGTGCTTGCCGTGCCGGCCCATGTCCAGGGCGCATTGAGACTGGGCGTGGCATCTATAATCACAGCACTTGGGAGCTGAACGCAGGTGGCTCACTGCGAGAATGATCTGCACAGTGAAACCCTGTAGACCCTGTCCTGAATACAGAAAAAATAAATGAAAAAAGAGAACGGATACAATGATAAAAATCTAAACACGATGTGATGACATAGTAGGGAATGAGTTTCACCGAAAGGACACAGAAATCAGAAGCATTTCACTCAAAGCAGGCCTGCTCTCCACTGCCTCTACAGCTGGGAGCTCTGGGATGGACCAGTAGCTGAGACTTCTCTGTGAAAGAAATCACTCCCTGGGTGTAGCAATGCTGACTCGAAAGGCTAACTGCAGTTAATCGAGTTGTACCTCAAACATACAGTCCTTGCGTCCTCAGACACTCCCCATATAGGATTCCAAGTGATGAACCTGGAGATATCCTTGATGTAGAGCAAGATCCTGAAGGCCGTTATGAATCATCAAAAAGACACTACATGTGTTTACACTGGGACAAAGGATATTTTCTTGTTGGGATCCTCTAAAGCCCATGACTCATTTTCTTTGTTAGCAAGTGACTGAGGTTTACCAAAGCACTTCTGCCCAGTCATTCCTGTTACTAAGGGGGAACATTGCAATGACACTACCGTTCACTTAGCCTTGGGGACAGAAGACAGAATTACCCATGCTGTGTGCTCATACTGACATTTTGCTGCCTTGTCACCTTGCATGCAAAATCAGAAGAGACAGCACTTAAACAGTCAGAGAGTCTAGAGCCTAAAGAGTTAAAATTTGTGAAAAGGAAAGGTGCACTTAGTCTTAAATTTAATGCAAAACAATAGTTTAAAAGAAAGTAACCTCTTTTAAGGGCAAAGGCTTTTAAGTAACTCACAATGAATAATTCCTGGAGTCAAAAGTATGTGAAAATAAACTGCACAACCATTAGCCCGTCATCAGATCGTGCCAACAGATTTGCTTAGAGAAACTGTGCTTTGAAAAACCCACCCAGTTTCTTCTCATAATTGCCTTAAAGCTTTCCACAACAGATAGAGACAAGATGTTAGCGAGAGGTACTCATAAACCTCCGGCCAACTAAGCTTTAACAGGCCAATGAATTTGCAGGTTCTTAAAGGCAAATGAATGGAATCAGACAGTCCCTTGGAAATGAGTCTCCTGGAGGCAACCTGACAGAGTCCAGCAAATCACAGGGAAATGCAATCTGAATGGATGTTTTAAGTGTTTGCATCTGTTTCAAATAAGCACCAGAGAACCTTTTAACAGTAAGAAGCCAGAGTAATGCACCACAATGGGCTTTCAATGTTAACTTCAGAGGGCGTCTACTCTTCAGTTAAAAATGGATCATTATAGTTTTCTGTTAAAACAGTAGAGAGGTCATTTGGTATTGAAAATAAGAACACTGGCTCTGGAGACAGTCTGCTGGGGGATCAGATCCCAACCCTACTTATTAACCAACACATACTAGTGGTATAACCTTGACCAAGACCCTGAGCTTCTCTGACCTCTCTTTAGAAGGTGCTGAATAAGCAACACTGGCATTGAGTCACTACACGGAGTTCAAAACCACATAGAACAGTGCTGAGACCCCTAAACTTAATGCTTATTAATTATGCCTTTAATATATATTACTTATCATGATTACTCAGAGCAGCATTCAATTTCTTTTCTTCAAATAAAAACTATTACATTCTTACTATATATAAAACACTATTACCTGCTGCAATGTATGCAAAAATACCCAAGACAAGGCGTCAGTTTCCACACAGCTTTAAGAGCATCAGACCCCTCATGATACAAATCAAAGTTGTCTCCATCTGAATAAAGAGGTTTTTATTTTCTCTTTTGAATCCTGGTGCAGCAAAGCAAGAAGATAATACAGGTAGGTATTGCATGGTGAAACAAATTATGAGAAAGGGAACACAAGTAAGTGGGGCTTGGTGACCCATGTGTAGCAGGCCAGCACTTCAAGGAGCTGAGGCAGGATGTTTGAGCACAAGCTGGAAAATTCAGCATTTGAGGAAGATTCTGGTTCAAAATAATAAATGTGGTTTTTTTCCCATAGAAAAATGGAATTTTATATTCATCTCTCTTAACAAATGAACAAGTTTTCAATTATGATATATTTCTTAGAGTTGACTGGAAAGGGTGTTCACATTTTCCTTTAACAAGCTTAAAACTTTTGTGTTTTGTAATAGTTGAGATGAAATTAGATTTTAGTGGCCTAATAATCTCCATGTTAAAGGTATGAAAATAGAGAAAAAGTTAAGAATTAAGGGTGTGTTTCACATGGAAAAAAAATCAAATTTTAAAATAATTGACAAAAACAAACCTTTGGTGGGCTTTTCTCTCATTCCAACAGTTTTGTCTGCTGTTTTGGTTGCATACTTTCAATATATTTGGTGAAAGTTGCCCCGTGGACACTGTGACCGTGGGGTTCTGGCCAGGATGACAACTTTATCCTTCCCCCACCCAACTTTAAATAAACATTGTAAAAGCTACCTTGGTCCCCCGGCGGAGGGGCCGGCAAGACAGCTGATGTATGGAAGCCATCAATTCTGAGTACTTTATAAGCGAAGTGAATCAGACAGCTGGAGTTGGTGTGTTGTCTGGAGGAGCTCAGTAAGGAGCAGAGGCTGCGCACCCCAGAGAACCAGGTCAACAGAGACACAGCCAAAAAAAGGTTCAGTCTTCATCGTGAAGCAGCAGTAGTCTTGCCTCTCCGCCACATACGCTTCTCAACCCTGAAGATACTGAATACAGTGCAGCTAGCTTTGCAATCAAGCTGAAAGATTTGGTAAAAATACATGCTCTTTTTTATTTGTTTTAAGGCAGCCATGGATCATGTCTGTGACAGCTCAGGCTCTAGACCTCAATACACAGGGGACCTTCTGCAGGCGACTGTGATCCCTGACAAAGCTATTTCCCTAGACAATGAGAGCCAAATGATTTGGCCTACAGTGTGGGCTCGTAGTGACCAAGCACCCTGGTGACTGAGAGTTGCACCAGCTATGACCGTGTTGTAAGAACCACTGCCCTCCCGTTAGCACATTTTGCGTGATCAGAAATTTCTCATGCTTTTGGTCTATTAGTCAGTAAGCACTTTCTCAGTAGCCACTGGGTATTGTAAACTACGTTAGCCATGCGGATAAAAACATGCAACATAATGGACTCTGTATCCGGAGGACAATGGGAAAGCAACCTTGTAAACTAAGATTAAGTACAGTGTGTGTCAGTGTGAGACCTCAGTTTTGTCCTGTTCTTTCTTTCCTCAACCCCTCTGGCAATTTGGTAAAAGCTAACATAACTTTTCCCCCTAAAATGTAATTGCATAAAATAAAATAGACAAAATAAATTTGAAAAGGACTCAATCACGTTGAGGTTCAGTTTTTAAAATACTAAAAAGCCACATTTGTGAAGTATTAATTAATATGCTTCTTTATTAGCACATAATAAAAGTATAGAGCAATAAGCTTAACAAACACTATGATTTTGGAGCACTAATAAGGATATATAATGTTTTCAGATAGTTTTGCCAATTGGGATAAGATATTGAAGTACTTTGATTTCTATTGATGACAAAGATAGATTTTACCTATAATGCTGTAGTTTGTTGCTTATACTCAAGATACAGGAAAATATTGAGGGCCGGCCAAATAGCTCGGCAGACTAAACCACCTGCAAGCAAGTGGTTCAATCCCTAAGCCTACAGGGCTGGCCCTGCCCCTGCCATGCACTGAGATGGCAATTGAGATGGGCGTGTTGGTGCGCGCCTGTAATCCCAGCTCTTGGGAGGATGTAAACAAGCAGATCACTACGAGTCTGATCTAGTAGTGAGACCCTGAACACCCTGTAGACCCTTCCCTAAAATCCAAAACAAAGTATTGAGTTTTTATTCTATGTGAAGCTGAGAATATTTTCTCTGTTCAAGATCACGGAACTCCTGAATTCTATCCACAGAGCACAGGTTATAACTTCCTGCATTAGAGCAAAGCTGAAGAAATTATAAGAACAGTTAGGCCACACTGTAAGAAGGGACATTTTCCTGGTCTCAAAGAAGTAGGCATTTATTCCTTGTAAAAAATGCAATGAGAAAAAGCAAAGGTAAAGCCCAAAGAGTTTAGAATTGTGCCGAGAAAAGTGACAATTCTGGTATGGCAGGAGCAGAGTCGGAAAGGGCCAATATGGTGACAGATAAATCTGGACAGACAGGCCCTGTGAGGAGTTCTGCATAGCTCAAAGAGAATCTCTGCTACATCCAGATGTAAAGCAATCCAGTTTTTATTTTTTAAGAAGATAAGTGAAAAGATTGAGGGTGTGAGTTTAGGCTGAAAGCAGCCACCAGACTAAGATGTCTGAGGTCTCACTGGGAAACTTCCTATGTCATGGAGTGGAGGAGTAGCAGAGGTGGAACGAGAGGCAAGTGCAATTATAGTAGCTGAGAAACACTTCGACGACAGTGATGGAGCAAGAGTAGGAGAAGATGGTGACATCCCCAGCAAGATCAGAGGACACCTGGGGTTCGATGCCCGCACCACATGCCGCACCAGCCTAGCCCCTGGGCTTGCTGAGCCGGCCACTGAGACCAGGCGTGGTGGTGCTTGCCTGTAATCCCAGCACTGGGGAGGCTGAAAGCAGGAGGATCACTATGAGTCCAAGCTGCATAGTGAGACCTTGTACCAAATACATAAAGATTAGAGGACACCAAAAAAATGTTTAAGAAATGGGAAAAAATTTGCTCCATTTGAAAATACTAAATTAGAGGTTACTACCTAGACATCTAGGTAGGTGTTTCTACTAGA
>NW_004524789.1:3694130-3695757 GCF_000260255.1 Octodon degus
TCTAAGCCTGTGATGATTCAATACCTCTTAAGCAGCTATGTAGAGATTCTCTTGCTGGGCTCCACCTATCTGCCCTCATGACCTCGATTCTCAGCAAATCCACCAAATGGTAATGATAATGCATAGACAGAGTTCAGTACCACAGATATAAAAGCTGAACCAGGAGAGTTATGGACTGAAGGTTAAAAAAAGCAACAAAATGTGGAGTGAAAGAAGACTGGTCAGAGAAGTGTTACCTAATGTCTAAAAGGCTGTGACAGGTCCTGAGACTGAAACAGGAGTATAGTCCTCACGTATGGCTACTGACAATCCACAAACCCATTCCAGAGGAGTAGAAAGGACAGAAACTGAACCATAATATATTGAAGAAGTTAAAGTTGAGGTGTAAATAATCTTTCCAAAAGATTAATGATGAAAGAGAGAAAATTAGGAAGCTTGTATAATTATAAGCTTGTAAAACTAATGGGCACATAAACAATCTTGTTTCATTGATGTTTTTGTCTTTAAAGACAGAAAGGCACACACACACACACACACCCCTACAAACTTTAAAGCACAGAAAAACAAATTTTCAGCCAACAGGAAAATGTCTTGGAAGGAGTAGGTTTAAACAACTAAAAAAGATTTTTTGTGTGCTTAAGATTGAACCCAGGGCCTCTGTATTGAGGTACATCCACCGTTTTAAAATTATTTTGAGACAAGCTCTTGCTAAGCCTTCAGGTGGGCCTCCATTTGTCAGCCTCACTTTAGCCTCCTGATTGTTTGGGATCATAAGCATGCATCCTGATTGGTTGGGATCACAGGCATGCATCCTGATTGGTTGGGATCACAGGCATGCATCCTGATTGGTTGAGATCACAGACATATGTACTGATTGGTTGGGCTCATAGGCATGCATTACTTGGCTTGGCAACTAAGTAATTTTGGTGTGATACAAAATAACACAGTCAGAGACACCTACATAAGTTTGCTTTGGAACCAAGGAAAGAGATACTGGGAGTTTTTGCCAGGTGGCCTCTAAATTTTGTCTCTGAAGCAGGAGGCAAAGGTACTGAGGATAAAAGGAACAGTTATTAAGCAGGGGCTTTAGCAGTTTTGGAAAAGCTTAAGCTGGCATCAGGAGAGGTAGAGCAAGGAGATGAGAGACCAGTGAAACAATCGCTCAGCTAGCCATCAGAGACTCAGGCTGTGTGCTATTGCGACTTTTTTATAGCAATGGTGAGCAGTGGCCATGGAAGCAGGAGGAAGGGCAAGCACAATGGGGAACGGCAGAACAGGCGCGATAGCCATTTCAGTGAGCAGGATACAAAGCAGTCCATCAGATCGTCACCAACCATGAGGTCCACCTGGACGGGGGACGTTCAGGTGGTAGAGGTGGTAGTGAGGGTTGGGAGAAGGGGGGGGGGAAGGAAAGGGAGAGACAGAGAGAAAAAGAGAGGGAGAAAGAGAGACAGAGAGAGACAGAGAGAAGGGGTGGGGAAGAGCAGAGAGAAGGAGAGAGTGAGATGGAGACAGAGAGACACAAGGAGAGGAAGAGAAGGAGGGAGGGGAGAATGGAAGAGGGAGAGAGAGAGACAGAGAGACAGAGAGAGCCAGGAAAAGAAAGAGACAGAGAGAGAAAGAGAGA
>NW_004524789.1:3696378-3698365 GCF_000260255.1 Octodon degus
TTTATTATTGTTTTGGTCATGGATTGGGATTGCTGTATATTAAAATAAAAATATCAGCTGGGGAGACACCTCAGTGGCATGAGAACCTGCCTGGAAAGCTCAAGGTCCTGAGTTCAATCCCCAGTACAAAAAAAAAAAAAAATCTATAAAATAACAGTATTTTTCTTTTACAGGATAAGCAATGAATTAAATTGATACCACTGTACATGAAAATCCAAATTTGCAAAATTAAATTAGAGATCACAAATTCCTAAAGAAATGAATTACTGAAAGAAAATATATCTAGGGCCACCCAAATAGCTCAGCAGATTAAAGCTCCTGCAAGCAGGCACAGGGGACAGGGGTTTGATCCCTGGGCCTGCTCTGCCGGCCCCACCCTGGGGCATGATGACACAGCAGTTGAGACTGGGCGTGGTGGAGCGCGCCTATAATCCCAGCTCTTGAGAGGCTGTAAACAGGCAGATCACTATGAATCCGATCTAGTAGTGAGACCCTGAACACCCTGTAGACCCTTGCCTAAAATACAAGAAAGAAAGAAAATTTAGCTAATATTATATTTATTGAAACAAACAGCAAATTTATTTAAAATACATTGGCAGATCACATAGATTGAGAAATAGTTGTGTCACAAATCGTCACAGGCCAATCTGTCACCTGGTTCTCCTTCCCTAAAGTGCTCGTTGTCATCTTCTGCTTTTTGGCACTGAAAGAGTTAATTTCTTTAAGGGAAAAAATAATGGTGAAGATGAGGCTAAAGCTGAAAGCAAACAAACATTACAGGAAGCATTACTGAGGAGACTTGCTTGCTCCCACGGCCAAGGATTTATTCACGTGTTTATTTTTGGTGAAAGCCTGAGTGTTCTTCTTCCGGGAGCTGCTTCTGTCATCCTGCACCTCACCACATGCGCACTGGTGGTGGGCGCGCCTGGGCGCTGGTGGGGACACTGCCTTCCCTGAACTCGGCTCCTCAGCCGTGCGACGTTTGTGTAAGGACCCCGTCCCGCGCCCAGAACGCAAGGGGCCATTTGTTAGGTGCTTCTCGGGCACAGTTTATTAATGTACTGATTATGGGTGGAAACTAGTACTTCAAACCTACTGGTTTATAATTATATATTCATTCATTATTCCTTGCTTAATGGAATCCAGAGTTTTAAGAAGTGTTTTACATTTAAGCAAAGTAAAGGTAGGTAAACTTTAACAAAACCAAATTTAATGACACCCACTGTCCCAATGCAGAAACTGAAAGTGTTTGAAGGATTTGAGATTTCAATGTATTTCGTGTTAATCCAATAAACCCACTAGAATAAGATTAAGAATTAATTTTAAAGTTAATTTTAAAATGTAAAATTGTTAGGAATTAGCAAAGATTATGGAACATAACAATGTCAAAATCAGATCTTTCACCCTGTTTTTATTCAATCCCCTCTTGTTCACTGCAGAGAGCTGCCGTCATAAGTGGCACTAATTGGCACCTCGTTAGAAACCTCAGCCAAGGAGCCAAGAATAGAAAAGATATGGACCCTTCCCACCCAGAGTGTCAGCTGCCTCTGCAGGTAAGGCTGGGATCCAGAAGGAGGCAGAACACCCAGCTCCTGTCGGGGAGGAGTGCGAGACCTGCACCTGCTCGCCGAGCACACAACAATTTGACTCTCCAGGACGTGAATCAAGCATCTTTCACGTGCCTACAGAGGCTGAAAAACAAAGATCAACAATAGTGCTCCCACAAGTGACACTGCTGTCACATTTGGAGAGGCAGTAAAGCCAGTGCTAAATAGATTCTTTTGGCATCAGCTAGTCTTGTAGAGTATTGGGGGACTGTTGTATGTTTCTTCTTTGTCATACATTTATTGGCTTGTTCAAGAGAGTATTTTAAACTCTTTGAATGCCAAATAGGATGCTGAATTTCCTATGAAGATCTGTTTTGTTTCTTCTTCTTCTTCTTCTTCTTCTTCTTCTTCTTCTTCTTCTTCTTCTTCTTCTTCTTCTT
>NW_004524789.1:3698480-3707159 GCF_000260255.1 Octodon degus
TGAATATAAGCCATTCAATAAGGGAAAATGAATAGATTTTATTAATAGAGTGCCATCTGACTTCTGTGGATCCTGTGGAACACCACTCACCAGGTCAAGAGGCAAGATGCAAAGTCCCCTGGGAGTCACTAATCTCAAGATTGTAGGGACAAACTGGGAAGACCAACTGCTCATGACAGATACCATGAGGAGTACTGTCACAGAGGTGTGGCAGGGTGCTAGAGGAGCCAAGCGGTGAAGTACTTACATGGCAGATAAGAAATAAAGGGGCTTTGACTGTAGGTGAGACTAAAAGGAAAGGCACTGGCTTGCAAATGGGCCGGAGTGTTGGGGGTGAGGAACCTTAGAGACCAAGCGGAGGGCCGGGTGAAGGCGTAGAAACATATGTGGCCCGATGGACTCAGAGACCCCGACACTCAGAGATGAAAGCAATGCCGGTAGGAGAGGGTGGCACAGACAGGGACAGAAAAAGATGAGAAGTCAGGCTGCTTAAGAACTCTTTGTAAGCCGGCATGGCTCACGCACTTCAAATTTTTCATTAGTCAGTGTCCATCCTATCTTTTTCTCCTCAAGGATAAATAAATGAGCAAATGTATAAAAGAAATTTTGAGTATCTGTACTATTGTGAGTTCCTGCAGTGCAATTCTGAAGTAACTATGACCAAGAGAGAGTGAATTAAGGTATGTACGCTCATAAATCCTTAAGGTGCAAGGGGCAGCGCTTAGTCACGTGGACTCCTCCTGTTCCGCTGGTTCCCACGGCTGTGTGTATGTGTTAGGCCGTGACATTCTTCCCCACATTTATTAAGTACATTAGTGAATTATGATATACATAAAATCAGTTCACTATCAACATTCTTGCAAAATTCTGCTTTGGGGAACAGTGTATTAAAATTTAACTCATCTGAGTTGTACTGCCACTGCAGATACAATAAAAGTCAGTTTGCATTTTGTATTACCAAGGGACGAGTAAGAAAATAACAGCATGAGAGTACAAATGGATTCATTTTCAAGAAACCTTTTTGATTCAGCTAAATAAGACAATTTGGAAAAACAGTTGATTTCAATTTTAAAAAAGTAAAGGAAAGTGAATTGAACGCTTACAATCTGGGGGTTAAAAAAGGAGTACTTTGAACTAGATTTAACTGGATATTGCCCATTCTTTGTTATTTAAGGTCTCCAGAATATAATTTCACAGATGATATATTCTTCTTAATGTGATTTGCAGACTACATCTAATGGAAAATGCCTGATTAGGATTAAGAGACATAGTACAGATGTTGAGCCACATTTGCATGTGATTATTTCTAAAACAAATGCCAAGGTGCAGAATCTACTGAAATGGTTTTCAGGATGGCTGGCATAGGCTATTACCCCAGCGCCCAGTCTGTGAGTAAGTCTATATTCTGAATATTTCAGATCAACACAATGAATGCAAAATCAACTTCCAATTTTTCTTCTGGTCTCATCATTCAGTACAGTTGGGCCCCATGGACCTAAAGTTGGCATTCAGTATTTTTCTAAAGCAAGAGTTTTTCTTGTTTAGTGAAAAAATGCATTTTATGTATTAATATCAGAGTTAAAAAATAACATTACTCTAAAATGATACAAGTGAAAATACTTTAATATTCAAAATAAAACAGGATAGTACCAGTATTGAGTAGAAAGTAGCATTCAACTTATTGTGGAGGCTTTTCCTTGAGAGAGCAATGAAACTTCATATAAAATTATAAATTGTCTTAGAAATCTCACATCCACTGATGGCCTCATAGAGACACACAAAGCATCCAACGAGAAGAAACCCTCTTTAGAAGGACTTCTGAGGTGCAACTGTCACCCAGCTGATCAGAAATATCAGGAGCCGAGTGTCCTAGGACGGCAGGGAAGCATTCACTGCGTGTGCTTTCCCAGAGGCACTAACCCTCCACGTCCTTGGAGACTGCAGACTGTCCAAGGCTTTTCCAGTAATTACTTTCCAGTGATTTTTTTGTTCCCATGGGAGTATATTTTCATACTAAGGACTTCATCCAATGAGTGAAGCATGCAAATCCACTGGTACATACCTAGTCGATATCAAAACGAATCTCTCTATCATAGCCTTCTCCAATTCAGAAAGAAACAGCATCTTTTCTACTGTCAAGCTTTATTCCTTAACAGCTCCGGTCATGGCCACCCCCAGGATTGCACAGGGGGGCTGGCGGGTGTGGCCATTCCTCTCCTGATCCCAGCCGGGGAGGCAGCAGCAGCCCCTGGCTCAGCCACTTCCTCTGCTGCTGTCTCCACGACAGCCCCTTCACTTGCCAATCAAGGGAAAGACAGACGCCTTAGTGAGAAATAGAGAGTGCCAGTTGTGCATGCGAAAACTTCTCTCTTTGGTGCTTTTAACTACACTTTGTTTCCCGTTAGCCTCTTCCTTTCTTGACTATGTTCACACCTAGAGAGGAACCTTGGAGGAAGAGCAGCAACTGCTAATTTTTTTCCAATAGCACTATTCGGAGAAGACATCTTGCCATTTTTCATGAAGAGTCATGGAGCCAAGTGAAACTTCAGTAGAATGCTGTCACTGCTCCTCGAGATGAGTGCACGCAAGGATGACTAGCGTCTCACTCCCTTCCCAAGGCCCACTGCCTCCTCAGCGGTGTTTCCTCACCAGGAAACAAAGGAAGTGAAGGGCGTCAGCGCCCTTCCATTGGAGTCTTGGGACAGCAGTGGTGGACACTCTTCCAGGAGCTGTGCCTAGGCCTCCCGCCTCTTCTCCCAAGAGCCATGACTGCACTGTAATCACAAACAGCACGACTGAATTCTAGACACTAAAGATACTCAAGGGAAGGCAGTCTTTATGTTCAATACTTTGTCATCCTCCTTATTTTGATCTTATGGAAATCCTGTGATGGGGGAATTTGAAAAAAAGAGTCTGTACCATTGGTGATAAAAGGAAAGGCATGTTGGGCTGGGGAGATAGCTCAGTGGTCTAAGTGCCTGCCTGGCAAACACGAGGACCCAGGCTCAATCTCCTGTAGTGCACGTCATGCTGGCCCTGCCACCAGGGACACTGCGCTGGCCACTGAAACTGGGTGTGGTGGCACACGTGTAATCCCGATACTGGGGAGGCTGAAACAGGAGGCTCACTAGGAGTCTGAGCTTGTCAGAGATCCTGTACCAAATAAGTAAATAAATAAAATATGTTTTTTAAAAAAGAGGAAAGGCACATGGTTTGGAAACAGACTGACTTGAATGTACAGCCTAGTTCAAACTATCAGCTACATGACCCTAAGTAACAAATTTTGACCTCACTGTACCTCAGTTTTCTGTTCTGTGGAAGGAGAAAGCATGAACACATTGCTGAATATACATAGTAAGCAGTGAATACACCAGGCAACGTAAACTAATAGCAGATGATCAGAATCTTTGCTTCATTAGGAAAAAAGAGATTAAGGGAACTTCAGCAACGTGAGTTGCGGGGCAGCCCCAGACGACTCCCCTTCACACTCGTGTCAGTCATGCACTAAGATGTAGTGATCTAAAATATCTGTCGCTAAAGGAACTGGAACACCAGTCTGAGACTAAGAGGAAGCCCTATTTTAGCAGGGCTATTAGAACCCTAATATTAGGTAAAATTTATTACTTTATATTAGAGAAAAATTATCACACAGACCCAGGGATGTGTGAGGATAATAAAAGGGCACTGTATATTCACAAAATCCATTTTAAAAGATCAAAATTAGTATTTAAGCATCTTAGGTATTAAAGCCAAAGTAACTGGATTTCATGAAATAAAATATTATTAAAATAAATGTAATGTGATTTCTCCAAAGAATTCTTTTTTGAGCGTTTAGGTCCATAAGGATGAAAAGCTAATACAAATGCTGGTACCAGGGTTAGAACTCAGGACTTGCTCTTGCCAGGTAGGAACTTATGCTGTTCAGCTATCTCCCCAGCTAAACTAAATTCTGAATTAGAAAACATGAAAAGCAATAAAAAGCTATCCTAGTAATCATTATATGCCAAGTAAAAGAAAGAAAACAGTAGTTCAGTATTAAAATAAACTCAAACTTTCACAGTCTATTGTGGCTAAATATATACTAAAAACAATAAAGAATTGCCAGTTTTATATGTGAAAGAATTTACTGGGGAAAGACGTCAAATTTTAGAATTGTGTCACAATCCAGTAGAAATTATGTATTCCTAAACCAGGACGAAGTTTCATTACCCAATCGTTGCTCTCAAGGAGGAAGCTAATTTACATTTAAAATAGGAGTACAGTCTACTCTTTAAAAGCACAATGGTAAACACACCAATTTGACAATTACATTAATATGAGTATTTGCATAATCTGTCTTCTACACCTGTTCTTAATTTGAAGCAGCTGCAGGACAAATCACGTTGCACTAATCTGAATTGGTATGGGCCCGTTCCAAACAGTAAGACCCTCACACACACACACCACACATCATACACTCCTAATGTTTTGAAGACACTTTATTTTTGCAATGCTTTCTCACTTCAAAAAATGATAAAGGCTTGCTAGAAGACAGATAATGCTTACTTGGTAACATTAGCTAAGTCTAAGCACAATATAAAGCACTGCTACCCTGTTTTCAGCATCCTCTCTTACGGATTTATAGCTCTATTCATTTTATTCTCTGTGCGTTTTTTTTAAGTAACATGACATTTTCTTTATTTGGAAGCAGACTTAAAAGAGCCTTATAGATGTATCTTGAAAAATTCACATAAGGAATGTCATTGGAAAATCTATAGTAAAAGGGTTAATGGAGAATTTAGCAAAACTTTTTAGATCATTGAGAAATGTTTTCATAGCATGGATGAACATTTTTAAAAACTGGATTCCATTTATGTTTTCATAGACATATTTCAAAATTTCACAAGAAGAAAGTTAGCTTAGTCTTTTAGAGGATCCAGGTCATTTTGTGTGTATTAAACACACTCTAAATCATCAAGAAAAGAGTCAGTTTACTATTGTTACACCTTCTTCTTTTCATCTATTTAAGTCATTCTAGCTCATGGACTATAAGACACCCATGTAATCTGTCAACAAAGCTGTCTCCTTTTAATCTTCTATTATGAATAGAAAATGAAGTTAGAGCTTTCGAAAGATGTATTTATTCTCTGAAAAATGAATGAGAACATGCACAGTAATGAACTGGAGCCATAAACAAAGTCAATCTGTTTATTTGGGTGCTGTCGTGAGTCTTTCAAGAGGTAATTATCAAATAGCTGAATTCCTAGTTCACTCTTTTTCCTTACAATGTTATTTTTACAAATGCTCACATAGCCTTAGATAAATAAAATAATAACCCCACGCATTGAAGCGTATGTATCTAATTCTTTTTCAGTACTCTTACATTAAGCAAATCACATTGTGTAAGAGAAAACTGATTTGGGAGAGTTTGGTGACTGGCCCAAGAGCACACAAGCTTGATTTATTTATCGGCAGAATTGCAGATTGAACCTGGACTTTCACACTGAGCTACACCCCAACCTTTAAAAAAAACGAGACAGGTTTTTGCAAAGCCATCAAGTTGCCCAAACTTGCAGGTAGATCTTCCTGGCTTATCTTCCGAGAGGGCTGGGGTAGCCATGTGCACCAGCATGCCCGTCCTCACAGATTTTCATATTGCCTAGATTCGGGCATTCTGAGTCATCTTTGCTATATTCTTTAGCATCACTCACCAGATGTTAATTTGAAGCAATAAAAAGAAAAGAACAAGGGCTTTTCCTAAAAGAACTGACTTCTAGTTCACAGTATCTAAAACATTTCAATTCATAGTTCCAATGCACTAGGAAAACAACGTCGCAACAATGGTTATAAAACATAAGAAAACTATTTTCTATTTAGAGAAATATATTGCAATCTCTTACCAAGAACCAAGGCTAGTTACACAAGGAGTATAAAAATAATTTTATTACAATATAATTTAGAAACTATAGCTAAGTTGTAGTGATTATCAGAAAAGCAATTTTTGCAGTTCTGACCTCTATATAATTATATTTCTAACTATTCCTTATTTTATTTTTTTCATTAAAAATATTGCCTATATAATTGAACACATAGAAAGATACTTTAAGCAGATAAGCTGGCAGGTCAGGGGGCTTATAAAGCAATGAAACGCAAACTGTATTCATACATGATGGACATGCGCAGCGTACGTGGTCCCGAGTTCACGCTTCACTGGTACTCTGAGTGTCGCAGTGCTGTACCTTGAATAAAAAAAGTCATAGGTTTCCAAAATTTAAAATGGACATTTTTCTACTACTAAGAAAAACAAGGGGCCAGCCAGATAGCTCAGATGACTAAGAGCACCTGCTTAGGCAGACACAGGGACTGAGATTTGATCCCCAAGGTGCTGTGCCAGCCCAGAGCACACTGAGACAGCAATTGAGATTGGGCATGGTGACACACGCCTTTAATCCCAGCTACTAGGAGGCTGAAAACAGGAGAATCATTACAAATCTGATCTACGTAGTGAGACCCTGTACGCCCTGCACACCCTGTCCCAAATGCACTTTTTAAAAAGAGGAAGTAATTTGTCATCAAAACTAAAAATTTTGTCCTGTAATGTTTAAGTGCTATTTTACTGTAAATATAAGTTACTGCTAAGGAAAGCTCTTTTGCTAAAGATGAAATACAAGAAAAATCAATTTTTAAAAGTAGAGACTGAGTCAAACCTTGATTGACAGACATAAAGAAATGAGGCTGCACAGCAGAACTTCTTCGAGCAGGTCAGTGGAGATGCTGCGCGGTGGAGGTAGAAGAACCCCGTGTGTGTCTGCTGGACGACCCCGCTCTTGCCTGTATTATGCAGCACTAAAGGGGCACCAGAAATTAATTTACAGTGTGTTAAGAGTTGTCTGTGATCTCAACAAAGCTATGGTTTGCAGATGAACTTCATGCTTAGAATGAGTTCCAAAATAGAGAATTGCATTCATTTCTAGGTGGGCATGATGACGTACCATGAACGTGCACACAAATGCGGGTGCCATCTGGGTAAAATGTTTTCTTGCAAGATTATGGGGAGGCGGTACCACAAGTGAATGTTAATTCTACACACTCCTCTGTATGGTTTGAATTATTTTTACAAGAACACATTGCTTTCCTAATCAATATAAATAATGCTATTTGAAAATAAATTATCAGTGGACCTTAAAACAATAGCTATACACATTTTGTGTGTGTGTGTGTGTGTGTGTGTGTGTGTGTGTGTACTTGGTACAGTGTCTCAGTACACAGCTCAGACTCTAGTGATCCTCCTGTTTCAGCCTCCCCAGTGCTGGGATTGCAGACGTGTGCCACCACACCTGGTCTTGGTGGCTGGCTCGGCATGCCCAGGGGTGGGGCTGCTGCAGCCTGTAGTGCTGCTTAGTCTTCTGAGCTATCTTGCTGGCCCCTGGAGTATATTTTTAGATTTATACTCCTGAACTCTCAGTGAATTAAATACATATCTACTTGAATAAATTGCAAGTGAAAAGGTGAGGGACAAAAAGGCATACTAGTCACTATGGCTTAGTCCAGCAATGTTGGAAATAACTGAGAATGCCAAATAACAAAACTATGTCAATTAAATAATCTTTTTCTAATTTGATCTTTAGAAACACTTCCCACTATCAATCAATTCTAGAACCAATGCTTCTTTTAAGGTAGTGCATAGTGTCATGATATTGTGAATTAATGATATTTTGATCCTTTGGCAATGATGCAGTACATTTTATGGCTGCACCTAAAAGTTGAATATAATGTACACTGCTCAGACAAGTTTTGTTGTTCAAAGTCTCAGGGCTCACTAATCAGAAGGTGTCTAAGAGTCATCTATACAATCTGCAAGCATTTCTGAATTTCATAGAATGATTTCAACATTCCAGCACTTAATCAAGAGGTTGCTCAATGCATCCAGATTAAGCAGTGGGCTGATTTGGATTTGTGTTTTACTTGTGCATTCAAAACAGGAAGGGAAAGGATAGAAAGAGAATGTGAGAGAAAAAGGAGCACTGGCTTTAGAAGAAAAATGAGCTCTCCTGTGTAACATACTTCCATTACTCTCCTTAGGTCGCACCCAGTCCAGCAAGTACCTGCTGATAGACGTTGAGCTTACAACCCTAATGAGATGCAAGAACATTTACTGCCAATGAATTGTAAGAAAAAGTAAAACAGAATAAAAACTTATGTAGAAGAGCCTGGGATGGCCAAATAGCCCAGTGGATTAAAGCACCCACTTAGGCAGGCTCAGGGGCTGGGGGTTTGATCCCCAGGCCTGCCATGCCAGCCCTGCCCTCCGGGCACACTGAGACAGCAATTGAAAACAACAATATCCAATATATTAATTATTGTTAACATCCTATTGACCTGTTTTGAAACTGTTTCAACCCTATCTTATCTTTTTTCTCATTAAAATGAATAAAAATTATATAAAGACTTGTGTTCTGTGGAAGTGGTACAATTAGATTTTGTCTTGGGAATGAAAGAAAAATAGTAGCATGAACTACTTTTTAAAGAAGTATATCATAAATTTAGAAAATAGAGTAAGCTAAATAATCACATATTTATTTTCAGCAATGAAATTGTTCATGTTTAAGCATTTGTTTCCTATTTTTATTTCTTCTTCTTCTTCTTCTTCTTCTTCTTCTTCTTCTTCTTCTTCTTCTTCTTCTTCTTCTTCTTCTTCTT
>NW_004524789.1:3707259-3711317 GCF_000260255.1 Octodon degus
TTCTTCTTCTTTCTTCTTCTTTGTATTTTAGTAAAAGTCTACAGGTTCTACAGGGTCTCACTATGTAGATCGGACTCGTGGTGATCCTCCTGTGTTCAGTCTCCCAAGACCTGGGATTGCAGGTGTGTGCCACCATGCCCAGTCACTGTCTCAGTGTGCCGCAGGGGCAGGGCCTGCACCGCAGGCCTGTGGATCGAACCCTCAGCCCCTGAGCCTGCTTGTAGGCACTTTAATTTGCTGAGCTATTTGGCTGGCCCAACTACTTCTTATTTGCGTCATACTATGATTGAAGATCACATACACACACCACCCCCCCAGTAAACCTTGTTCGGTTGAATGTGGTCTCAGTACAGGGATTTTCCAGTTTTCCTCCCACTGAATGGCACAGCCTTCCACCAGGGAATCATTCCTTTTCTCCAGTATTCCCCAAATGCAGTACACCTAAGAATCTGATTCATTTCTTTCAAATATATCACTCAATAGGGTGATAGAAGAAAAGAGCTTTTTTTTTTTTTTTTTTCTGAACCGGGGATTGAACTCAGGCCTTTGTGCTTGCCAAGCAAGCACTTATTCTACTAAGCTATCTCCCCGGCCCCAGAAAAGAGCTCTGATAAGCATGCAAAAGCAAAATTCAACCCTGGGTCCTTGGGAATTTTTCTGGCTCTCAGATTCCTTATAGATAAGCAAGGATGATACCAAGCAATTACGAGCTCTCCGGGGCATCAGTACAGCTCACTGGGTACACAGTACTTGGACCTATAGCTCAGCAGGAATGCAGTCTCTGCCCAAGGGGCCGAGGGAAGGGAGGAAAGTGAAGGCCCCCTGCCCCTTCTGGATGCTTCAGGAAGCGTCTGTTTTCTGTGTGTCCACTTACACTACAGACTGCTTAGGAAGCCCAGAACAGTGGAATATGCCTTTCATCTTCGCTGCAGTTGGGAGGAATGTTAGCACTTTTTCTCAAGTGATATCAGAACCTAAAATGGAATGCTAAAATAATCTTTGTTTCTGATCTTAACTTGTTTCAAATCCACTGTGCCTGATTTCTCATCCCAGGACTCTTCAAACTACATATGGTTCTCTGTGGTCCTCTACATACAAATACATGAATCCTTCAGCAGTTCCAGCTTCCTCTATTGTTCTGCTGGCTGCCTCAGTACCACAGTCCACTCTCGGCACTAACTTCAAGAAGGAGAATCCACTTTGCCTAGTGTATGTGTACTGTCCTGGGCAGATAGTAAATTCTTAACAATACTTTCATTATGTTTAAAGTATCCACTTGGAATAAATCCCTATGCCCCACGGGACTTTAGTCACATAAGTAGCTACAGAGGTGTGTGTGGTTCTAAATCTTCCTAGGAAAAATAAAACAAGATTTCTTACATCTTTACCTGCCTAGTTCAAAGGCCCTCTCTACTGGGACTAACAGGTTTGGTAAATAATATCACACACTGTTAATGATGGGCTGTCTCAAAATTCAATCTTCTTTCCTCTGTACCAAAAGAAATCCAACTTTAAGGCCGGTGAGATAGCTCAGCGGACTAAGCATCGGGGGACCAGGGCTCAGTCCCCAGTACTACTATGCTGGTACGACCCTTGTGCCCACTGAGCTGGCCCCTGAGTGTGGGCGTGGCAGCACTGGGGAGGCTGAAACAGGAGGATCACTATAAATCTGAACAGTGTAGTGAGACCTAGTACCAAATACATTAGAAAAAAAAGAATTCCATTTTTCTTCGGTGCTATAAAATGCCTCACTACACATAATAAGATACAGACCTTTAGAGGCGATAGATTTTCATATGACATAGTTCAGAGCCCTGGGATGAACACAGAGGAGCATTGGGAAAGTTTGCTAGCAAAGGGGAAGAGCTGCAGTTGGCTAGCACTGACTTGTATTCTACCTTTTCTCTTCTGCTTTCACATTCCTTTTTTTCATTCTTTCTGGCATGCGGTCATGATGTCTGGCAAAAGAGCAGTCACTACGTGATCTTGAGGATAGACTGCCTGGAGGGAGACCAAGGAGCTGAAAGAGATAGTGGCCCTCTGCGATATCCAAGAGCCACTGGGCTGCTCAGCTTTGGAGTGCCTGCCTATGTGGTTCGTAGGTCACAAGAAAAATAAATATTTAAGTGTAGTACTGATGGAAGTAGACAAGCGCAGGCCAGATAGCTCAGCAGAACTATTAGAGCACCTTCTTGGGCAGCACGCAAAGGCCAGGGTTTGATCTCCTGCATGCTGTGCTGGCCCCACCCCTAGGGACACCAAGATGGTGATTGAGACTGGGTGTGGTGGCATAAGCCTGCAATCCCAGCGCTATTAGTAATTCTATAGAGTTACAGCATCATTGTACTGGTTTTTTTGTGTGATAATGGGAATTAAACTCGGAACCTTGTGCTCGCCAAGCAGGTATTTCAATCACCAAGCTATCTCCCCCATGCTACTGCAATATCATTGTTTAAAAAAAGTATTTGTCACTGGGTCTTGCCACACAGCTTGGATTAGTATCGATCCTCCCATTTTCAGCCTCCCCACCAATAGGATTACAGGTTCACACCACCATGCCTGTTCTCAGTGGCTGATTCAGCAATCCCAGGCACGGGGCCTGCATGGCATGTGGTGCCAGGGATCGAATCCCGGTCCCTGTGCTTGCCTAAGCAGGTGCTTAGTCCGCTGAGCTACCTCCCAGCAATATATCTTATTCAAAAGAAACACATGAAACATGAAAGAAAGGACTTACAAAGAAAAATTCCTATGTTCATAAAATTCATGAGCTGAAAGGTAGAATTAGAGAGGGTAATACTAAAATCAAAATGAAGGAGAATCAACTGTTACTACTAAACAAGTTCATTACATGCTATCCAGACAGGAAAAAGAATCATTGGAAGGTTATCTGATAAACTGACTGAGTAGAAAAAGGATGATCTAGACTACAAATATGGGAATGTTTCTATTAGAAATGCAGGTAAAAGGACCTAAATCATGTTATCTAGTGATATTCATGGCCTTTTGCAAGTGTGTGCCCAAACAGCTGATAAATGTCACATGTGTATTTGTTCCCTTGGGTTGCATAGAAGTGGTATCCTAGAATTATTGTGACTCTGAAGGAGCAGTTCAGCTTACAAAATTTGGTTCAATTTGACAAAGATTTAGGCAGTGTCTACTACATGTCAAGCCTTGTGTCAGTGGGGAGAAATTAAAACCATGAATAAATTGAGATCTCTGGACAGGTAAAGTGGCTTGGAATCAGCTTCTCCAGAAACTAAGGCAGGAAGATGACAAATTGGAGGCCAACCTAAGTATCTAAGAAAGCTCCTGCCTCAAAACGAACAGAAAAAGAGCTGGGAAGTAGCTCCATGCTACACTGCTTGCTCAGCATGTGGGAGGCCCTGGGATCAACCCCCAGTACAGACAAAAATTAAAAATACCTGTGATTTTCAAAGAGTTGGAATCTGAAAATGAGTTAGAAAAGTAATCAAGTACGTATAATCAAATATACTATTATCTTTCCTTGTACCTCATGTATTTAGAATAATATAAGTAGGGTATATGTCTTGGAATTACATGGAGGTGGTGGATGAGTCAGCAAAGACTGAGGTTGGGGCCATGAAGTATCTGTAGGATTTTGCAAAAGAAGGGTGGGAATGACACTCTAAACTGATGGAAAAATGGCAAAAATGGAAAATAGGTGTTGAACTTCCTTTAATTCATGGTACCTTACCAGGTCCAGCATACAAGACATATTTTATATATGAACCCATGAATATGTGACGTGTTCGACTCGCATTAAGAGTTTAGTAGTAGCCACAGTGTAGGACTCCACTAGAAGCCTTTTGTGCTTTGTTCAGAAATTGAAGAGATGGGGATTTTCATATGATTAGGGCAAAAGCATATGGCACTATTAGAGTTGAGGGCCTAATGGCTGGAGATTATAGAATACAACCAAGAGCAGCCAATGGAATCAATAAAGAGTAGGAGAGGTCAAGTTGTTGAAATTTACTCATGAGTTCAATCCCTGGTCCTGCAAAAAACAAAAAAAGGGAAAGAAGGAAGGAAGGAAGGAA
>NW_004524789.1:3711420-3726343 GCF_000260255.1 Octodon degus
AAAGAAAGAAAGAAAGAAATTGACTCATGTTCATCTGGACTGAGATTCCTTCACAGGCAACAGATCAAGTGCAGCTGGAACCAAGACAAAAGATGAGATTGATAGGTGATTGAGATGGCCACAGATCTCTGGACTCTACATACTTTTGCAAAATCTGTGAGCTACACATTGGAAAACTGCAGATGAGTAAGGTCCAGTCGTGGCTGCCATGGAGCTTATACTAAGTATAACTCAGAGCCAGAGCCAGAGGTCAGACGTGTGCATAGGACATAGCAAGAATATGTAGGAAGGAATAATTAGCTCGTGTCTCGCTGGTGGTGGGAGGTGACCAGGAGAGACCTCCTAGGACAGTTGCTATCAGAAATTTAAAGCTGTACATCAGTTTCTGGTGTGGAAGGTGGGAAGGCATACTGAAGAAACACCAGGGAAGTCAGGTGCACGCAGTGATCAATCAATTTTTGAAAAACAGTAAGTAGTTTGATGTTGCTGATAACAGCGCCTATAAAAAACAGATGGGAAATGACATCAGAGTGCCAACACTATCGGGACAGACAGCTATCTCTGAAAACTATAAGCTTTTCCCTTAAGGGTTTTAATACAAAGGGAGTCCAAGCAGGCATCATGAGTATACAGCGATTTAGGGCACAGGTACTATTTTCCAACAAATCAAACAGAAGCAAATGACTTGATTACAAGTGGTCTTACATCAGAAGTCATAAAAATAAAATTCTGAAGTGACTGAAAATAATGATCAGAGAAAGACAGTTCAAGAAACATGTTCAGGGCCATTTTTAATTAGCTTATATTTAAACAAAAAATATAAATATAAAAACAAACAAACACTAGTCTGAGATTAAAAACTGTTGAATCTGGAAGGAACCTGAGGTGTCACTGGTTTAGTATTTTTATTATATGGGTTGGAAAATTGAATCTGAGAGAGGGAAAATATTACAGTAGACAAGTAGAACAAGCCAGACACTGCAGGGTTTTTTTTTGTAGAAAGCCAATATGCTGTTCCAAAAAAGGAGACCAGTTTGGGTTCCTGACATACTACCTCTCTGCAGGCCAGCTGCATCACAATTTCCTGGAGAGCTTTGATTATTCTGACTTTCAAAGATCCCATCCTCTCCAAATTTTAACTAGGTAGTCTGGTGCAGGCCCAAGGTCTCATTTTTAAAAGATTTTCAAATAGTTTCTTAAATTTGAAAACCAATGGCCTAAAAATCCTCAAAGACTATGTAAAGGAGGGGCGATAGTTACTAAAGAAAACAAATTCTCTAAGAACAAAGGCAGAAGTTTGAATGCAACCATCTCATGAGAAGCACAAATGTTAATCATGTTTCACTGACTAAGTATTATGTTTGAAGTGTCTATTGCAAGCTTGGTCTATGGGAGGAAGTTAGAACGTACAGATCATTTTTTTTTCTTCCATGTATTTTTGAAAAAAATCTTTGGTGAGATGGTTTGAGAATTTAAACAATGAATTTCTGTGAGACAACCGAGTTTCCTCCCATCAGCACATCACAATGTTCAGTGTGTTTTCTTGGCTTGCCATTTACAGAACATGCGGTAGTACTAGAGGGAGATACCCAGGTAGCAGCTTTCACAGCAGCAGAGCTGTTAGCATCATTCGTGTACGAATTTATATACTGCGCAAAGAAATTTTCTGTGTCTATGTGTTATCAAAATGCTTAACTTGTAGGCACTACAGGTTCTATGTGTAAACATATACAGCAACAAAACGAATCAACACTAAGTGACAAAACCATTTTTTAAAGAAAATAACAAAACAAATACTTTTAACAAGAACCAGAAGTGATTCAAGACCCCTAACTACAAATTAATCTAGACAAAAATTTCCACTGAAGAACAAAATCCTCAACTCAGGGCCCCTGGGCCCCCTTAAGGGTGGCCATTACAATAAACACTGTACTCATGTCCTGCCCTTCTGGGAGATCTTCTCCTACCAAGACCATGTCAAGCAACACTGATTCAGAAGGGGACGCTGGACAAATTTTCCTAAAGGGATATGTAGGTAATTGATTATGCAGGTGGAGGTTTAAATCAGAAGGAAAATTACAGTGTATGTTGGCTTTCAATTCTTCAAAGGGTTGTCAAAAAGAAAGTAGGAGGAACTTGTTCATTCATGTGGGAATTTTCTCATAGATGTTTGATTGCAAGATCTAGTACAGAGGAGCTTGCAGTCCTGTCCACTAGATGTGGAGAGTTGATTTGATTATTTGTGTGGGACCCATAAGTGTCTAGACAACACACATGTGTGATTGGAGCCATGATGTCATCAAGCATGCCTACGTGTCTGTCTGGTCATTAGATCTTTGACCTTTTACCCTCATGACCTAGTTCTCCCACTTGCCTAGATTTTCTATCATTGATGTAGTTCTGCCGTGCTTGTCCTGTCCTCACTGTTATAGGAAAACCTGCAATCTGAGTCAATTTTTTCCCCTTATTTTAAAGAATGAGATGAAATGGGTAGATATTTTATTGAAACTTGTAAAGTCGGTAGCTTCTATCACACTTTGCACAAGGCAGTGCAGTTCGATTCAGAATGAGGTAGTGCCTAGAAGAAAGTGCACAAAGCCCTCCATATTTTTGAAATGGGATTTTTTTTTTCATTTTGAGGGTTCATGAAGATCCCAGAATATACACCTTGTGAATGAATGTCAAGGGTTTGTTATAATTAGTTCTCCTGAGTGGTTTTTTCCTCACTTAATCAGAGAACATAATTTCCATCTTAAAAAATCCACTGTGCCAAAGCAATTTATTAGCATTTATTAAGTGCCATTGGGAAAAGGAACTTAGTACCCAACCACAATTTAACTTAAAATCATGTTAGATTTTGATAATGAGCTTACATGGTTTTCACATTAAGATGGTATGACTAAAATATTTGTGAAAGAACAATTCATTGCACATTAAATATTTTCAAACGCTGTCCTTCCAAATTCAGCATTACTGAAATAAGC
This sequence comes from Octodon degus, assembly GCF_000260255.1. NCBI lineage: Eukaryota > Metazoa > Chordata > Mammalia > Rodentia > Octodontidae > Octodon > Octodon degus. The sequence goes on from NW_004524789.1 coordinate 3,714,405, forward strand.
ATAATCAGCATAACTGAAGATGTGTTTGAAAGAACTGACCACTCAGGACAATCATCTCTAGCAATTATAGTTGGGATATTCATTCCAATGGCTTCTCTAAAAAAAATATGACCAAAAGACTTACAGAATGGCGACGCTATTCCAATACTGACTTTAAAGAGTGTTCTAAGTGACAGTAGTAAGAAGCTTCCTGTACTAATTGAAATGCTTCAGGGTTCTAGGTGCTTCTGTACTACTGAGAGTCAAGAGTAGAGTTGCTTTCATACTAAAAGAACAACTTAAGATATATGAAAAAGAAACTATTCATTGTACCAGAAAAAACAAGAATGCAATATTGGATCCTGGATTCTAACCAACAGTTTCTTTTGTTGGTTTCTTTCTTTCTTTGTTTACTTGTTAGTACAATGATATGCTAGTATATAAGTTAGGTTCAAGGCAGAATTAAATAGTTGTAGAATAGTTATAAAATTTCTTTTTTTCCATGTGAGACCCCAAAGGGAGGAAATTATTGTCAAGTGGACAGATCTAGATGATGACAGAACAACGTAGTAAAAGAGAAAAGACTACAGTAGGCAAGGTGAAGGTAGTAGAAAAAATTAAAAAAGCCAAGTCGGTAGGCTGAATACAGGCTGATGGAAAGATATGAACAAACTCCACAGAGAAAACAAAAAGGTCTTAAATGGAAGTGAAATTGAAAATAATTTTACTTTTTGTCTTTAATCATGTGCTGAGAGTGTTCTTCACTTTGTCATTCAATTTAGCTTGTACATCACCTCCAAACATCTTAAGATAAAATTCACAGCCTAAGTCTTAAATCCTACAGAGAGCTCCCATAACAATATTAATGTTCTATTGCTTTCTTGCTTTCACATTAGTTAAGGTAGAGAAGACAAGGGAATATATACTTAAAATCCTAATGGATTACTGAAAGAAACAAGTAATCTGAGTAGCAAAGAAAAGAGACAATTTGACCTCTGAGGAAGCAATTTTCTTCCATATTTAATTTTGAGGAACTCAGATATATATATATATATATATATATATATATACATATATATTACTATGCAGCAATATGTAAAACAAAAATATAGTTAATTCTCCATTTTCCACTTTGTATTTGTGTTGAAGTATGATTTTATTCACTCATTATTGACAGTGATAGCATTGTAGATCCAAACGGTTAATGTAAATAATAAAACATGATAAAATGATGATGGGAATTAAAATCTCATCAATGCTCCGATTTAGTTAAGTGATATAACAATGCGTGACTGTCCCCACCTGCATGGACGCTGCTTGATATGGGTGACGAGGAGAGAATGCTTGCTCTTTCCTTGAACTTCCTTAATAAATCAAATTTTAATTTGATTGTTCCATCTTCTTTTTTACTTTTGCTACTTTCTGTATTCGTATTAAGAAATACGGATTTCCATGAGTTATTATTTTTTTGGCAAATGCCCTTTTCTCTTTTAGCACTTTGTACTATTTTCATTGATTCATCTGTTACTTGTGGAACTTTGCTTAAATACTTGCCTTCAGTTCCAATCTTCGTCAAGTTCTCCTAGCTTCCAAGAGCTTGGTCAGTCTACCTAGGTGCTGTTGCCTCAGTCTTGCCCGTTTCGTCATGCCTACATAGACAGCTTGGTAAGGGCGCCCCATAGTCCAAATTTATTGCAATCTCCTAGATAAAAATGTCTCCCATTACTTACAAAATACCATTTTGGATATGTTACTTCCGAATCAAAAACTTGTAATAGCCTCTACTATCGAATCATATACAGAATCACTGGCATTTCAGGTTCTGCTCAAGTGAAGATGAAAATTTTTTGGTAATTTTTTTTTCAAGCAATCTACTGAGTCATTTTCTTTAAACCCATCATTCCTTTACTTCACAGCAAACATAGATGGCTTCTCTAAAAATGTTCCTTTATCATATTAGCTTAAATGGATAATGTTCTTTACAAAACACTTCTTGTACTTTCTGCTTTCCCACTTCCGTGTTACATCCATTGACCTAAAATGTATTACTTTAGCACATCCTGAACGGAAGCAGAAGTCCCTGAATGACTGCACTTCTAGACACTGAATTCACACTGAACAACTTGAGAATACCCTCTCCTTAAACCTCAAATCCTCATACAGCACATTCTCTTCCTTATCTGTGGCTTCAACAGGTATTCGTTGAGTTTGAGCTCTATTGTTTATTAGGTGTTATGGTTTGTGTCTAGGTGTCCCCCCAAAGCCTCATGCAGTCCCTACATGTGGTCTTAGAGTTTGTAATTGATTCATCATCCATGGCTGGGATTATAGGTCTGAGTACTGCTGGGATTATGGGTATGAGTACTGCATCCACCCTGGGACAGACAGCCTGAAGGCAATGTAAGGAAAGGAGAGAGGCTGGCTAGTACCACAGCTGCTGCTCCTCCCTTTGTTCTTTGCTGTTTTCTGTGCCATGAACTGCTGCCCTCTGTCATGTGCTGCTCTGCCTTGGAGCCAGCTGAGTATGGACTGAAAGCTCCACAAACTGTGAGCTAAATAAACCTTTCCTTCCTTAAGTTTGGGTGTCAGGTATTTTGTCCCACCAATGAGAGAAAAGTAACTGAGACACTAGGTACTCTGTTATAACCGCATTTGTGGTCTGGAAAGAGAGATAAATACTGTAACATCTTTAAGTGTCTCTAGTGTGAAGCATATAACGCTCATGATCCTGTAACAGAAGAGACACTGGAACAAGTCCTTAGAGTGCTCTTCGTAGCTCTGGATATATGTTGAGCGCATATTATCTCATTATCAAAGCTAGGAAATGTCAAGGCTGATAAAGAAGAACCATACTATTGAATATATAGCATGAACTTGAATTATATGTCAATTTCTTGAAGTCTATGATAATGACAAAGGTTCATTACCTCATTATCCAAGGATGTATGGTAGGTACTTTACATAGTATTTATTTACTTATTTGTTTATTTATTTTTCCTTCACAACAGTCTTACAAAGTGGGATGTATTTCCATTTTAATGGTGCAGAGCCAGGTTGCAGAAGATTGAGGCATTAGATGATGCACACACTATCTTTCCGCACGTGCTATGAACACAGCATGCGTGAGGTCTGCCACTTGAGGGTGCTTCACAGTGCTGAGACTGAATTCTGGTCCTTGTGCTTGCCTAAGCAGGTGTTTAATCTGCTGAGTTATTATTATTATTAATGCATTTAGTATAGGGTCTACAGGGTCTACAGGATCTCACTATGTAGATCCGACTCATGGTGATTCTCCTGTTTTCAGCCTCCCAAGCCTGGAATTACAGTTGCGTGCCACCACGCCCAGTCTCAATCTCTGTCTCAGCGCACCACGGGGCTGGGACCGGCACGGCTCACTGGGGATCAAACTCCGGTCCCTGCACTTGCCTAAACAGGTGCTTAGTCTGCTGAGCTCTATCTTGCCTGCCCTCCAGCCATCCTTTACAGAGGCTCATACTTGAATAGCTGCTCATGGGGTAAGCACCAAAGCAATTAGAGAAAGCTTTCATCCTGTAACATTCATGTGTATTTGCCAATTTAATTCTGCCTTTTATGAATACACTTCACTGGAACAGGAAAATCAGCACAGCCCAAGGCTTGGGCTATGCTTATAGTCTAAGTTAAAGTCTTATTAAATTTTATGATAATAATAATTTATTTGACTTTACTGCTAAAGTTTTGATACAGAGAAAATATAAATAATAAATTCATTTAAACATTCTAAGTTTTCTACATTGTGATAGATTTGTTCTACTCAAACCTGTAAGTTTCCTGATAATGCTGTTTTAATTGTTTATAAGGTTAATGTGCTTTAGCTTCCCTAATTCTCACCCTCTAGATATTAATATTTAAAATATTTAATTTCATTCTTTGTTAATGCATAAAAGGAATTTTATCATGGTCAATGATATTTGATCCTGTAGCCTAAAGAAATTATTTTCCCATAGAGTATTTTATTAATTTTAAAATTACAAAATTGTATACCTTATTTGTCAGTTTTAATATGGATACAAATAGATTTATTGATTACTACAGAATTTCTGGTTTTGTCTGACGATGTTAATTTTAATATTTCAGCAATGATGGGAAGTTGTGTCCTATTGCCACATATTTAAATTAGGGTACAAAATTATATATAAGAATAAAATAATTATGTAGGTATTGTGCACCTATATAATTATATTTCTATATATATGCAAATTTTTGAGTCTGAAACTTTTTGTGTGTGTGTTTTATAACTGAAAGCAAACAAATTTAAAACCCATTATAAACTAATATCCAAATGGATTCAAAATATCCTGAAAAACTAGATGCCTGCCATTTAAAAAAACAAAAACCAAAATCCTTCAACTGTAAAAAATAGCTCTCATCCATCGCTCAGCCCAATGCCTGCATTTCTGAAGCTGTGGAGAGACATCCTCCCCCTGACACGAGGACTTGGCAGCAGAGCCAAGACTGCCAATTTCACTTCACTTTTCCTTCCTACTACTCCGGCCTTGAACTTCTTACACAGGACTGTAAAATCGGCATCATTTTTATTGCCTATGAAGAAGAAAGCCTCACGCAGCCTCAGTGAAGGACGCGATCCCCGTGCGACACGCTAATATTCGTCTAAGACCGCAGAGCAACGGCATTTACCTTACATCTACGGCTCGGTTTGCCTGGCTGCTGGAGAGTGACAAGTCTGTCACATGGGCGCAAATGTAACAAGAACAGTAATGCGACCGATTTTCATATCTGAGCTAAAGTACGCATATTTGTCATCGACTAGAAAAACGCTAATGTATTCCACAAAATGTTACTGAGTCTGGAAGTGCGCATGCACATCGAAGAGCTGCGGGTGTGCTCTTTCTTTCTTTGGACAACTTTCAAAACTGAAAACAGGAAGCGTTCTCTTTGGCTGACCTTCTTCATACATCACATCTAGGAAACGCTAGGAGTACAAACCAAGCAAAGGGCTGGCCAAATAGCTCAGGGGGTTAAAGCGCCTGCAAGCAGGTGCAGGGTCCGCGGGATCAATCCCCAGGCCTGCTGTGCTGGCCCTGTCCCCGGGGCGCGCTGAGACAGAAACTGAGACTGGGCACATGCCTGTAAGCCCAGCTCTTGGGAGGCTGTAAACAGGAGAATCACTACGAGTCCGATGGAGTAGTGAGACCCTGAACACCCTGGCGACCCTTCCCTAACATGCAAAAATAAATAGATAAGTAAGTAAAACAAATTAAAATGAAAGGTCATCCTCTACTGTTATCATGTGAGTATATTTTCTGGATTAAATGGCAACATGATTGGGGGAACATCTGGTAATTTGCAGGTCAATATCAGCCACTATCTATGTATCAATCTTTATATACTGCCCACCAATGTACTTACTGTTGGACCCATTCATCTGCTGTTAGACATAATAAAAACATGTAAATATGTTTCACATACATGTATCCAAATAACGATATATGAAAGTGAAATCATCAAGCTTGTCTGATTTGATTTTCTTTTCCTTTTTCAGCGGTACCAGGAATTGAACTCAGGGCCTTGCCTTTGCCAGGCAAGCACTTAATCCACCGAGCTATCTCCTGGGCACTGCTTTAAATTAGACACGCTAGGATCTATGTTGTCCCTAGTGCAGAACCCTATAAAAGGTAAGTGAGAACTGTCTAGAAGTGCTGATCATTGAGAAATAGTTCCTATGTCTTACTGCACTTCAAATCTGGCCACCACTTTTGAACTTTTAAAAGAAATTCAGAAATACACTAGCAAGCAGCTACACGTTGCTCTTGTGACTTGAGCCATTGGAACACTTTTATTTTTAACTTCTGGATTTTTCTTTTGTTTTGTTTTTGTTTGTTTGTTTTCAGTACCAGAGATGGAACTCAGAGCCTTGAGCTTGCCAGGCAGGCACTGAGGCCATTGAGCGATAGCCCCAGCCCTGGAGCAGTTCTATAAAAATTCTATACTCTTTGAAATCTTACAAAACAGTTCTATTAAAACTATTTTTTAAAACAAAAAATATATAAAATATCTATTTTGCTCCTCTAAAAATGTATATCATATCTCACATAATAAGAATCATTATTATCTAATATAAGCAAGTGTTTTGCATAGATTGTGCAGATTTTGTCAACATTTTGTTAACATATTCTTGCAAGAGCAGATTCTGAACCATCTTTTATCTTTTAAAAAACTACAAGATGATCTATACCAATCCTATTGTAAAAGTTTTAATTCTACAGACAAAAAAAACTAAAAGGAGAGAATCACGTAAATTAATGATGACATTTTTAAATGAAACATTCCACCTAAACATCAGTGGCAAACAGTACAATTGATTCTATGTCGTATTTGCAGATTCAAGGATCAACATTAATGGTCGTCCCTGACAGTAGATGTGTAGGCAACTACGAGATGCTGTTACATTTTGGTAGAATTTTAATACGATCTCAGCATGTCTATAGTTGTAACTTATCGAGTACTATGGAATACTAAATATGTAAGTGCATATTACATAAATTGTAGTGTATATTTTGACGAATAAAGCAATCTTCATTTATTTCTAAATTTTCATACATAAAAGCCATCTTCTCATTCTTATGATATGATAAGCTTGAAATCTCATTAAAATTATAAGTTAAAAAATTCTACATCATTATAATATGCACAAGAGAAACACAGTCAGATTAATATGCATTACAAAGAACTACATAGAAGTGACATCTGCGGTACGGTTAGCAACTGCGATTGTTACTAGGTATTTATAATGTTTCTCATAACACTTTCAGGCTCAAATGCCAAACTGGAGAACTTATGCTCAACATTTGTTTATAGAGTAATTGGTACCTAAAGACTCTCAGGGCTGGGGAGACAGCTTGGTGGTCTAAGCACCTGCCCAGCAAATGCTAGGACCTGGGTTGGACCCCCAGTACCACAAGCTGTGCTGGCCCTAAACCCCAGGTGTGCAGTGCCAGGCACTGAAACTGGGTGTGGTGGCACATGCCTGCAATGCCAGTGCTGGGGAGGCTGAGACAGGGGGATCACTAGAAGCCTGAGCTGTCTAGAGAGACCCTGTAGCAAACAAATAAATACAAGATTTTAAAAAAGACTTTTAAAAATTTTAGAGAAATTAGAATTCCTACATTAATGTGAGTATTTTTAAGAAAACTTGCATGTTAATTAAAGTATCAAATCTGGACATCCAACAAAACAACAATGCAAAGAAAATGAAAACGGTAAAACCCAGCCATTATCTCCAGAGATAGCGTGGTAACTAGACAGAAACTTCTCCTTCGCTTTGGAGAGAAAGCAACAACAGAAACAATGGAGAATTTCTCTGCTTTGTCACAAAATAGGTTAAAATAGAATGAGGACAATAGTACTCTTCAGACATTTAAAACAGTAACACTTCTACCTACGCTTTATGCTGTCACAGTCCAAACCCCCTTTTCCACATCAACAAGAAGGCTAAAGCCCAGATCTCAAGCCTAATGGAGATCAGCATCCATCTACCGCCTTGCTCAGCTCGTAACTAGGTAAGATTCTGGTCATGTAAGTGCATAGAGACACGCTGGAACTTGGGTAAAGTCAGCACCGCTACACTCACCAGAGTGACTTAGGGAGGGCTGTGGGGGTGAGGATCACGGGCTCACAAACGTACAGATGAGATTAAAGAAAACAATGTGCAGTTTGTTTTGAAAGAGAACAATATGAAAAAGCATCTTAGAGTCAAGAAAACTCTTATTTGCAACCATGACAGGCACCACTGCTTTAGACATTGTTGGGACATTTCATATACGCAGGCGCACCTTCTTCCCACTCACCACCAGAAAACTATTGGCCCAAGAAATCACACGCTTATCTGACACTTCATTAGCCATAATCTAATCCAGTTCTTAGGGAATAAATAATCTCTGAATTATATGGCCCAGCAGTCATATAATTCTTTGTTATAGAAGCTAAACTCTAGAAGGGCATCATGTAAGACTTAGTTACTAGCAACCCACCTAAAATGAAACCAGATAGTTAGGTCATTTAAAAAAAAAGCTTTAGTAAAGAAAGCAACAAGAGATTACTTTTTAAAAAAGTACCTCAAATTTGCCTTATTAGACATGGATGGAACCTAATTGAACAAGAGAGTATTGTTTATCTTTCAACAAAACTGTGGATCGCTTTACGGGATGTTTTGGGCCATTCCAGATTAAACTTCCAAACATTTCCAACATACACCTTAAAAGTGGCCCTCCTCCAAAATAGCCATGTATTTCCTTTAAGAAGACTAAAACACAGTGGTTATATTATGTAACAAAATGTCACTTTCAAAGATGTACGTGCTATGAGTTTCACAGGACAAATATAGTGAACAAGGACAACAAATCCAGAATGTGTTTTTGTAACTGTAGCAACAGCAGTAACGCTTTGGCAAACTCAAACAGTTTTGTTGGCAAATGCGGAAGTTTTCTGCATTTGTCACTTGGATACAAGTGCAGAAGGGTTGTCTACGACTGCTTTGTTTCTTTCCAAAACATTTTGCCATGATTCGGCTGCCAAGGGAGAACATTCACAGTTACACCTTGCATGAGTCGAATCTCACTCAGGTCCCACAGGGGCATTTTATGGGAAATTATTTAACGTATGTGTCACAATGTATAGACCACCTATTTCATTCCTACAGACTTTTTGCAAACTTGGGCTTAAAAACTTTTAAAATCTATGCTATTAGAATGTTTTCTTCTCTTCTGAGAAGACAGGATGCATCCTCTCTGGAATTAAAATGACTTATGTGAGTAACAGTAATAATTCTGGAAGCAGGTAGCTGTGTCTGCACATCTGACGCTTTTATGGACATCTTTTAAAATGAAACCCTGAGCTTAGAAGTCCTTTACTAACCTGCAGCGGTCTGTGTTTGTCACCGCTCTTAGGCGATTTCAGTCCACTTGTTTGCTGCTGTAAGAGAAGTTGTCTCGCTGCCTGCAGAGCCTAGAAATAAAAGGGATAATGTCTAAATATTTGGTGGCAAGGCAAAGGTTCAGTTACTCCAGCTAACATTTCTAAGAATCCCCACCTCATTATTCCTTTCTCCTTTAATGTGCAGAAAAATGTACAACAAAACATACACAAAACTTTATTCAAAATCATGGACATGCATACAATGCTGCAGGAAATAAATTGAATTTGTTGAAACTGTGAAAAGAAGAAGAAGACATAAACAGAATCAATAACCTCATCTCCACATGGAACTTGTCTTTTAACTGTGCAGCTAAAATGCCCACTCCCTCTCAAATTATCATTCCATTTGCATTTTCATATCACAATTTTGAAGCAAAAGCAGTAGACTTCAAGTGTTACCGGAAGCTGTAATTAAATTTGACAAATCAACATCAGATTATCTTGAAAGTGAATTAATAAGGATTTTCACTAAAGATTAAAAACATTTTTTGTACTTACAATTCAAGGGGAAACCTCTCCTTTGACAAAATAAAGTGCAGTTTTAATGCCAAATAAAATTGAGTGGTTTTCATTTGCATTCTTAGCAAAATGAGAGAACAAAGAAATTACCACTCAACCAATCAGGTTTGTTTCTATGTGTGACAGAATACCAATCAAAATAGAAGATGTTTTCATTTATTTTTATGCTTTCTTTCCCACTTAGGAAAAGAAAACTTAATCTAAGAAATTAATGCAAGTGTTTCACTGAGGAAGAGGGACAGTTTGGCAAAGATGCTGTATGAAGTTATCTTATAAAAACTACTGCCGGTACACAAAATGCATTGCCAATTGTTTTAGATGTACAATGTAAACTAATATTTCAGAAAAACTTTAGAGCCTCTGCCTAAAATTATATTCTCTCTTAACAGCTGAGCTCAATGAACACTAGTGACGAAATCTTTCAACACATGAAACTCACACCCTTTACTTTGTTACTCGATGTTTTAGAGCACAAGATACATTTTTCCAGAATGATAAAAATCTTGTTAGGTCACTATTCTTCTATAATAATTAAGATTCTCAGCTGATAAAAAGTACCATTTTGATTGGGATCAATGATCTGATTTTTGAGAGAGTTTCTAGTATCCATGACAACAGTTGCTTTGACAAGATGTGCATATGGCATTACACTGCCAGCTGGTGTGAACAATGTTTGAACTACTGCATTGAGATGCTGAGCAAACAGAAAAAGTTGCCACGTCTTAACCCTCAGGGAAGGCAGTCATCCCCTGATCAATTATGAAAAGGCAGAGAGAGGGCTGCTACAGTCTGGCTCCAAGCAAGTTTTCTGAGAAAGCAGGCAGACATAGAAACCAAAGCAAATAGGCTGCGTGCACTCGCACCGGTCCCTAACAACACTGGTCTGCCTTCCCTAGCAGGATCTGGCGAGTGAGCTGCGCAGGGCACGCGGTCGCCACTGGAGACACACTCACGCACAACTATTCCCCTTTTGTTTCTGAAACCTCTTGAGTAATCACAAGTTAAACCACTGCTGAAGGTGGCACATGCCAGCGAACTCGGGCGATTTATCACAATGTTCAGTTTGAAGAAAAAAAAGCATATATAGTTTTAGTATATAGTTTTAGTCTCATCGAAAACTAGTGTAGTATGGGCAAGGAGTCTACAGGACACATTTGAAGGCTTGGACTCAGGGATGACTAACGTTGAAAGCAGCCCTAGAAATCATCCAATCTGCCCTCCTCATTTAAACACATGGGGAAAAGGAGGAGCAGCATACTCCGGTGCGTCGTCCGAGGTCACAAAGCAATTTGTCAGCTCTTTGTTCAAAGTCTCTGGGTTTCCAGGCCTGAGTGCATTCCAGTGCACCAGACCTGCTCTGGTCTGCGTGGCGAACCTTTAGGTCATAACGAGTAAATATACAGGAAAGCACAACCTGTGACATCACAAGACTTTGTTCTTTACCTATCGAGAGAGCATATTCACTTTATGGAGTTCAAAGGAAATAGTACAGTCTTTCTATGAATTCAATTTATAGGTGAATTTGACTATCACAGAATACATATATATATATATATATATATATATATATATATATCTCCACATTTTTTGTGATTTCTGTAAATTCTTTTTTACTTTTTGAAGGTAGTACAAATTAGAATTAAAACAAATAATTAATAGTGTTACAGAATTTCATTTGACAAAGTAATATGAATTTCACAGTATTTGTTATAATATATAGTGTTTTCTTCTAACCAGTTATTCTATCTAATTACCTATTTATTTATTTTTACGTATCTAGTACGGGGTCTACAGAGTCTCACTACACAGATCGGACTCATAGTGATCCTCCTGTTTTCAGCCTCCCAAGCGCTGGGATTACAAGGGAACACCATCACGCCCGGTCTCAGTCGCTGGCTCCGTGCACGCTGGGGACCGGGCCAGCACAGCACACCAGGGATTGAACCCCAGTCCCTGCACTCTGCCTAAGCAGCCACTTCAGTCTGCTGAGCCATCTGGCCGGCCCCCAACAAGCTATTCATATTACCAGATATACACATGTAAAATTAAAGAAGAAAAAAATAAAGAAACATATATGAAATTAAGAAGAGAAAAAGTACAAACAACTGAAAGAAGGAGATGAAACAAATTGAAGCTTCCTATCTGCTCCTTTCCACGGACAAGCGGACATGCTCAGTACAGTCATCCAAACCACCCTGCTCACATACATAGATAAATCTCTTTCCCCACTCCCTCACCTAAGACATACAAGTCCTTCAAATTCATATAATATACTGCTCTTCTGATGCATTATTACTAATAGAATTATAAAATTCTGGAGCTGTAATACCTGAGAAGTTTTCAAGCCTAGCTATTTTACTTGGTAGATAAGTAACTACTGCTAATGTAACTTGATTAAAGTGGGAAAGCAAAAGCAAAAGCTGTTTAAGAAAAAGCTCAGGTATCTTTCTCCCACAACTAGGATGGTG